>NC_063440.1:26558458-26899458 GCF_020379485.1 Brassica napus | reverse complement strand
ACGAAGATTAAAGCTGCAGAAGCAGGAAGTGATAATAACCAGACTAAGCTCTCTGAAAGCTGAGAACGAGCTCCAAACCTGCTAGTTGGCTCGGAAGGTTAATGATTAATACATTATTATTGTACTTTTGTCATTTGATTATTCATATCTAATGAGAAAGGTGACGAAAACCGCGTGGAGAATAATATAAAGTCTTTTTTTTTTTGCCGATTCAAATTGAATGACAATTTCTTTTATTCTTTCTTGTTACAATTTCTTTTAGTTTGTTTGGTACTTGGTAGTATCTTGTGGGTTTGCAATCTTGTTTTTAAATTATGCATAATCACAACTGGTTTCTATACGACTAACATTTTAGGGTTTCTATCGGTTGTTTTAAGTTATTGTTATATATGATTAAAACAAAGAAGTGAATATGCATAATTTTGATTAGTAAATTATATAATGGATAAAACAAAGATGTGTATAATATAAAGAACTAATAAGCATATACATAATTCTTGTCTGCACAAAATAACATTTGTCTTTCAAGAACTCGTATTGAGTACTACTCTTAAAATAGATAATGATCAAAGAAGAATATAAGTTGAATGAGCTTAATTTATTAAGATTCTCGCCTGATTAACTTTTTGAGGAGAAACCATATTCCAGTAATCACCAAGGCTATTATCACCCCACCGGCGATGCCTATCAGAAAATAATTCATATCCATTTACTTGTTCTTTCTGGTTACAAATACTTTTAGTTTGCTTGGTTGTATTTCATGGGTTTGCAATTTTGTTTAAAAAATGTTGGATATATAAATAAGTAAATTTTGACATGTCTAATATTTGAAGGTTATCACATGTGTTTAGCATATATCTGATATTAAATAGATTGTGACTTGTGTTAGTATAAATCTCATAATTATAGAAATATATTTTTTACTTAAGGGTAAATCTTTTTAAAGTTTTTAATACTTTTTTTTCCCAAAATTAATTCAAAGTCAAAATGACCAAAGTAAACTTACTAAAATGGTTAAATGACAATATATTCTCATTTTAATTATAATTATTTATTTATAAAAGATATAATATAAATAAATATTAAAATTTTGAAAAGAATAAAATAAATAATTTTTTTTAAAAAAAATCAGTTTGTTATGATACAACTCTTCTTAAAATTTTTTTTATAAAATTTCTGAATATGTATGATATCTTTAAATTTAATTTTTAACAATACTTTCTGAATATTTTTGATATTTTCATGAATTTAAGATTTGTCTATGTAATATTTTTAGTCCTTCGTAATATTATAATCAATCAGACATTAAAAAATAAAAGACATTTTTTGAGATTTGCACAAACACTAAAGCATATCAATCTATTTAAATTAAAAATGATATATTTACAAGTGAAAAAGATATGTACGTCGTATAATTTCTCCATTTTTGATTAGTATAGAAGTATTAGAAACGGAAATTAAGTTTTTCTTTCATCGAGAGAGCAACATCGTCTTTTTGGTTACCGGATTCTCTTCCGGTCTTGTCTTCCGTAAGTCGGGCTTCTGTTTCCGGAAAGAAGTGGCTCTCTTAGCACTGACTTTGCCGGCTGTTGACTCCGGGAAGCGGTGGCTCCCTTAGCTCTGACTTCGCCGGCTTTTGAACTAGTGGCTGTTGAAGACATAAAGGTTAAGTCATTTCTCAAGTGTACATTCAATCAGGTATGAACAAATGAACTGATTGTGTATTTGGTGTTTGCGTTCCAGTAAAGAAGCAAAGCGTAGAGCTCAAACTTACGAAACTCATGGTGAGTACTGATTACAGAGATGTTGAAGGATCTTCATAATGCTGAAACTGTGTGTTACACATGGGTGCAGGTGTAAAGGATGCTTACATAATATCTCTCAATGCCTCTGAGGCTATTGACGCCACTAAGAAAGGAAGCCTTGCTAGGTTTATAAATCATTCATGGTAAGTAAAAAAACAAACAACGGGGTTTAGATAGGAATCTATAGCTACAGAAGAACTGTTTCTTACTTGTTGTTTTGTTCCTGCAGTAAACCAAACTGTGAGACGAGGAAGTGGAATGTTCTTGGAGAAGTCAGAGTTGGGATCTTTGCCAAAGAGAGCATATCTCCAAGGACTGAGCTGGCTTATGACTATAACTTTGAGTGGTACGGTGGAACCAAAGTCCGTTGTCTCTGTGGTGCAGTCTCTTGCTCTGGCTTTCTTGGAGCCAAGTCTCGTGGCTTTCAGGAGGATACATATGTATGGGAGGACGGTGATGATCGGTACTCGGTTGATAAGATTCCGGTCTATGATTCTGCGGAAGACGAGCTTACATCTGAGCCTTGTAAGAATGTTGAGTCCAACACAAATGAAGAGAAAGATATTGTGAAGGAGGAGAATAAGCTCCAAACCTGCTGTGTGGTTCGGAAGGTTATGATTATGATTAGACTTTTGTGAGTTTCGCTGTAAGTGACATTTGTATCATTTTGATTATTCATAAATCCAATGAGAAGCTGACGAAAAACCGCGTGGATAATAATATAAAGTCCTTATTTTTTTTTTTTTTTTTTGCCGATTCAAATTGAAAGCCTTTAAGGAAAAGTAAAAGACTTTCCTCTTTGACTCGTCCATCTAAAGCGAACAAACAGAAAAAGGAAAGTGAAATTTGAAGAAGAGGAAACAAAGAAAGAAAGAAAGAAAGAAAGAAAAGAGGAAAGCTTTGATTTTGAAGTGCTTAATAGGAGAAGAGAAGTTGGTTTCTTGTGTTCTTGTGTCAAAGATTTGATCTTGAGTAAGTTAGTTAGATTCGGTTTGGATTAGATTAGATTAGATGGTGAAGGAAACAGAGTACTATGATGTGCTCGGCGTTAGCCCAACTGCTACAGAGTCTGAGATCAAGAAAGCTTACTACATCAAGGTTTTGAATTTTTTTATCTTTTTGATTTATGGGTTTCTGTTTTGGTGTTTTCTTGGTTCTCATACATCTGAGGAAAGAGACCTTTTTGTCTGTTATTTGAATTTTGGGAAGAGTTGAGGATAAAGTTTGAAGCTTGATGTGTACAAGTATAGTGATTGTTGGCTCCTTTTTGTTTAAATATCTTTACACAGGCACGCCAAGTTCATCCAGATAAGAACCCTAATGATCCTCAAGCTGCTCACAACTTCCAGGCAAGTTAATGTTTCAAAGAGAAACAATTTCAATTGTTAGAATCAGATTCTGCAAAAACTTGCTTGGTCATAACTGATGAGTTTGTGTGTTGTGTTACTTGAAATCATTAGTACCAAAGTTTAGGTTTTGTCTCATTGTTTGACATAAAAGTTTTTTTTTTTTTTTTTTAAATTAGGTGTTGGGAGAAGCCTATCAAGTGCTAAGTGATTCAGCACAACGCCAAGCTTATGATGCATTTGGGAAGTCTGGGATCTCAACGTTAGTCTCTTTTTCTTCTTGTGGAGTCTAGTGAAATAGATCTTCTTGTGTGCTAAAACCAATGTTTTAAAAATCGCTAGGCGGTGGTTAGGCGCTAGAGAATTATTGTTTAGGCGGGTGCCTAGACCGATATTTAAAACACTGGCTAAAACTATTTGGTTCTTACTGTATTTGTGTTCATCCTTTTCAGTGATGCAATTATAGATCCTGCGGAAATATTCGCAATGCTTTTCGGCAGCGAGCTTTTCGAAAGGTACATTGGACAGCTAGCTATGGCGTCAATGGCTTCACTCGATATCTTCACTGAAGGGGAAAATGACATGTTTGATACCAAAAAGATTCAAGAGAAAATGAGGGTGAGTTTTTTTTTTGCTCAAACTAAACTCTCAGGTCTCTTCCTTGTGTACACAATATTAATGTTGGATTGTGTGTTTTGCTGCTTTCAGACAGTTCAGAAAGAAAGAGAAGACAAGCTTGCTCAGATTCTCAAAGACCGCCTTAACGACTATGTAGTGAACAGAGACGAGTTTGTTGCTAACGCTGAAGGTGAAATGGTTAGGCTCTCCAAGGCAGCGTATGGTGTGGAGATGTTGAATACAATTGGATATATATATGTAAGACAAGCATCAAAGGAGCTTGGGAAGAAAGCTCTCCTTCTCGGAGTACCGTTCGTCGCTGAATGGGTTAGGAACAAAGGTCACTACATCAAATCACAGCTCACTGCTGCAACAGGCGCATTCGCGTTGTTCCAGCTGCAGGAGGAGATGAAGAAGCAGCTAAACGGTGAAGTGAATTACACGGATGAGGAGCTTGAGGAATACCTTCAGTCCCATAAAAGAGTGATGGTTGATTCTCTGTGGAAGCTCAACGTTGCTGATATCGAAGCTACTCTTTCCCGCGTTTGTCAGCTGGTTCTTCAAGATCCTGATGCCAAGAGGGAGGAGCTTCGTGCAAGAGCAAGAGGGCTAAAAACTCTGGGGAAGATCTTCCAGAGAGCGAAGACAGCTAGTGAGAGTGAACCTATAGCAAGAACTGAACCTGAAAAGCTAAACGAGGACGAAAGGGACTATGATGATGATGCATCTACATCTCCAAAGTCCAATGAAGCGTCTCACTCTACCTATGGTACTCAGGTATCTTCCTCACATAAACCTTTTTAAGTTCATCTCTCCATCTTCAACAATGGTCTCTTAAAAAAAATTCATTCAACTCTTCTTGAATGCATTTTTATAAACTGTTTACTACGTTTTGGCAACCGTTAGGAACAGAAGAGTCCCTACGTGGAGGAACCGAAGCTAGGAGATGAACAATTCAAACATTACTTCCCAAGACCCGCACCACCACCTGGCGTGGAGAAACACACTTCATCAACTGGCTATGACTGATTCACGTGAGAATCAGTAAGTGTCTCTTAGTATATATATATATTTACATACTCGTCTTAGTATAATATTATATTTGCAGTTGTGTGCTGCTGTGTAAAAGCTATTCTTTTTTTCCTTTTGTTTTCAATGATTTAATGTGATTTGCCTCTGTTATATTATAAGAGTGATGTTGGAAGTATATATGATAAAAGCTCTTTTGTGATAATGTGTTGTTATAATTGCGACAATGTGTTATTAGTACGTGATTCAAGAAACTGTTGATCCGGGTTTGCTAGATCAGTCCTTCATGAACTGGTCGATCAGATGACCATTACTCATTAGGCACCATGACTCGAGACTCCATCGAAGCCTGCATGCAACAACAAACGTTTTTCAAGAACTCATATGTTAATGTGTCTTGAATGAATATAGCTTCTTGACTGGGTCATCAATGCTTACCACAGCTTCCATAGGCGTTCCTTGCTGCGAGCCTAGAATCGTTGACTTTGACCACCGACAACAACATGGTGTCGATCATTTTTTACATTCTTTGTTTCTTTTACTCTTTCGACTTTGACCACCGACAACAACAAAATGTAGAGTTTCTGGAACATAGAACAATGACACCGTAAGAATGAATTCGTTTTTTCTTTTCCTTGCATGTTCTCTATAGAAGATTAACAAAACACAGTAAATATCACATAAATAGTCCAGGAAACTGTGTAGCACCACCTTGTTCAATGGTTTATGAACAGCTCCAACAATATTAAACTCCGAGACTTGTTGGCCTAAAATGTTTTTCTGGATGTTTCAAAGTAACTTGAGAGAAAGCTTGTGTATTGTGTAAGTTTGTAACATAGAGAGTAAAAAAAACCTGTTCCAGGTTGTACTAGATGTGTGCCATTCTGTGTACAGTTATGCTCTTTATTCTCTGGTTTTGAATAATATGATCAGTGTTCCAAAACCACATGAAAATGACTACACTTTTTGTAATAACGTGTTGATGTTGGAGATCATGTGTTCTCGTTTCTATTTGCGGTTTTGTCCACTTGTTAAAGGACTAGTAACAACTCAAAATACGAAATTGATTATTCGTTTTTGGAATTATTTATTTATTTATGAATGATACTTCAAGCAAGTAGATACATTTGGCTTTTAGTGTGAATGTGCCACCGTGAACAATGGTGGCAATTGAATGCGAAAACTACTTTTAATTTAGATCTGTAAATCATATGAGGCTTTGATAATGTAATAGCCGTTGATTGCTCTAAAATAATTTATATTAGTTGCCCATCACGGCACTTTACAATTAAATTAAATTATTCTGTTTTTAGTAATTTAAATCACTCGTTAAACGTCTGTTTTGATCAGTTCCCGTGTGGCTTAATTAAAGTTCTAACGAGTAACGCGTTGATTAAACAAATTCGGAAATTTATTACGTTCTATAAATAACATTGAAAGCGAAAAGACTAAACTAACCTTACATGGAAGTCTTCTGACAAAAAAACTAGTGGACCAGAAAAGAATAAGAAGAAGGTCAAATAAGGTAAACGACATGAATAAAACTATAATTAAATAAATGATTTTCCTTATTTATATATAAATTTCGAAATCTCAAAGCGCAAGGAGAGCATCAATGGTGAAAAGCTTGTGATTAGCCAACGACGACGAGGAACGAGTGTAGCAAACTCTACAATAAGTAGAGCAAAGCTACAAATCTCATTACTCTGCAAGCGAATCGAGATTCTGATCTTCCAAATCGAGATCTGATTCCAAAATGGAGAGCGAGAAGAAGCAGTCGTCGTCAGTCTCCGACGTCGGAGCATGGGGGATGAACATCGTCAGCTCCGTGGGGATCATCATGGCTAATAAACAGCTCATGTCTTCCTCTGGCTTCGGATTCAGCTTCGGTACGTTGTATGAATCTCTCCCTTTCTATTAGCCGGTTTAGTCTACGGTTCAATTGGTCATTTAGAAGTAAGTATATACTACTCCCTCTATTTCAAAATACATGAAATTTTAAGATTGTGCATAACTATTAAGAAATTTATTTTTTATCTTAAAAATATCATTAAAATATAAATTAAAAGTTATTCAACCAATTACAAAACAGACTACAAAATATCATTGGTTACACAGTTTTTGATAAAGTGAAAAAGTGCATTGATATATGAAAACATCATCTATTTTGAAACATCAAAAACTCCTTAAAACATCATTTATTTTGAAACGGAGGGAGTATATACTATGCTAAACCGAACTAAACCACCATAATTATATGTACAATTGAACCGTAGAATAAACCGGCTAAACCATCATAATCTCAAAAGCTTCATGGACATGAAGAAGATTAACGACGATCTATATTCGTGTCTTGTTTCAGCGACAACACTAACGGGATTCCACTTCGCGCTCACGGCGCTCGTTGGCATGGTGTCGAACGCGACGGGGCTCTCTGCGTCGAAGCACATTCCTCTTTGGGAGCTTCTTTGGTTCTCTATTGTAGCTAACGTCTCCATCGCTGCTATGAACTTCAGCCTCATGCTCAACTCTGTTGGCTTCTACCAGGTAAATTAAATAAACTAATAACCTCGTGCACAATAATAAGCCGTCCCGTGCACCTCAGACTGGCTTTCAGGTCACCGACCCTAATATCTCAAAGCTTTTTCCAGGTGCGTTTGGCGTTCCTCGAACCCAAGTCTTCATCCTTTAACAATACTCTCACAAAACGAGTTGTCACCAATTGATATGCATGTCAATTAGTGACAACTCGTCTTGTAAGAGTGAAGTTTTTGGTTCGATAAACGCCAAACGTACCAATAACCTGGAGAGTCAATAAGGACTCACAGGTGAATGGTTAGGGTCGAACATCTTAAGACCCACGGAACGGGTTGTTACAATTTTAGTTACGAGATATCTCAAAATGAGCCATTCTGTCAAAGGTTCCCAGTTCGAGCGACCGCTGACAAAAACTAATATTACATCAACCGGAAAGGATTGTAGCCATTGTGTCATGTCAGGAGTTCCGAGTCCTGAGACAAAACTAATATTATATACTGCGGGAAATTACGAGTTTCGGTCCTGAACCTCTTAGTATTCAAAGAGTATACCAAAAAAAAAATTATTCTGAATTGAAAGAAAGCCAATCGGCTGGATCTTTGATCATTTTCAAACAAATCCGCACACTAAGTTTTTTTTTTTTGTTTTGTTTATGTATTGGTTTTGAAACGAGTGTTTGTTCTTGATTCATCCGTTGTTTTGGTTATAATTTTTTTTGTGTGCGTAGATATCGAAGCTGAGTATGATTCCGGTTGTATGCGTGATGGAATGGATACTACATAGCAAGCATTACTCTAGAGAAGTGAAGGCGTCTGTTATGGTTGTGGTTGTTGGTGTTGGCATCTGTACTGTCACTGATGTCAAGGTTAATGCCAAAGGTTTCATTTGCGCTTGTACTGCCGTCTTCTCCACTTCCCTGCAGCAGATTGTAAGTACCAAAAGCTATGTTTGGTACCGACAACTATTCTCTGTGTGTGTCTGTCAATTGTTTGTCTTATAAATTTGCCTTTTTTGTTTATGTAAACAAGTCCATAGGCTCTCTGCAGAAGAAATACTCGGTAGGGTCTTTTGAGTTGCTGAGCAAAACAGCTCCTATCCAAGCACTTTCACTCCTCATCTTTGGCCCCTTTGTTGACTATTTCTTGAGCGGCAAGTTCATCACTACTTACCAGATGACTTATGGTGCCATTGTAAGTCAATTCTCTCTTACCTTTTAAGGGTTTGGATGTCACAAATCATTTACTCTTATCTCTATCTCTTTGCAGTTCTGTATTCTTCTTTCCTGCGCTTTAGCCGTTTTCTGTAACATAAGCCAATACCTCTGCATAGGAAGATTCTCTGCAACGTCATTTCAAGTTCTAGGCCACATGAAAACAGTCTGCGTCCTTACGCTTGGATGGCTTCTCTTTGATTCGGAGATGACGTTCAAGAACATCTCCGGTATGGTCGTAGCTGTTGTCGGGATGGTGATCTATAGCTGGGCGGTTGATCTAGAGAAACAGAGAAACGCAAAGTCGACTCCTCATGGGAAAAACAGTATGACAGAAGATGAGATTAAGCTACTCAAGGAAGGAATAGAGCATATCGATTTGAAAGATGTTGAGCTCGGTGAGACCACTAAAGTATAGATAGATAGATACAATGTGTGTGTGTGTGCTTTTTATCAAGTTTCAAATTACACGTCGAATACTTATTTTTTTGAAGACTATACAAGTACAAAAGTGTCTCCTTTACTACTACTAGTTTTCTTCTTTTCGACCTTTTAAGAACATATTGGGCCATTGTGAAGCCCATTATTCTTATTTGGTTAACAAGGCCCATCCCCCATAGTAAGTAACACAGAAATGTCAGCTGAACCAGCTGAGCCATCAAAGCTTTAACCACGACCAGTTTCCAAATGTTTCATTTTCGTAGAAATGACATGTAACTCAGGACATGTGATGTGTGTATTATAATACAAGAAAGTACATGTGATGTGGTCTATGAGTAATTACTAAACGAAAAGATAAGTTCTTATATTAAATGGAACTGGAAATGACTTGTGTTAACTAGTTGATCCATGGAAAGTTTAAGAAAGAGAACAAATTTTACTGGATTTGTTAGTGAAAAAAGTTTTACTGGGTTTAAGTAGAAGAATCAGGAGAAAAATAATGAGAAGGAAAGGTCCCATTAATATGAATGAATCCAGACCTCGAAAAAGATCCAAATCCTACAACAACTAGGTACCACCATACTATTACTAGGCCCTCTTTTCTGCTTTATTGGAAACCTCAAAACCTAGAGACAATTCATAAAGATGAAAACAAATATTTTAGGGAAAAGAATCACCTTTTTATTTTATTTTAATTATTTAATCCCTTAAATAATGTTATAGGACTTGCAGGGTATATTTATTTAGATGATGAAGTATGTCTGAAGTAAAGCCAATTTAAATACATCACTAATATATATACAGTCTTCTTATTTCTCATAATCCAAATTCAAAATGTATTTATTTGACCAATTATTTTTCATAACCTTATATGCTGCTTTCTTTGACCAATTTTTTGTTTTTTTTTTCAAAAACTAAAAAATTTCAACTATCAAAGCCAAAATAATCACAACAGGCTTTGTTTCAAAGTGTGTGCATTTAATAACTTCAATAGAGCCGCTTGACTCAGCAGTTACACTGATTTTGGACGTGTTTTAACCATTATTAGTAAACATCCTTCACGTGCTCAGGGAATCAACCATTTTAAGTGCTTAGATATCTAATTTAAGTATAATCTTTATATATAAAAGAGACTTTCAATCTCTCCTGGTGATGCCAACAAGGACGACACGTCATCAATTCGTTCAAGGAGAGCGCGACACCTGTCCTCATTAAACAAAACGCAGCGCTCCATCCTAATTCTCGCCTTTGTTCATGCGAGTCTGATTTCGGCGAGAATGACGATCGATAGTTCTCGCTGTCTGTAACGGAACTCGACTTTAATGGCATTAATACAGACGCAGTACGAGCCCTTCGATGCGTCGTTTCCGTCGGCGAGTCTCTGCTATAAATTTGCTCTAAGACTGCGATGTTTGGCCTCACCCTAACGCATTCAGAGAAGCTCAACTCTGTCAGCGACAATCTGTACCAATAGATCGGAGAAGTTGCGAATCCATATAAGAAGGTAATCTTTGTAATTGGCCAAACCTTGGCTCCTTTTGTTGAAGACAACTGCATCCCCTGTTTCGGGTTTGGCCGCTGTGAGTTTGTTTCCCTATAAAAATCTTATCTTCGATCTATACTACTCACTATGTTTTCTTCCATCATTATTCAGCAACGAACCATGACGAGAAAGTCTTCAGCTTCCACTGTGACATGTAAAGTTTAAAGCTTTTTAAAAGAAAGAAAAAACAGATTTTGGATACTTAATGTGAAGGTCACGTTCTGAATGTGAAGGTGACAAGAGGTTTGGCTATGACCTAGGAAGAATTCAGTCAACAAGAGAAATCAACTATGGAAGCCATTGTTGACGAGAGGTAAAAGAACGTGCAATATTTTCTTCTTAAATTCAGCAACTTTGTTTTTCCACAAGCTAATTTTCTGGAGTTCCTTTAACATTGCAGCTCATATGCTTTGTCGATTTGTTATAGTCAGTGTTGAAGACGTCCCATGGGCAGACATGAGGAAGTTCGATGACATGATCCCTAAGCGTGAATTCAATAACTTTCTTCTCCGATTTGAAGTCCGCCAAGAATTTTTTTTCCGATTTGAAGTCAGGTAACACCAGTTTTGGCTCCCAATACTGCAAAATTTTGTTCCTTTTCTAGAGTAACAGTCTTTTGATTCCCTTGGATTGCAGGCTAAACTTGCTTTAGAGGCTCTTGAATTTCCTGTGGGGGTATCTAATTTTTTTTACTTTTCTTTATCCCAGTTGCTCTTTCTCGATACTATTATCAATTAAATTATTATCTTTCTGTTTGTCTGGATCAGATGTGTCATTCTTGAGGAGGGTAACATCGTTGCTTCAGGGCTTAACCGAACTAATGAGACAGGCAATGTAATCTTTTATAAACTTTTACCTATTTCTCTGTATGAGTAACTCTGAAACATAAAACAATGCGATGACATAGAGTGTTTATTGATTGTCATGTTGGTTGCTTCGTCTATGCTACTTACTAAGTCGTTTGTTATAATTTTGTTCAGAGAGGCCACAAGACATGCAGAGATGAAGCAATCGATGAACTTATTGGACAATGGCAAAAAGATAGACTTTCACCTTCACAAGTCGCTGAGAAATTCTCGAAATGCGTTCTTTACGTAACATGTGAACCTTGCATAATGTGTGCATCGACCCTATCCTTCCTCGGTATGATTCCTTAACATGAACTTGAAATGTTTTTTCTGTTTGTTTGTTTGTTCCTGATATGATATTTTCTTTAATCGAAGGTATAAAGGAAGTATATTATGCATGCGGAAATGATAAATTTGGGGGTTGTGGTTCCATATTTTTGCTTCACTTAGAGAGTTCTTAGACATAAGATATCCTTTGTAGACCCTAAATATCACACTACAAACTTATTAGAAAAAAATCGGCCTTATTAATTGAAGTCTGTGATCTCTGTTTTTTTTATAGTGAAGAAGCTCAAAGAGGAAAAGTGCAGAGGAATAATGGCAGACGCAGCTGTATCTCTTTTCAACTCTGTTCTTTGATGAAACATCTTAAACACAGTTTTTTTTTTTTTTTGTAGTTTTAGCCCCAAAGCCACACCGCCCTGTAGTTCAAAGAGAGAGGACTTAGCCTCTTAGACGCGGACATGGTTTGAAAATTGGAGTTTCTGATTAAAATATGAAGAAGTTGAGGTGGAGGTTGTCAAATGATGATTCTATGTTTGTTTTTGCTACATTTGGCACATGAAACGTTATCAATTACATCCAAAACAATTGTATATCCGCCTAAGTTGGAGCTCTCAATCTCAAGCTACTAAGTTGGTTTTCTAACTTAAGGAATTAGTTGTATGTGACTGTAAAGTTTTATTTTTGTACGGGTAGATGATAGACATGACCATCACTAGAAGAATAAAAGATTAACTCAGTTTTTATTTTTTTCTTGGATCAAATCTCTGTTTCTATCTCTTTCCTTTAACCCTGACAAGCAACACTCTTAACATACTTATTTTTTCTACCCATATGGGTTGGTTTTATGGTTAATTTGTCAAGTAAACATACAAGTGTTTAAAAGGCATGTATAGTTGATATTTATAACGAAAAGAAAGATGGCAAGTTAAATAAAGGTGTGTAGAGAAGCTGAACTATGCGCTGCTGCTGAGTGAAATGCAACTTGGACAGGAAACAAAGGTGGGAGAATACATATTGAAGCCAAAGACAATTGAAAGAGAGAAGACTTTCGTTATTCTGGACATCCCGCAATGTTTTTTTAAAAAATGCTTCATAATGTAAATTTATATAAAATAACTTTTTTTTTCTAACTTCCCGCCCGTAGGGCGGGCCGACCCTAGTTAACCATATAATGACCGACTTAACTACATTTGACAAAACCTTAATAACTTCTCCCAAAAATGAGTAGAAGAAGGAATTAACTTTTTGAGGAAAGGAGTGTGTGAACCGAAGAGATTTAACATTAATTAACATAGATTTTTCTTTTTTCTTTCCCTTTTACTCCTTTTCTCTTTTTTTTTTTATCTTTTTTTATCTTTTTAATCTTTACTCCTTTTTCTTTTTGTGTGTCTGTGTTTTTTTGTTTTCTGGTGAGGTCACATTCTGATTAAAAATAAGAAAAATGCTTTTCCTTTGGTAATAAGGATCATCATCTCTTTTCATGCCGTTTGCAGCAGTGCAGATTTGTCTTAAAAAAGTTTCCCTTAAAATCTCTCCCACTCCAGTGAAAAACTTATCTACTTTGTCTTCACCAAACCTTTTAATCTTTTTCTTTAGCTTTTTTTTTACTGTCTGGATCCTATCAATAAGCTGGAAGAAACTCTGATACCTCAGATGATTACATCTTTGCCCTGAAACCCTCTACTCATATACAAAAAAAGGAGTGATTTTTGACTAACAGACACATACCTAATGGGCTCAGAGCAGCATAGGTTTCTTCAGCAGCAGGAACAGGTTCCTCTCTTAAATTCCTTTACTTTAAATTCCAGTTCTTGGAGGGTTTTACTTAAGCTCAGTCTCTCAAATCTAAGCTCTTCAGATTCGGAACCTGTCTTCTCTTGCTTATTAGATCTGACTATTCAAACTCTGTTCACACACTAATCTAGTTAACAGAGCAAAATGTTCATCAGGGCTTATGTTAAAGTCTCCACCTTTGATCCCTCTGTTCTTGTCTTTTCACTAATAGTGTTAATCATTGAGAATTGAACATAAAGTTTACATCTTTACTTGCAAAACTAATAAAAATCAAACCTTTATACGGTTCTTGATCTTAAGCTTGTAATAAAATTTAAACCTTTTTAGGTTTTGTAAGCTCATTTTTAGTTAATGGAGCAAAATGTTCATCAGGGTCTATGTTAAAGTCTCCACCTTTGACCCTCTGTTCTTGTCTTTTCACTAAACTAAGTGATCATTGAGAATTGAACACAAAGTTGACACCTTTCCTTGCAAACCAATCACCCAAACTAATATAAATCAAAACCTTTATAGGGTTCTTGATCTTTTAAGCTTCTAAGCTTGTAATAAAAATCAAACATTTATAGGTTTTGTAACCTCATTGGCCTTGGAACTTACACTTAAGTGTGTCTTTGTGCAGAGGAAACGCTGGGGAGGCTGTTTAAGAGTCTTCTCTTGCTTCAAGTCCCAAAAGGGAGGAAAAAGAATTGTACCAGCCTCTCGCATTCCCGAAGGAGGCAATCTCTCAGCCTCACAGCCCAACGGACCTCACCAACCTGGTGGTGTCTTAACCAACCAAGCAAATTTATCTTACTTAGCTCCACCATCCTCTCCCGCTTCCTTCACAAACTCTGCTCTCCCTTCAACAGCTCAGTCCCCAAACAACTCCTACTTGTCCCTCGCCGCAAACTCATCACCCTCCGGTCCTTCCTCCAGCATGTACGCCACAGGACCGTACGCTCACGAGACTCAGCTAGTCTCCCCTCCTCCTGTGTTCTCCACCTTCACCACCGAGCCATCCACAGCTCCTTTCACTCCTCCTCCGGAGCTTGCTCATCTCACCACCCCTTCCTCCCCTGACGTGCCTTACGCTCGTTTCTTGACTTCCAATGGGAAAGGCAATCATTATAATGATCTTCACTCTACGTACTCTCTCTACCCCGGGAGTCCAGCCAGCGCGGTCTCCCGGGCTTCTGGAGTCTCCACGCCTCTCCAGGAGTCTAACTTCTTCTGTCCCGAGACTTTCGCCAAGTTTTACCAGGATCATGATCCTCAGAACGGTGGGAGGCTGAGCGTGTCCAAGGACTCGGATGTGTATCCTAGTGGGAACGTGAACAGGCAGACGAGGCAGGACATGGAGGAGCTGGAAGCTTACAGGGCTTCCTTTGGGTTTAGTGCTGATGAGGTTGTTACGACTAGTCACTATGTAGAGATCAATGATGTGATGGATGAGTCTTTGCTTAAACCGGCTGCTTACTCGCCAAGCGAGGGTCAAAAGCTGCTTAGAAGAGAAGCGAGTTTGCTAACGAGTACCAAATCAGAAACTGGTGAGTATTGTGTATTAATCTCAATATGTTATTATGAGCTGGCTGCATTGTGTGTTGAGTGTTTTATTTTGTGTTGGCTTTTAGATCACAAACCAAGAAATGGTATTCATGCGGATGAAGAGGCTTTGTTATCTAGAGTGGGATCTGTGAAAGGAAGCAGAAGCTATCCAACTGGCTTCTCAAGCTCTGATGCAGAGGTGGAATACAGGAGAGGAAGAAGCTTAAGAGAAGGCAGAGAGAACAGGCACAGGAGATAAGACTGATCAGCTATGTTCCTTCTAAGTTGCAATGCTAACTCTTTGAGATAAGAATCTAGTTTCTTTAAGTATATAATAAAATAATATGAATATATATGTTACAGATGGTTTGTAGTAGAAAATGATGTGTTATATAAGCAAAGCAAGGGTGAGAGAGTAGTGAATGTTTTTTATTTTTAAGTTTGTGATGCCTTTTTTGTAAGAACTATCTTTCATCTAATTGCAGCAATCTGTTTGGGAGGTTTTTAATGCATTTGTTAAGAACTGTGTTGACACTTGACTTGTACACACAAACACGGTTGCTTCAAAAACACTCAAAAAGACATGGATTTGTAATGAGTTATTTCTTCTGTTGTTTCTAGAATATTGCTGGACCGGGTCAATAATAATGGGCCACATTTAGATCTTGTACATCTTGTTTTTGTTCTTATTAAACTAAGGGATGTGATCTATTACTTCAACTAGCTCTATTGGTACACGTCTGAACATTATTATTATATTTTTAACTATAGAATTGTAAAAGATGAAATATATTAACCAACATGTATTATATAATTACTGTTATATTTTTATTTTTATAAATATTGGAATCTAACAATTCAATATTTAAAAAAAAACTAATTCATTTCATATTTAGTCATCCAATATCCATCTGATCCAGTTTAATAGTATTGATTTTCTGTTTATATTGGATTTTTTTTTAATATTTAGTTATTAGATTTCAACGTTTAACAGAAGAACATAATTATAACATTAACGAAGCATGTGTTAATTGATATATAGTTTTACATTGCTCAAATAGTTTACATAGTAATATATTAATACTATATATAGATGTATGGCTTATATGATGTCCTTGATATTTCCATCGAAAAAAATCTTAAAAGATAAAAACAAAAGAGAGAGATGATAAGAAAGAACAGAGAAGTGAAGCTTCCAAGCGCCCACCGATAAATTTCGTGTTGATCCAAGTGTCGAAAACAAGTGGCTGCTGGTCTACAAAATTATCATTTACTAATCCAATTAAAATGGAAGAAAAAAAAAAAGCAACCGTGTTTTATAAACAGAAACTTTAGACCAAATAATACCCATAAATAACGCCAACACACCTAAAAAAATTAAATCTCCCACGTCTTTATACAACTTGACACACTTGGCACACGTCACACGCCTATCTATATATAGAAACCCTTTCGCCCACAGTTATCTCATTCAGTCTCTCCGATTCAAACAAACAAAACAAACAAACAAATATATTTTCTTTTGATTATATCATGATGAAGAATACTCAAGAACCTCAATCATCTTCGTCTTTCGTGAAGTTCTGTCGGAAACTGTCACCTAAGAGAAAAGATTCACCAGCAGAAAGTACACAACATAACATCAATGATGATCAGGACAAGAACAAAGACTTAGAGGCTGTCTTTGCTTACATGGACGAAAACAAAGACGGTAGAATATCTCCGCATGAGCTTCAAAAGAGTTTCATGACATTAGGAGAGCAACTATCGGACGAAGAAGCCGAAGCTGCGGTTAGATTGTCTGATACAGACGGAGACGGGATGTTGGATTTTCAAGAGTTTGCTCAGTTAATCAAAGGAGATGATGATCAGGACGAGAAGAAGACTGAGCTCAAGGAAGCTTTTAGAATGTATATAGCAGAAGGGGAAGAGTGTATTACTCCGAGAAGCTTGAAGACGATGCTAAAGAAGCTGGGTGAGTCAAGAACCACTGATGATTGTAGAGTTATGATTCGTGCTTTTGATCTCAATGCTGATGGAGTATTGAGCTTTGATGAGTTTGCTCTTATGATGCGTTAAAGAGTTTATTATAGTCACTTGTAGCTTCTCTTTTTTCATTGATGTATATATACATACGGCTTGTGACGCAATAAACAAGATTGTTATTTGATTAAAATCAATATTTAGACCTTTGTTATACTTACATGAGATCATAGAATGATGCAGCGAATTTTAAAGAAAGTTTCAATCTCGAGAGAGTTGGTTTAGCTGTGTCATATTGAGTTTCTACAATATAGATTCATCTACTAAATTTATGTAGATGTCATGTTATTATTCCATGAAGCACACATTTGAAGAAAAAAGTTGAGCATGTGCAGTCAATAATACGACAACTTGATTCAAATCGAGCCTAGTCGTCAGACGTCTTTACATAACGGCACAAATAGTTCTCTGTAAGAACTCATTGCTACTAATAAACCTCAAACCGTTACTAGTATTAGATTGACAATATTCATACCAGCCATGCATTCATATGAGAGTCAATATCACATTTTTATGAATTTTCGACTCAAAACTCATCGACAATGAAATGATGAGTTTATATCAACTGAATGCTATTTTAGGTCTCATCTAATTATGTATGATTCATATGCTTATTATTCTGAATCAATGAAGTTGGAAACATTATAGGAGCTATCAAAAAGTTTTAGGCACTACGGAAAGCAAGAGTATGAAGCTTTTGGCTCTCAATAAATTGAGAAAGAAAAGCAGTGATTCGTAGATGAAGGAAACATCTAACATACCATTATTCGAAATTCCTTTATTTTTTCTGTAACAGACTGTTCTAGGTTTAACAAACTTCTTTCTGCTGTAAACATTCCAAAGAAGTTGATTTCACTAAAGTTAGAGAAAGGCTATACTCCATAGAGAGATCAATTAACCACAAAAAGAACATTGAGAAATGAGAAACCAGCCAAACTAAGACATCATTCAGGCTCATTGTTCTCACTGATTGATTAGTGAAGAAAAAAACAAAAATACTTTCATATTCAATTATTCACTGAAAAAAAACGTGTGGCAGTCTTCAAATTTGTGATAATAGTTCCTAAACTAAGAAAACAGAAGAAGAAAAACGTGTTTCAAACATGGAGATGAGAGCTGTAATTAATATACTATTCTTTACTAACAGATCTGAAGACTATAATACGTTTTCATAGATCTAAAGACTAATAATACTTGTTTTCTTCTAGATCCAACGACTGTTTCTAAATCTTCCACGTTTGATACGTTTCACTTTCTTATTTTTTTTTTTTAATTTATATTCTCGAAACTTGAAACATTTATATATATAGAGAAACCATTTAGACCGTCTTCTCATCAAACTGTTAAATAGTTAACAAAAGAAGAAGAGAACTTGTCATGATGAAGAACACTCAACGTCAGTTATCTTCATCTTTCATTAAACTCTGCGAGCGACTCTCCTCAGACATCAACGGTGAGGACAAGAACAAAGACTTGGCGGCTGTCTTTGCATACATGGATGCAAACCGAGACGGTAGAATCTCGGCAGAGGAGCTTAAGAAGAGTTTCAAGACACTGGGAGAGCAACTCTCTGATGAAGAAGCCGAAGCCGCGGTTAAACTCTCTGATTTAGACGGAGATGGGATGCTGGATTTTGAGGAGTTTGCTCAGTTACTCAAAGGGGGTGATGAGTTTACAGAGGAAGAGCAGAAGAGCAAGATAATGGAAGCGTTTAGAATGTACATTGCTGAGGGAGAAGATTGCATTACTCCAAGAAGCTTGAAGATGATGCTGATGAAGCTTGGTGAGTCTAGAACCACTGATGATTGTGTAGTCATGATCAAAGCTTTTGATCTTAATGCTGATGGAGTTTTGAGCTTTGATGAGTTTGTGCTTATGATGATGCGTTGAGGTATCAGCCCATCCAATGTTGTTTGTGGCTTTGTTTCTTTCTTTGTTTGATTGCTGAAAGCAGTTGGCTGTAAATATATATATGGCTTTCCAAGTAATAAACTCAATTGTTCAAAAATTCGATTAGGCGGACACCTAAACCGATTTTTTAAGCACAAAGATCAAATTTTGTTAAAAAAAATTGTTTTGAAAAAATCATTTGTTTAGATCCGATTTATCGACTAAACCGATTTTTAGAACACTGCTCATGTTATAAAGAAGAAGAAACTGCATGAATCCTATTCAGTGTGTTTCTCATTCACAAAACACTAAATGTCAAAGCATCTGCAACAGGAAAAAAAATATAACAGAACTGTTCTGCTCTTCACTGTTCTGGTTCTTAGCTAATGGGATATTGAACAAGCTTATCCAAGACGTTCCAGTATCTCATACAAGAAGGGTTAGTGTGAATCGCCCTAAGCACCCATTTCTCAGGGGTTTGACAGTTTTCAATCCCTGAAGTGTCTTCTGATTCTCTTGCAAGTATATGCATCCGGAAGTAAACCTCTGCGGGTCTCATCTCTGTCCAAAAATAAAATAAAAACATGTTCAGTTGTGTCGAAAGTCAGAATGAAGAAAACAGTCTTTCATTCAGTAGTACCTGGTGGCCAGCAGAACCATTCAAGACGAAGATTCTTCTTCCATTTCTCTTTAGAGCCAAGACTCCCATGTGCTTGAGCCAATAAAGCATACACAATAGGCAAAGGAGTTAAGGAACTCGCTTGAACTTTGCTTAGACTCGTCACAGCTAGCGAGAGGAAATGCGAGTCGTTAGACTGTCTAGCCAGCTCCATGCAGACAGCACCATGGCAGAGAAGTAGACAACTCTCTTTATCACCCAACGAGCAAGCTTGCGCAAGAAACTCCTCTGCTGAGGTAAAGTCTTTTTTCCCGGAAGAAACTAAGCCAAGAGCTAGACTGTAAACAGCCATCCACTCTTTCCATGAATGATTCTTCTGGTTCGGGCTTTCTTGTAGGCTCATCATCTCTAAGAGGTTAGCGTCAGCCTCCAGATCAAACTGAGATTCTATGAGCTTCAAGCAGATCCAACCAATGTTTGAGTCAGTCTTGAGCTCCAGACACGCTCTGTACTCCTCTTGCATGTCTCTGGTGCTTCCCTTTGATGCATAGACACGGCAAAGCTGCAAATGTGATAGAAACAGGTAGCTACGTGGAAGGGAAAGGGAAGAAGCCTTTCGAGCATAGTCAATAGACTCTGCTGTGTTTCCCTTTTGCATACTGATCTCAGAGGCACAAAGCAGAAGCTGGAACTTTTGATATTCAGACGCCTCATCAGAGAGTGCCACAGAGATTAAACGCTCAATAGCATTACAAAGCTGTCTAGGGAACCTCTGCTCACGAGCCTTCTGAGTGAGATTGAGAATCAGCAAGTATCTCACATCGCTGTTCCAAGGCTCTTGATGCAAGAATCTGCAATGAGATTGGATCAGTTCACAAAATCTTGAAAACGCTAAAATGATTGTAGAAAGATTCTCAAAATACCTTTGGAGTTCCACAACGACAACAGGAGCGTTCAGACTCTGACAATGGCACGTTGGAAAAGAGAACCTCGGAGCAGTGTTGCCGATTACATTGCAAGCAACCGATCCTCCACCAAGGACCTCCAACGCGGACTTCAGACCTTCCTTGTTTCCACACTCGGAGACGTTTATGATACAGCATCTACTAGCAGCGCAGACTTCTTTGGTTCCTTCACCAGCTAACAAAATATATCCAAGCAGGTTCCTAATAACATATCATTACACAATTAAAACATAGAGTGATTGATCAGCGGTCATGTAACCCTCTTGGTACTGATTAAACACCCACCTTAACAAATTACTATGAGGATACATATGCAGAGCTTTCCTGAGGTGGGCAATCCCCTTCTCAAATCCGAGGAACTCTCCTTCTCCAGTTTTCAGCTGTAATATCCACAGTGGCGTCAATATAAAAGCATTCCAAAACGAACCAAGATCAAAAAGGCTCACCAGTTTGCTGAGTGCTATCAAATAGTGCATCGCAGCTATCTCTTCTTGCGAAGTTATATAGCTACGAGTGCTTGCAACAATCGACTGAAGTCTATCGCTTTGATCAAGAGCATGGATGGCAGATACTATGAAGCTGATTTTCGAACTCTGGAAGAAATCTTTGGGCATTTTCTGGATGCTGGTGATGGCAGAATCCAGTCCAGATATGCAGTAAAGCAGACTACAGATGAAGCTGATTGGGAAAGCTATTGAGGTTTTTTCCATTGTGGAGATCCTACCAGCCAGCTCCCGAACCACTGAGAGAGCCGAATCATTCTCACCAATCTTCCACAGAGAAAAGGCGTAGATTTGCAAGGCTCCAGCATCAAGCAAACCTTTTGACTTCAGATTTGCGCATTCCTTGACAGATTCTTTGAATCGTCCTGCCTGCAAAACACACATACTTTGAATGAGTATTAAGCAGCATTTCTATTGATTGTTGAATTGTAGGTGGATCTCACCTTGCTGAGTGACCTGACCAAGTTGATAGATATTTTTCCTGCATGAGATTTCACTGAACTGTCTGGGCAAACACTCATTGCAGCGAGTGCTAGTCTGTATGAAGCAATGGCAGTATGATAGTTATGTCTTGCCTCGCAGACTAGCCCGTGGAGGTTATGGGATTCAGGGTAGTCAGGGGTCCGCTGCACCGCCTGGTCAATGCAAGCAAAAATCTGCAACACAGTTTCAAGAGAGTCTGTTACTTAAAAGCTCATTCAGATGAAAACAATAGCGTGTTCATACCTGCGGAGATGAAATACTTCCTTGTAGCAAAGCAAGCCATGCCAAACCAACCTGGTACTCCGCAAGCTGGACAGAAGATCTCACACCTTAGTTAAAGCCATCATCACACTAACAAGAACTTTAAAATGACAGTTAAAGCACCACTACTTACAGGTGATATCTGCGCAGCTCGTAAACAACTCTCAAAAGCCTCATCTGATGTTGACTCCCTGAGGTGTTTAATTAGTCTACGGAGGAAAATTTTTAGCTAAAATGGATTATTTGTCACATAAAAAAGATCTACCTAGCATAAGTATCAGCTGAGCCGGCCCAAGGTAGAGCTAGTGTAGGATCAATGCTTCTAGCACAATCAAAAGCCTGCTTTGCCAGTTTCATTTCATCTGATTCCCTGAAAATCTGTTTAATGCAACTAAGATTATGTAATCATGAACATAGGTGAAACAAGAAAGACAAAGATGTTAAGGAACAATACCTGGCCCATAAAAGCCCAAGCAACGGCTAAAGATACATCCAAATGCAACGCCCGGATCAAAGCATGTAGTTTCAAAGCACTGTTATCAGACATACAACCCAAAGCAACCCAAAACTCCGAGTTGTCGCATTCAAGTAATAACGCTCCCAGAGCCATCTTTTCTGGTAGCTTCCTGATAGAATTGTAGACTGTTATTACAAGGGCGTCCACATCAAAAAAACTAAGACTAACGTTTAGAACAATCTTACCAAGAACTTGAAGCTTCAGAAACATCGGTTAAGCTTGAAACGAGATCACAAGTTATGGCTATGTCAGTATAGAGATTGGGTTGCCAAGGGGCTAAGTGTAGAGCTCGCTGGTAAGAAGATTTGGCTGACAGTGCAGCCGAGTAACAAGCGCTTCTCCAAGAAAGGATTGAATCATTAAATGTCTTCAAAGTGATTTCTGAGTTTTCAGTTCCACCAGACCACGGAAAGCATCTTGCATACGTAAGCTGCTCAAGAAACAAAACAAACATTCAAAACCAACAAGCTGATGCGTAAAAGACAAGACAGGCCTCAGTACCTGGATATCTCCATGCAATTTCCATATAGAAGACATGTTGCTGGCCAGTTCAGTGCTTTCCTTTGCAGCTTTACGAGCATCCTACAGTGGATTTACAATAATTGTTATCGCAGAGAGAATGACATAATCAGAAGAGGTTTGTATTATTATTAACCTCCAATAACGAAGCAGCCCATCCAAATGCGCCCAAATCTATGCATTCCTTTGACCAACTAAGCAATCCAGAAGCAAGACCATAGAGCACAGAAATATTCTGAGGTGAAATCTTCAGCGCTTGCTCAAAGAGCTCCACACCCTATACAAATACTATATCAGACTTTGAGAGCCACACAAAAAAAAACTCTCTAATGAAGTCAGTATGAAGAGAGGTAGCTACCTTTCTATATGAACCAAGCATCAAAAAGATGTTTGCACTCTCCACTAATGCAAAAATCTTGGTCTCATCTAATTCAATGGCACGCCCATACGCCTGTTGTATACATTGACAGCTAAGGTCACAACAGAACTAACCATAAAAGTCCAAAATGGAAGCAGCTTGTTCTTACCTTGATAGCAGCAGTAAACATTCCAAGTCGCTGGTAAGCAAGCCCCAGAGCCTGCAACAACAGACACAAGAGAAAAAAAGATTCTTGTCAAAAACAGATTTTAAGTAACTAAACTCAGGAGATAGAGCAAAGGACTATTACTTCCCATAGGTCAGACACTGTAGGATAACCTCTAATAGCATGTTGAAGACTCTGAACAGCTTCAGACCACTTCTTCTGATGAAGCTGCCAACACAACACAATCCAAACCCATAGATTCAGCAATTCAAGAAATCAAAAGTTCAAAACTTTCACAAACCTGAATGTAACCCAATCTACAAAAAGCCCAGAAAGCCTTGGGAGACTTCTCAGAAGCGTCACGACAAACCGCAACTTCCAAAATCTCTTTCCCTTGCCCATCCAACAAATCACACAAAGCCTCTCCAGACTCAGAGTCATTAACGTTCAGCAGCACTGCTCTCTGGTAACACTTGGCAGCTCGGTTGTGATCAAGCGTCACACGAGAGTAGTAATGCCCTAAGTACTTGAAGGCATCCGCATTGTCCGGGTTTAGCTTCGCCGACAGAACAAAATGCTCCGCCGCTTTCTCCGAGTCTCCGCCGTGTTCCCACAGATACAAACCCTGTTTCAATTCAAATAAAGTTCCAAACTTTCTTGTTCATGAGCACATTATCAACCAAACCCATATCAATAATCGAAAAGAAACAAAGTTACAAGTTCGAATTGCAGAGAAGGGTCGTCTGGGTTCGTCTCCACGGACTTCTCCAGCTGCTCCAATTCCATCTTCGCCGTCGTCTTGATCACTGATTTAGAGTGAAGTAATCGAAAGTTTCTTCCTTGTTTGTTTTGCTCTGTCTCTACTCAACCATTAAAAAACCTAACTTTTTTCCTCTCTCGCCGGAGAACTATCATCGGCGTTCAGAGAGAGACCATGAAAGCAACTTTTTTAACTAGAGACCCTTATATTATTACTAAACTTGAAATAAGGTCATGTATTGTGTTTCGTTAACATTAAGCCCTAAATGTGGAATGATTTAGTAGGCCCATAACCCATGTATGGATGGCTACAGGCCCAACTAATGAATTTGAGTGAATTTTTTTTTTTTTTAAAGTCTGGATTAAAAATATTAAAATTTAAATTTAATAATGGAAATCCAAATTATTAAGTATTAATTAATATATATATTAAATTTTAAATTTTCTTGATTTATAAATTTTGTATAAATTTGTAAATTAATTAAAAATAAATAAACCAGTAACACACTCTAATTTTCGATTTATTGTACTGTACTATAGGATCATATAAACAAACTCTACTCTACAATTTTTTCACTTGAAAAACTCTTTGCTTTACACCAGTCTGAAATACAAAAATATGAAATCAAACACTAAAGGTAATTTAAATTATTTAATCACATCTTGAGGCCAAACACACACAAAACTTCTATGAATAAAAAAGTAATAAGACCATCCATCATGAGGTCTTGTTTCTTCCTCCGACCAATTCTCCGGCAATGACATACCGGAAACTCAAGTTTTCAGGTAACCATTCAAAACTCTTGCTCTTCTTCTCCTTCAAACACTTCTCAGCGATCCTCCTTGCATCCTCTGGTAAACACTGAGCTGTTGCTTCCATGAGCTTAGACACATCCATTGACATGTCTTTAACATAATGCTGAAAGATCTTTGGCAACAATATCTTTGTCCCTTTGTGAACACGAACATTGCTTCGGATAAACTCTTTCTTAGCTTGTCTTAGGTCCCTGAAGATTCTATCCGCGGTGTAAACTCGAACCTAACAATATTGGTTTCAGTTTACTGTTAGAGTAAACTGTACACATTTGGAGTTGAGTTGGTTTCAGTTTTTTTTACCGTGGGATCTGTGAATGCTCCTGAGGATATAGCGAAATGAGCTAAAGCCTCGGGGTACTCCAACGCGTAAACGTGTCGCACACTGCATGTTTTGGACTTTCTTGAGGGTGAAAACAATGTTTGGAGTAACTGCAAAATGTAGAGTTGGTCGTTTACTATGAAGTGGTGAAAAGGTTACAGTGAAAGTAAAAAAAAAATGGAATGGTATATACAGGTGATGGTGATGAGTAATGAGGTCTGATTCCTAAGATTGAGCTTTGTATGATGAAAGGGTTTATGCGATAGCCTCCAACATCATAAGCTGCCTGTTTTTTTTATAAAGAGAATTTTCTTAGAAAAATAACATAACAAATGTTAATCATATATCTAATTAAGATTTAAACCTTCAAAACAGAGGTGTTTCGTGCACGGTTGTGAGTTTGAGTTCCATAAGCTAAATAAGCCTGCAAAGAAGAATATTATAATATGAAAAAGATCATTAACAAGGAAATATAAAGAAACAAATAAAGGTGTACTTGCATGCATCACAAGAGAATTGTGAATGTAATTTGAAAGAAAAAAAAAGAAGTTTACTTACATGCATCACAAGAGCATTGTGAATGTTGATCCAAAACGCAAGCTTCTCTTCACGTTTCATTCTACTCGGATCAACTTTCTCAAGATTCTGAACTAATGATCTGCACACCAGTAATGTTAAATAATAAAAGGTTTTGTAACCAAAAATCTAATATAATCCAAAAATTGTTACCTGAATTTTTGAAGCATAAGAGCAGCATAACTGAAACTACTATCATCCAAGTGTACTTTAAGAGCATCTATTACAAGAGCACCACAAGGCAAAACATTGCCTTGATCTTGACTATGATCCTCACTAGCGCAATGCAGACTCCATTTCTCGGATTTTGAAGAGAAAATGGTTGATGAATTCGACAATGATGAAAGAGGAGAAGCAGAGAAACAAGCTGAGGAGTCTCTTCTTGTTGATGAGCATCTTGAAAGTGTACAGTACACAGAAGATATGCATCTCATGATATCTTCAGAGAGTTTATTCGGGTTTATTAAGTTGTTGTGATCATCAACTATAAGAGATGATCCAAGAAGCTCTCCAAGACTCTGCCTAACAGATACTTCTCTAGTCCCTTCCTGAAAAACACACACACATAAACAAGTCAGTTTTGCACACTATTGATTTGCTACAATTGTTCCCAAAAAAATATTGATTTGTTACAAATACTCAAGGTTTAAGGTTACCCTTAAAGATAAGGCTTTCAAGCTAGTGTTGAAACTCCGAGGATACGAGATCGGTTTCTCGTAAGACTGGTAGTTATTTGAGAGAGTTAATGATGATGGTGAAGTAGTCACTGAACGTTTTAACGTTTTTGCAGAGAGATTAGACAAGGACGAAACTTGTTGTTCGAAAGACTTTCTGTAGAGTGACAATAGATAACGTTCCATGTGTAGAATCTCTAACTCGATTGAAGCAATCTCCTTCTTCAATTCTTCTGAAGACTGTTTTGAAAAATATATTAAAGATTATCATTACATAGCAAAACAAGAAAGCATATATTAAAAATGAATTATAAACAAAACCTTTGGGATGAGACAGAGATTGGAGCTTTTGTGAGTAATTATATTCTTATCAATCTGCAATTAAATAGAAAATAAAAACACATTCATTAGAATCACATCAAACCATATAAACCCTGAAGAAAATTGCATTATTTAAAAAAAAAAATACTTTTTAGGAAAAAAAAAACAAAAAAGGAATATAAAAATCAAGATGATTTTGAAACAGTACAAGTTTTGTGTCTGAAGAGAAACTTGGAGATGACACATCAACACCACTCTGCACAACCATGTTTTCTCTGTTCCTACAACCAAAGAACATATATGAACTTTCATGTAACTTTAACATATACAAAGTTACAATCTCTTGCGCAATTGAAATCATTTTTACCTTGGAGAACATGAAGAAGAAGAAGTGGGAGAGGAAGAGGAAGACGAAGACGAAGAGGATGAGAAAGATGAAGAAGCACAATTCATTAGAGCCAACATTTTCTCACACTTTTTGAGAGCTCTTTGTATTAGAATTATCTTTATCAGAAAGTCAAGATCATGCTTCAAGAATACAAAAATAGCTAAAGCTCCAGCCCTTTTTGTGCTTCTACTTTTGTGTTTCTGTGACTTGACTTCAGAACCTGAAAAAGGAATGCCTTTGTAACTTTCCGGGAAATTGAGTGAGAGAGTTATGAAGTGAAACCGACATTTTTTTTCCCGGGAGTTCTGACGCAAATGAAGTGAGTTTTACTCTACACTCTTTAATTGTTAAGATCTCAATATTTTAATTATTATTAAAATACATCTATTTTAATTTATTCATCAAAGATTTTATTAAAACATTATTCAATTGGATCTGCTATGTCCTCTGTTTTCATATTTATGGCATTTCTTTTTTGCAGTGTGTGTGATTACAGTCGTTCATAGTGTCCCTATAAGACTACAACCATATAGTATATTTCATTCATAAATCAGACCTACGCAAATATATAAATGCAATAAATATATCAAGTCATTCTATTAAAAATGTACCAACAATTAAGATATATGCATGCAACTAAGAAGATCATTAAACCTAAGTACACTTTTATGTGCTATATAATGTTAAGTATATGAATACACAAGTTTTCTACCATTTTGTCATATGAAAAGATGATTAGAACAATATGAAAGCAAGCACACAAAGCTTAAGAAAACTAGAATATATTTATACATTTATAGTGTTGATATGTAATCTACTGTACTGATAACCAATACTAACAGAACAGTGATACAATTTCCCTGCAAAATCATATTGATTAGCAGATGCTGTTAATTAGTGTTTCCTGCATAACTATGTATAATAAAATCATACTACATAGTAGAAAGAGTTTGGAAACGAGGCAGTTAATGCATTTGAGTTAATAAACAACTAAAACTTAATTAAGTGGGGACAAATTACCTACATAAGAGTTGACATGGGGTCGTGAGGTAAGATACCAATAAATATGTTCCGATCACTCCCATACGAGAAACTGACAATATCTTTGAAATACGTAAAATAACTGTCGACCTAAAATACTTATTTTGTCAGCAGGTGATTAAAACCCTTTTATAATGCGAAAATTCGAAGTTCACAGAAAATAAATACTAATAACTAAACCAGATCTAGTTGAATATGATATAATGTATTTAAATAATGATAGAACATTTTAAGATGTATTTTATTGAATATAAGTAATTTTAAAGAAGAATCTAACAAGTATATATGACTAAAATATGCATGCATCCGTGCCCTTGCATGTTAGTGGTCATAAATGCATAGCCACGAGAGCTGTCCCCATAAATTATTATGACACCCTGTCCAATTTTTATATTTCATATTTATAAATTTATTTATGAGATCTCTTTATTTATATGTGTGTATCTATTAATTACTGCTATTAATACGTGTTAGATACTTTAGGACTTTATAGTGCAATTCATACGGGCAAAGTCATATCAATGTTCATTCTCTTATAAGTTGGTTTCGTACTCGAAACGGTTGTAGGAGTAAACATAAATGTATGGAAAAACAATTCGCTAAGAGGTTACTATGAGATGAATTTGAATAGAGTTTATGAATTTAAAAGTCGATAAATTTAAAAAAAACTATGTGGATTATAAAAATTTATATACATTGACTTATGAAATATGATCATAAAATTTTAAGATTAGTATAGATTTTCATAAATTCATATTACTTCTTTTTACCATTTCTTTTGTAAAGTAAATATATAATTTATTTATTTAAATAACATAGCATGATTATTTACTTTTTCTTTCAAATTAAATAATAATAATAGTGATACATACAAAATTGGACAATTCTCTTAAATAGTTTTTTATAAGTTTTGTTACAAAAACATCACTCAAAGAGAAAAATGACTAAAATAAGTTTCATTAAAAATGCAAAATACTATTTTAACGATATATAAATAATAAAATAATTAAAAAAAGTTTTTTTTTAAAAAAAATCGAGTCAAACTTTTTATAATATTTTTAATAAATTATTCTATTTTTTCAAAAAAAAAATTCAAATTTTCTTTTTAAAATTCAAAAATGTTTTTGAAACTATTTAAAAAAAAATATTTTTATTTTTTAATATATAAATATAATTATGTATTCAAAACCGATAAAACAATATAAAAATAATTATATATTCAAAAATGTAAAAATATATAAAATGTAATAAATTATAATTTTGGACATATAATTTGGATTTAAAGTGCAGTATATATTTGGTAAATATAACTATTTTGTTTTCTAGTTTTTTATCATATGGATTTTGAAAATCACATGGATACATATAATATTTTGAAAGTTGAATTTTATGAGTAAAAATGGATAGAATTCATCTCCCAATAACACTAGATTTAGTTAGAATTATAGAATTAATGATAACTAAATTTTTTGAATAACAAAGAATTTGAATGAATTTTGAAAAATTTTAAACCAATAACAATGGATTCTAATCAAAAACTAATAACAATAGAATCTTAAAATTTTCAAAGTTCATGAGTGTTCACTTACCAATAACCCTCTAAGTATTTTCTTGGTTTCACACATCTCATGAAATTAGGTTTTATATTCGCTTTGTTGTTCTGTAAGTTTGTGTAGTACATCATGCATCTAGCTCAAAATTAAAACCCATACTATAACTTTAACAAATTTAATTTGATAAAAACATTAACAAATTTAATTCGATAAAAGCATTAACAATTTTAACACCATAAATGTCAATATGTACTTCTTTTCAAACGGGTCATGTGCGACTAATATTTCAAAACTTATATATATATTCGATAAGTGTGATATTCTATTTGAAATTTTTCAGGGGAGACGGTCCTAAGATTTTGGGGACATGTGGTTATCTTTATGTAAAAAAAAATTTTAAAACAATTTGGAAGCCTAAACTTTTTCTTTTTGGAAACTTATTTGTATATATTTTTTTCAAAAATTTTGAAGATTTATAGTAAATGTTCCTAGACGAGGGATATGAATGTACTGTACATAGGTGTATGTGTGTATACAATACGCCATCTGACTGAAGACAGTTATAGAAGCACGACTGAATACTTTAATAATTGGAAAACATGATTTGAGTAATATATTGATCCTTTATTTCATAAAATGAATATAGAGGTGGACCGACTTTCACTTTCAAGCTAAAATATGATTTGGGACTTCTCTTAGCACCGACTTCTATGCTAACACAATGAAGAAGAAAAAATATTGACAAAGAAACTCAGGCACGTTGGGGGTGACCCTTTTCATTTGTTTAGCTACCCCATCTCTAGATCCATATACATATTTATTAAATATCAAATTAAATGAACATCTGTATACAAATCGATAACAAGTCACTTGTTATACCGTCCATGCTACTATATATTTAACTCATTAATTAAATGTCAGGTTACAATAACTTGTTTCATTTATAATCAGTGAGCTCAGAAAACTATTGATGATAGTGTTTTGTACCTTACAAAGTAGTAGCTCACTGGTTACTCGTGTACCCCATCTTCCTAATCAATTACTCCAGTAATATATATCTCCGGAAAAAACGTGCAAGTAAAAGAAAACTTCACAAGTCTTGGAAAAAAGTAGAGAGAGAGAGAGTAGATCCGCTTTTGGCTCCGGCGGACGGTCGGCGCGTGAGCGCGCGTGCCGTAGCCGGAGACCTCGTCCTTCCGTTTAAGTTTATTCTTTCTGCTCCTCCGTCGTCTCCTCTCTCAAATCGTCTTGTCTGAGCCCTGGTCCAGGTCATCTATCATCGTTCATCTCCGGGAGATTACGATCTCAACGGTGGCTCTGTTACTGGTGTTAAGGCGCGGTCGTGTGGAGAGGATGGTGTGGTGATGTCGTCCGGTAGTTTCAGTTTCGTTTCCGGGAGACAGAGGCTCAATAAGCTCTGTCGCCGCCGGCTCTTGCTTCCGGGAGGAGGAGGCTTCCTCAGATCCTCGTTCTCCGACTTTGTTTCCGGGGCGCCAAGGCTTCTATAGCTCGGCGTCGTCGGCTCTCGGTGTTCTATGTCCGTCGTAGACTACGGTTTGTGGCCCGATTTTGGGTCGGGTTTGGTTTTTAGGTTATGAGGTTCGTGGCTTTGATCTCTTGGAGGAGCTCTTGAATAGATCGAGAAGGCTATCCATGGTGAAGATAAAGCGTGGTTAAAAAGAGATGGTTCGGTGGAGGCTTGCTGGTGAATCGAGCTCCGGCGTAACTAAGGTTGGATGGAGGGTGCTGGCGGCGCATAGGCGAGCACGCGGTCAGGTCGAGGCGGATGGGACGCGTGTCGTTCCCGAGAAAGAAGTTCTCATCACTTGTTGGGCCTCCTTGATGCGGGCCTGCTTAAGTCGTCCGGGCCTCTTTCTAGTTGTTTGGGGCGTAGGCCCGTGTAGTTGGAAGTAGTTGGCCATGTGTTGTTGGGCCTTAAGTGTTTTATCGTTTGGGCTTTGGCCAGTGTAGTTGCTGGGTTTGGTCCTTTGTTTTCTTAATAATAAAATCTTGACGGAAAAAAAAAAAAAAAAAAACTTCACATTTGACCAAATAAAAAACTTCACCATTTTCTAATAATACCATTTTCACTATTTAGGCGTTTGACTTAGTTAATTAGCAGAAAATCATTAACCTATTCACGCAATTTAACTTTTGTTCGAAAACTATAACGAATTACGTTATACTTCTTAGCAAAAAGAAAAAAACGTTATACTCCAAATATAAGCTTGCCAACTTTACTAGTGAAATTATGTAATAATATAATCTTGCATGATTGTAGCGATTCTGCGTGACACGTGCTACCTGAAATTCAGTGATTAACATCAACTTTTGTTGTTTTTAATAATATTATTCTTGTCAACTGTTTGAATAATCAATATTGTAATACTTAATTTTTGCGACATTAATCAATATTTTATATATTCTGCACGCGATAGGTAACATAGCTTAATTGAGGAATCTTGGAAAAAATTAATTTAGCTGTGTAAAAATTAATTATGTTGCAGAAAATTTTAAAATCTGCTGAACAAAAATTGTGGAATAGTTTTCTGAACAATTAGATAAACTTTACGAAAAAACAAAGTATAAATTATTTAATCATTTAAAAAATATATATATTATTTAATCTATTGAAAATTAATAGCATGAATAACTAAATAGTACTATAATAAAAATAAGTTAATAATATATTTGTGACAAAAAAAGTTAATAATATATTATCATGTACATTAAAAATGAAGTTATAGATTAATATTATTTATTCCATATTATTTAGAATTATCTAATATTTAGTTAATATTTTAAAATATTATTTTTTAAATAAATAAACAATATGAAAATTTGATTCCACAAATAATCTATTAAAATCTAATTTTCACCTAATTATGTTTTTTTGTATTTTTTTTTAGCAAAAACGTAAAATCTATGTTTTTACGTTTTATGTCATATATTCCACAAATTTTTTTGATTGAAATTTTTTGCGTTTTTGCCTTTTAGACGCATGTTACCAATCAGGCTAATGAGTCCGTAACAAACATAAAGAGTTTACTATAATCATTGTAGTAACGTTTTTCATCTTTTGGCTTTTTCTTAACAGATAAAGACAATAAGAGCATCTCCAATGGTGTTACTACCATTGGAGTCCTTAAGTATATTTTATTATTATTTTTTTTTTTTAAGAGTTAAGGATTCTAATGAAATTTGTATATCCAATGGTGTTACTACCATTGGAGTCCTTAAGAATAAAAAATTTATAAATTTTTAAGAAGTTTAAAAAAGATATAAAAATTTATTTATTACATGATTAAACATATAAAATTACAATAACTATTAATTTTCATCCCCAAATTTGTTCCAAATATTTTCAATTAAATCATTCTTCAATTGGTGATGTGTTTCCGTCTCGCGAACCTGAAACCGAATGGCACGCATTTCATTGATGCTTGGAGGGATGTCTGTACCACGAGACTTATGCACTCGTGAACTGCTGGCTACATCTCCTTCTTCAAATTCAGATGTATCGTACTGAGTGTTGTATCCATCTCGTTCATTTTCGACTATCATATTGTGCAATATGATACATGCTCTCATAGTCTTCCCTATCTGTTCCTGGTCCCATGAAAGTGCCGGGTTTTTCACAATCGCAAATCGAGCTTGTAAAACTCCAAAAGCCCGCTCCACATCTTTTCGGGTTGATTCTTGAACTTTAGCAAATAACTCTGCTTTAGGACCTTGAGGGAGTGAGATAGATTGGATAAATGTTGACCAGTTTGGATAAATACCGTCTGTGAGGTAGTACGCCAAATTATACATGTGTCCGTTGACCATGTACTCTACCCTCGGAGCCCGACCTTGAATAATGTCATCAAAAACAGGAGACCGATCGAGGACATTAATATCGTTTAAGGTACCTGGAAGACCGAAGAAAGCGTGCCATATCCAAAGATCTTGTGAAGCTACCGCCTCTAACACAATTGACGGTTTTGTTGATCCCCGGGTATACTGTCCTTTCCAAGCCGTTGGGCAATTTTTCCACCTCCAATGCATACAGTCGATGCTTCCTACCATCCCAGGAAACCCGCGTATCTCTCCAATATGGAGTAGTCGCTGAAGATCCTCTTCTGTCGGTCTTCGTAGATACTCAGGACCAAATAACCGAATTATTCCTTCATTAAAATGCTTTAAACACGAAATTGCCGTGCTTTCACCAACTCTGAGATATTCATCAACCGCGTCAGCTGCAGAACCATAAGCTAGGAGACGAATAGCAGCCGTACATTTTTGTAGTGGAGAAAGACCAAACCTCCCCGTTGCATCTCTTCTTTGTTGAAAGAATGGAACGTGTTCTGAGAGGCGATGGACAATACGCAAGAATAATTCTTTGTTCATACGGAAACGGCGTCTGAATAAATATGGCGGGAATGTCGCATCTTCGCTGAAGTAATCATTCCATAATTGGTTGTGTCCTATTTCGCGGTCTCGTTCTATATAAGCGCGTGTCCTCGGCTTAGAGGGTTGGCCTTCCACAATGTTGATGTAGGTTTCGTCTATGATATCGTCGATAATTTCGTCCAATCTTTCTTCAACTTCATCGGACGACGATGATGACATTTTATTTGTAGTAGCTCCTGCAGAAAAAATTTCCGGTTGGATTTAAAAAAATGGATAACGATTTTAAAATTATAAATATAATGGAAACTAAGCTTATTTTTTTAATTATAATTCTAACTATTTAAAAAAAAAATTTCCACGAGTTAGCAAGATTATATATAATAAACTGTGCATGATATTTTAAATTTAAGCTACTTTCTTAATCAAAATTCCGGTTGGTGTGAAAGTTTAGTTTGAATTTAAGCTACTTTCTTATTCAAGAGTTGGCAAGATTATATATAATAAACATGAACCTGCGACCTTGAACCTGTCGGTTTTTCAGTTTTACAAGATGTCGGTTTGTGTTCGCTTTGCCTTCTCCTTCCTTGTACCTGTCGGTTTTTCAGTTTAAGGAGATGATTTGTGTTTGATTTGAAGTATGCAAAGTTAATAGAGAAGAGTCTGTTTGATTGAAAGAGAAGCAAGTTGTTTAGAGATCAAATCCGACATTACAAGTACCATACATTAACTAGGGAGAGAATACAGTTGCATAGGAGAAAGAAAACTAAGGAAACAAAGGAGATACATAGCTAAAACGACTAAACAGCTTCACTTATAGAAGTGAAACTTCACACCCGTGACTTCCTTCAGACCCGTGAATGGGAAAACAGCAAAACAGACCCGTGACTTCCTTTCACACCCGTGACCTTGTACTACCTGCAACAACCAAAAAAAAAATTCCAAGAGTTAGCAAGAGTTACCAAGAGTTAACAAAGTGTACTAACTACTCAACACAACATGAAAACCTTAACTAGTCCGTGACTTCCTTTAACTAAACATCACAGCATTTCAGACAGTAGTTTCATTTTTAAAGATGTTTCCATCTCAGATAGTGGACCAGTTTTGGCAATTAAACGCTCAAGCACTTTGCGTTTAGATATCTTCTCTTTCATTTCCATAATGCCTTGAATCTTCTCCAACTCATCATCTCTTCCACTTTTCTTCCGCTTGATAGAAGCTTTAGCAGCCTTGACACCTATAGGTCTAGCCTCTCCTGCTGCCACCGCGTCTTCTCCATCAACCTCTACCGGTTGTTTACGCTTGTCCTTAGAGAGAAAGGCGGAGCACCATTTCTTCTCATGCCTCAGCTCCCTCCACGCATGTTCGAGTGCGAACTTGCTGGAGTAGTTATTGAAGAAGATATCGAGGGCAGCTTTCATCACGTCATCATCATTTTGCCCGCTTCTCTGCTCCCTCAAGGCCGCTTCATAGCTCCCAACAAACTTGCAAACCTGATCGTTAATCCGAGCCCACCTTTGCTTGCACTGACCAAGCTCTCTCGGTATTGTCCCGACCAGCTGAGGGCTTGAGTTGTAGTACTCTACAATCCTCCTCCAGAAATGAGTCGCCTTCTGCTCATTACCGACCACAGAGTCTTTACTCGTGTTAAGCCAAGCGCTTATGAGGATTATATCCTCTTTGACACACCATTTCCTCCTCTCCTTGCTTGAAGACTGCTCAGAAACAGGGGGTGTATCCATGGGTATGGACTGCTCTGTACTAAACCAAACTGGTTCGGGTGAATCAAGGCTAAAAGGCGCCTGGTTATTGAGAAGGTTAACAAAACCAGGGGTGGCATCCATGGTTATTTTAAGCTCTGTGTCACTCTACTAGCATCACAGAGCTTTAAGTATGCGATATCTACCTAAGATACATTTAAAAGCAATCAAGTCAGCCAGAGTTAGGAAGGTAAAAAGCAGTACGGGTACATTTAAACCCATCAACTCAGAGGAGTTAGGAAGGTAAAAGCATTTATCAGCTTCGGACTTTAATTCTAAATACATTTATCAGAGGAGTTAGGAAGGTAAAAGCATTTATCAGCTAGTTTACCGCTTAGTTTATTATATTACCATTATTATCCAGATTCAATGAAAAATACTATACACTTTGATTACTCAATGAAAAGAGAGCTGGAAGTTGTTTGTAGATTACCTTCTAAAGGTCAGACAGTCGCATTTTCATCCTCTGAAGCTCTTCCTGAAGCTCTTCCTGAACAGACATAAGATAAAAGAGTCATGTTTTTCAAGAAAATATGGAAAAAAAATTATAAGCAGAAGGAATGAAACTAACCATGCTCTCTGTTAACACGTTCTCCTTCTCTGCAACCCACTTGAACATGATCACCATACATAGTAGAAATACTACACTAAGCAACACACATACAAGCAATGGATAGCCATTTGCAATCCCTGTTTTCTTCTTAACTAACTGCTCCACAGTCTGCTCGACCTTAACCAGCTTCTCGTCACTCTCATTAGCTTGATCCTTTACCTCCCTAAGTTGTCTCTGATAATCACGCAACTCCTCCATGACCGCCACATCCCACCATTTCCACACATGGCAGTCTCCATCATCCGCATTCCCGCAAGTGAAGTACCTTCTCCCTGGATCTTTGCTTGTGTAAGAAGTTTCAACAACTGCCTCACCACCACAGTAGCAGGTCTTGGGGATTCCGTCATCACACTCAGGTTGAGGAACGTACTCAACGGCCTCAGCTATGTTGTCCCTACTGTCAGCTTCGTCAGCGTAGAGATCAGCTTCCGCTTGAAGAAGCGAAGTTATATCTATATCATACTCCTCTGATGATGAAGGCTGGCTGTAGCTATATCGTCCCATGTTTCCTTAACCTGAAATCATAGCAACAGAGGCGTTAAAACAATTCATATAATCAAACAACTTTTGGACTACATTTCTATAAGCTCAATAGAGTCAGAACACATAGGATAAGAGGATTAGAAATCTGTATAAAAGACTAATCTTTTTGAAACAGTTACTACAATCGCAAAAATCCCCCAATTGATTGAAAAATTAGATTCAAAATAGATTCAGAAACAAATCGTTATCAAACGCTAACTGATCTCCAAAAATTATATAAATCCATTGAAATCCCAAATCCGAACCCTAATTTGAGAAGAAACCAAAATGAAACCTAGCGTAAATCCCTAAATCAACAAGAGGATCCTTCGATTTACCTTCGCTACCGTCGAGAACCCTTCGAGTATCCTCTTTAGTGACGACAACCCTTCGATTTCTCTTCTCAGCGGTCGAGAGAAAGATCGTCTTAATCGCCGTCTCTGATTTTTTTTTTTCGTGTTGCGTCCAAATGAAATGAAGTCGCGAAACCCTACACGAGTTCGACCCAATTGCTCCTGCCACGTCATTTAGGACCAACACATTTTAATCCTTAGCTTAGGACTTATCCTTAGCTTTTCTCCCATAAATATTAGTATTATAATCCTAATAGTTAAGGATTAACTACTAAGGATTGTGTTAAAACCACCGTTGCGGATGGTCTAACTAGCTGTGTGACTGACTAAGAGACAAAGCAAAATAAACATCGATATCTAATATGGCAACAGAAAAGGGCCCCAATAGTTTTAACCCTATACCTTATATGCCCATTATTAAATTGGGCTTTTGATCAATTAGACAGTCTTTCTTAGCATCATAAACAATCCTTGCAATTTGCAAGTAATTTGCTTCCCGTAAAGTTATAACCGTAACCGCAAAGAATATTTTAGGGGAAACGTAAGAGTATATGCTTTCTTATTGATCTTTAACTTATGTAACCAATGAATTCACTAAAATCCTACCGTAATGTAACCAAATGTGTAGAGTAGTAATAAGTATTCGTTATAAATCAAACAAGATCTAAACGTTTTCACATCATTTTGATCGTATATAGAAGAAACAAATTAATCCTTACGTTTGCGTATATCAGTATATTAGAAACAAAAACTATTTATTAAATTTTGTTATCATCTTTTTATAAGTAATTGATTGATTTTCGGATTGAGACTGTTCTTTTTTGGATATAGATAGGAAACCAGTTTTTTTTCTTTCAATAATTCAAACAATTTTTACATCAGATTAAAATTCTTCAGATGATACAACAACAATAATAACATAAAATACTAAGTTACAAATCTTAGTCAAATTATATTATTGTTAGTTGATCTATTACAAAGTAGTTTTCTGGTTTTGAAATTATGTGTCCCAATTAGACTAGTCCCAATCAAAAAGGTGATAGCCTTCGTCCCCGCGATTATAATACATCAGAGGTTTATCGCCATATCCACCATCACCGTAGACCTGCCAAACACATTCACTACATTTGTCTCTCCCACGTTTGAATACAGTAAACCAATGATCTCCACCTCCACGCCATGTAACATGGCAACGAAATTTTGTAGTGCCTTTCCAGTTTACCCTAAAATGGAAAATATAATCCTGAAAATAAGGGATATGCTTTAACCCCAAATCACTTTCCGTAGAGCTGCAATGTATATTCATAACTTCTTTGTTAATTGCAGAATTTCTTATCACAATAGTTTTCTTTTGAAGAGGTAACAAACTTCTTGCGATGGGTTTCTTCATTGTAGCATCTGTAGAGGCTGATAATGATATTGACAGATAAAAAACAATAGCATAAAACATGAGTTTTGTGCATGGATGATAGTTGGCGAAAGCCATGATTCTGAATATTTAAGAATGAGATTTGATGAAAACAACATATAGATATTTATAGTTTTTAAAATTAGCAATAAGAGATATATGCAAATATTTATAGTAAACTATTTTAGCTATTCATAGTATTTTCTAAAAGATTATTACCTTTCTTTTTATAAGCGATCAGAATATCACCGCCAAAACAAGCACTTTCTTCTTTTATAGACAAAATCTTGACTAATCTAATCAATTTTAGTTCAGTTAAATATTGTTCAACTCTTTAAAGAGCAAGATAAATATAAATAGTTAGTCATTTTCTTTTCCATTTTAACGCACAATCCAACTTGCACAATGCACATTATGTTCAGTCCGCATCAAATCCATACATTCATCTGAGATTCTGAATCGCTTACAAATATTTGATTAATTAGCAGATAATATATACAGTGACTTAGTGGACTTGCAAGAGATTTTTCTCTAAAAAAAAATTCTGATGTCTAAATTAAACTTAGATGTATTTGAAAAGTATATAAATTTTAAATGAAGATATTTGTTTTAGTAAATCAAAATTTTGATGTACAAGAAACTTTTGTATGAACAAAAAATTAAGCTAGCCATGGTTTTATTACACTATCTAAATACATACTATAGCTAGGGTTCATCAATTCAAACATCATGTATTGCATTTTTTTTTAATGAATGTTAAATTTATTCAGATAAAAAAAGGCTTTTGTACAAACTAAAGCAACTAAGATGTAGTTTGTGTAATTTTTAAAACCAAAAAAGAGCCAAAAGACTATTCTCTAGCTTCAAACCAAACTGCTAAAGCTTGGGAGATAGTTCCTCCTCCTCGTCCTTGCAATGAGATGATCCTGTTCCGTATCTGCTTATCAATGGACTTGATAAGTATAAGAGTAGCCTATATATGAGCTATTTTACTAGTTGTCTCTAAGTTTTGAGTTTAAACCTCATGATGTTGAGTTTGTTAAAAATGCGTAGAAGTTTAACGAATTGCCACACACACATAAAGTGACATTATACATATGTTACAAAGTTTTCCCTGAAACAATTACCATACATTACTCTCTTTTTTTTTTTCAAAAATTTCCTTGACACTTTTCATACATAACTTTTAGAAAATAAACAATTACCATACATTTTAATGGAAAAAAGAATGATATATAGTCAAAAGTTAATTACGATGTAAAATAAATAAATATATGTATTCACTATAAAATACATGAGTGTCAACTTTTTAATTATCAACTAGGTTTTGACCCGCACGCCCGTGCGGGTGTATTTTTTTAAAGAAAATATGATGCTATTTGATTTTTATGTCACTATTTAGGATTGGGCAAAAAAGCTCGAATTCGAAAAATTGAACCGATCCCAATCCGAATAAGTAGTACTAAATCCGAACCGAAATTGATTAAATATCCGAATTATTCAAAATTTTGGTATTTGAAGAACTGAAATCTAATCCGATCCGAACCGAAGTATTTTGGATATTCAAAATATATTTATATACTTATATATATTAATTATTTTTAGATTTTATATATATAAAAACATCCAGAATATATATGATACTTTTAAGTTTGCTTAAATGCTTGAAAATATATACAAATAATCAAACTAAATATCTTAAATAGTTAAAATATACTCAAAACTCTAAAAATACTTAAATAATTATTAATTCTCTACCAAATATTTAAACCAAACCTATTTAAATTGATTATCCAAATCCGAACCAAATCCTCAAAGATCTGAAATGAACACGAAATCCCAAAAAGACCCGAAAACGAACCCGAACGCCCACCCCTAATCACGATTATATATATATATATATATATATATATATATATATATATATCCTATATGTGTCATCATACGTTACAAAATATGCGTTATCATATAATTAATCATATTTTATACGTACCATCAAATAAGTTTTCTTATAATTAATAATATTTTATACGTACAATCATATAAATAATCACATAAATTATATTTTTAAATTTAATGTGAAATATAAAACCATAATTTAAGTTGGTGTTTGAAGTTGGGCTTTGTATTGTATTTTTCTTATATATACTGAAAACATTATTATAATAGTTATTGAAAAATATGTTAGTAAAAATCAAATTTTGAATATATATTTATTTTTGAATGAATTTTTGATATAAATCAATTTTAAATTATTATTTTGATTTGAATATGTATATTATCAAGTAACATAGACTCATTACTTTTTAATATAATATATTTTTAGTAACATAAGCCCATTATTTTTTTTCTAACTTACTACTATCTATTTTTCCAAACACTACTATTTTTTAACTACAATTCATGTTGCCAAACAATCTCAATGTGTACTTCAACTTTAATAATATAGATACAAACTTGGTTTTCTGTTTTACAATCCTTTATTGGACGATATTGCAATAGTTTTTTTTCTGAAAAGGTAACAAGGCAACTCTTGATTTCTGAGATGGTGCCTGGAGGATTTCGAATAGTAGACACCCGCTGCAATGTCTGCTTCGGAATTGTCTCCCTTTTCAACCTCTAAATGTTAACTCTGATGAACATGATTATTATGAGTGGAAGCTTACGCCAACTGACTCTGTCACAGGCTTCTCTTCCGTAAAAACATGGCTAAACCTTAACCCTCCTCCTCCACCAGTTCCTTGGTTTTCGGTGGTTTGGTTCAAAGAAAAAGCTCCCAAGTACCCCTTATCACTTGGCTCCTACTGCGAGAGAGATTAGCAACAAGAGACAGACTGAGACATTGGGGAATTACTTGATATTTTTATATAGAATCTGTTTACTAGGAACTAGATAAGAAATAAGTATTTTTTTTCTCTTTCAACAACTCATATTTTACATCGTATTTAAATTTAGAAGATAGGAAAACATTTATAGTAAATTGTTGCCATTTATTTATAAAATTCTTCCAAAAGAATATACTCCCTATATTTATTTTTGTATGATATTTTAGCATAAACACATAAACTAAGAAAAAGTTTATTTTTATTAAAAGTACTTGATTACAACAAAAAAGTAAATAAAATAATTAATCATTTTGCTATTTTGAACAAATAAGACAAAACCACACATTAACTCTTATTATTTTAACTAGAGCCGGTGTCCGCGCTTCGCGCGGATTACATGTGTAATTAAAGTAATGTTTTATTAAAATTTGGAGTTTTAGTTTCTGAAAGTGTGAGTTAAGTTTTGTTTTTTTATGTGAAGACGTAGAAACAAAATAGTTTGACAGTAGAAATAAGTAATTGTCCAAAGGGAATAGAATCTGGTAGATAACGAAAAAGAATTAAAATAAGATAAGACGTAGACGATGTCTGCGAGGTATATTGTGAATAGTCTTGTAGAGCGGCCACTTTTTTTCGCCATGATTAGGGTATAGAGCTAACGATCTGAGGTAAGAGAGATAAGGGTATGATATGAGATAAGAGAGATAAGAGTATAAATAGGGATCTAGATATAAAGCGGAAGGGGATGTGGAAGGTCCGTAGGGATCTTGAATGGAGGCTTTAAGGGAGAACATTGAAGTTCCAGCCCTTTCATCGGAGGTGTTTTGCGGAAAGATTTGGGGGAGACGAAGATAATCGCCATGCGGGAAGAAAAATGGGGGAGACGACAATTAGGGTTACTGAGAGGATGAGAAAGCTTTAGCTTTAGTTTTACCAATACGACGATTAGGGTTAATGGGCTGGGCTGCGAGAAAGTTATTTATCTGGCCCACCGGCAAGTGTTGTGCACATCTAAACTATTATTTGCGAAGTAAATTTTTAGAATCGAGGTCTCACGTTAAAAGTTTGAGTGGTTAATAACGTTTATACCCTTAATGAATAAAATGTGTAAATAAATTAAAAAATAAAAACAAAATTTTAATTAATTTGATTAGATTATTGATTAATAATAATAATAGTAAGAATTATCCAAAATCTGAAAATAAAATTTAAGAAAGTGATAATTTATGTATATATTGTATTGTTATCTGAAAAAACTCTTTTAGTAAAAAAGTAAAAACATAAATTATATAAATAAATATTAATAAAATAAAATTATTAATTATATAATTAAAAATAGAATATTGAATTATCCAAAATCTAAAAATATAATTAAAAAAAGATAATTTATATATATATTGTATTGTTATCTGAAAAAGTATTTTAGTAAAACGTTAAAAACATAAATTATATAATTAAATATTAATCAAATAAAATAAATTTTTGGAATCGAGCTCTCACGTTCAAAGTTAGAGTGGTTAATATTGTTTATACCCTTAATGAATAAAATATATAAATAAATTAAAAATAATATAAACAAAATTTTAATTGATTTGATTAGATAATTGATTAATATTAATAACAGTAAGAATTATCCAAAATCTGAAAATATAATTTAAAAGGGAGATAATTTATGTATATATTGTATTGTTATCTGAAAAAGTCTTTTAGTAAGAAGTTAAAAACATAAATTATACAACTAAATAATAATTAAATAAAATTATTAATTATATAATTAAAAATATAATATTGAATTAACTGAAATCTAAAAATATAATTAAAAAAGAAGATAATTTCTATATATATACTGTATTGTTATCTGAAAAAGTATTTTAGTAAAGCGTTCAAAACATAAATTATATAACTAAATATTAATCAAATAAAATTTTTTAATTATATAATTAAAAATATAATATTGAGTTATTTTAAAATTTATTTTAGTAATGAATATGGTATACAAAGAATGTTTTCAAAATTTTATGAAAATATTTAAGCCCGCGTCGCTGGCAAAACATCTAGCTACAAATCGAATAAATATTTAGTAATTAAATTCTTCATTACAGAACACAAGCGTGTAATCCAACACCTTGAATCTAACCATGCTATATTGCTTCAATCGTACAATATTGTTCTATAATTTTTAAGTACAATACTTTATCATCAAAATAACAGTTTATAAATTGTGTAATCGTACTCTTTCCTTTCTTGGGACATGGGTGGTGCCAACAACGTGTCGTCGCCCCCTCTACAACTTGTCAGATTTTAGCTTCTTCTTTTTTTTACTTTTGATTCAATAGTTAAAAACTGCCTAGGGACAGCCTACGGGTAAGAGTACGATACACCTGATGTTTATGGGCCCCACATAAGCTGCTGTGTACAAAGCCCGAACGTTTTATTGTAAACGAAGCCTGAACATTTTAATTTTAATTGGAAGCCCAATACTAGTGACATGGCAATATGATTGGTGGGGATTATTTTGTCTATGTGGCATCTCTCTTTAGCCTTTAAATTAGCTGCTATTATATAGTAGGATTAATTACTTTATTAGTTTTAGACAAAAAAGTTTCAAAATATCATATAATTAAATTGAAACAAATATATCATTTAAAACATCATAAAAAAAAGAAACAGAGGGAGAATCTATTTTTAATATGATAAGAATATCACTTTGACAAAAATACTCTACTTCTTTACATTAAGAAAAATATCATAGGATATCACTAGCACATATTTTATTTCAAAAATAGAACACAAGAAAAAAAAATCAAATAATTTATTTCAAAGTCTTACAAATATTTATGTTATATTTAGATTTGAATATAGTGAGTAACGTTTATAGCACTTTAGTATTTGGCATTTATGAGGTATGATTATAATCAAGAAATACCTCATAAATACCAAATTACATTGTATTTAAATTTACAAGATGATACAACAACAATAATAACATAAAATACTAAGTTACAAATCTTAGTCAAATTATATTATTTAGTTGATCTATTATAGAGTAGTTTTCTGGTTTTGAAATTATGTGTCCCAATTAGGTTAGTCCCAATCAAAAAGGTGATAGCCTTCGTCCCCGCGATTATAATACATCAGAGGTTTATCACCATATCCACCTTCACCGTAGACCTGCCAAACACATTCACTACATTTGTCTCTCCCACGTTCGAATACAGTAAACCAATGATCTCCACCTCCACGCCATGTAACATGGCAACGGAATTTTGTGGTGCCTTTCCAATTTACCCTAAAATGGAAAGTATAATCCTGAAAATAAGGGATATGCTTTAACCCCAAATCACTTTCTGTAGAGCTGCAATGTATATTCATAACTTCTTTGTTAATTGCAGAATTTCTTATCACAATAGTTTTCTTTTGAAGAGGTAACAAACTTCTTGCGATGGGTTTTTTCATTGTAGCATCTGTAGAGGCTGATAACGATATTGACAGATAAAAAACAAGAGCATAAAACATGAGTTTTGTGCATGGATGATAGTTGGCGAAAGCCATGATTCTGAAGATTTAAGAATGAGATTTGATGAAAACAACATGTAGATATTTATAGTTTTTAAAATTAGCAAAAAGAGATATATGCAAATATTTATAGTAAACTATTTTAGCTATTCATAGTATTTTCTAAAAGAATATTACGTTTCTTTTTATAAGCGATCAGAATATCTCTTCTCCAAAAACAAGCACCTTCTGTCTTTTATAGACAAAATTTTGACTACTCTAATCAATTTTAGTTTGTCAAATATTGTTCAACTCTTTAAAGAGCAAGATAAATATAAATGGTTAGTAATTTTCTTTTCCATTTTAACGCACAATCCAACTTGCACAATGCACGTTATGTTCCGTCCGCATCAAATCTATGCATTCATCTGAATCGTTAACAAATCTTTGATTAATTAGTAAATATACAGTGACTTAGTGGACTTGCAAGAGATTTTTCTCTAAAAAAAATTCTGATGTCTAAATTAAACTCAGATGTATTTGAAAAGAATAAAAATTTTAAATGAAGAGATTTATTAGTGAATCAAAATTTTGTTGTACAAGAAACTTTTGTATGAACAAAGAATTAAGCTAGCCATGGTTTTATTACACTATCTAAATACATACTATAGCTAGGGTCCATCAGTTCAAACATCATGTATTGCATTCATATAAGGGTAGCCTATATATGAGCTATTTTACGAGTTGTCTCTTTGTTTTGAGTTTAAACCTCATGATGTTGAATTTGTTAAAAATGAGTAGAAGTTTAAGAATTGCCACACACACATAAAGTGACATTATACGTATGCTACAAAGTTTTCCCTGAAACAATTACCATACATTACTGTTAAAAAATAAACATTGACTATACATTTTAATGGAAAAAAGAATGATGTATAGTCTAAAGTTAATTACGATGTAAAATAAATAAATATATGTATTCACTATACAATACATGAGTGTCAACTTTTTAATTATCAATACAAACTTGGTTTTCTGTTTTACAATCCCTTATTGGACGATATTGCAATAGTTTTTTTCTGAAGAGGTAACAAGGCAACTCTTGATTTCTGAGATGGTGCCTGGAGGATTTCGAATAGTAGACACCCGCTGCTATGTCTGCTTCGGAATTGTCTCCCTTTCCAACCTCCAAATGTTAACTCTGATGAACATGATTATTATGAGTGGAAGCTTACGCCAACTGACTCTGTCACAGGCTTCTCTTCCGCAAAACATAGTTTTTGGTGGTTTGGTTCAAAGAAAAAGTTCCCAAGTACTCCTTCATCACTTGGCTCCTACTGTGAGAGAGATTAGCAACAAGAGACAGACTGAGAGATTGGGGAATAGCGGTTCCGTCTGCGTGTTTGCTATGCGGGGTGAGAGTGACTGATGAGAGTATGCAGGATGTGTTTTTCAATTGTTGTTATTCATCTGAATTATGGAGAGCAGCATTCGAGAATAGTGGATTCAATCCCCCTTCAAATTTCTCAGACTTTGTGGGTTGGATTATACCGGCATCTTTCACCAGATTATTTAACCAGTCATCCAAGCCTTCTCAAATGTTACTAAAAGAAATTCATCTTCAACTTCGAGCAAGACTTTTGGTTTTGGACATGGAACCTCTAGGCAACCAACGATCCAGCCTTACTATACCCGTAAGGAACTCATCGGGAGAGAGCACCACCTATTTGTCTCATTGGTTTTCGCAGTTTCAAGACTGATGCATCAAACTTCACATGCGTTAAATGGGCGGATGCAGATTTTTTTTTTGTTGGGGAATTTCTCAATGAATTATAAATATATTTGCTAAATACAATGGGGTATATTAAACTTATTCAATGTTTACATGAAAATTTTGAAATTTTATTGGGGGCAGATGCCCCCCTCTCACCCAACGTGGCTCCGCCTTGCGTTTCTTTTATTACCGTAGTAAAAGGATTTAGCCTTCTTTATTTCATTTTTTTTATGTCCAGCACCAATGGTAAAGGATGCTCCTTTTGGTAAGTGAAATAGAAGAAATAATATTTAAAGAAAACTCTTGATTAGTTCTTCGTACTTAGCAGAAAGCTAAAAGGGCTACACTACTTATTCTTAGGTTTATCCACTAGATTGAACTTCTGGATTCATAACTAATAAAATTATGTTATTTTATATTTGATATTTTTTTTATAAAAAAAATAAAATATTATTAATTTATATTATATTTAAAAAATAATAATAATAATTACAAAAAAAATATTTTTTAATCCGCAAAATACTAACTTTAAATCTTAATCTTTAAATTCTAAATCCTAAACTCTAAACTTTTTAATAAACCCTAAACCCTTAGATAAATCATGGTACAACAACAAGAATAACATAAAATACTAAGTTACAAATCTTAGTCAAATTATATTATTGTTAGTTGATCTATTACAAAGTAGCATTTCTGGTTTTGAAATTATGTGTCCCAATCATAAAAGCGATAGCCATTTCCTCCGTTGCAATCTAAAAGCATAAGAGGTTTATCAAGTGCACCATAACCGTAGATCTGCCAGACAACTTTACTGCATTGGCCTCTCCCGCGATTGAATACAGTAAACCAATGATCTCCACCTCCACGCCATGTAACATGGCAACATAATTTTGTAGTGCCTTTCCAATTTACTTTAAACTTGAAACTATACCTCTGAAAAATAAGGGATATGTTTTAAGTTTTAACCCTAAATCATCTTCTGAAGAGCTACAATGTAGATTAATAACTTCTTTGTTTAATGCAAAATTGATTATCTCAACAGTTTTCTTTTGAAGAGGTAACAACCTCTTGCGACTTTCATTTATTATATATTTAGTTGTCTTAGAAGTGTAAACAAGAGAACCACTTCGTTTTCCTCTGGAAATCTCTTTTTCTGTAATGCACAAAAGGTATATTTACTATTTTATTGTGACAATAACACACATGTCTTCACAAACAGGTCTTTACAGATAAAACTATATAAAAACATATTTCAATCCCTTGAGCACTACAAACATATCCCCTATATTATATAAACAAAGGGAACAGCGCTGTATATGATTTTGCTTATATTATCTAATTCTATAAAGAAAAACAATACTAACAACCATTTACAATACTATGACCGCATCTTGTAATATGTATGGGAACATTTTCTATATGGTTAGTTACGTTTTGGTTAAGTTCAGAACGGAGCACGGTGTGGTACGCCCTTCCGTCTGCTTGAGTTCCGGTGATTATATATAGGTGGTGTCCCCGGAGAAAGATTAAAACCGCTTTCATCACCGGAGCTTGAAGACCATTGATCTCCTGAAAAGTAATCTGATTTAGCGGTGGAGATGGAGAGACCATTCATTAGACGGTTGAAAGCACATGTCTTGCGTATCTTAGTTGGTGTGGTCGCCTCATCAGAGTCCTCCCCAGCTTGATACTCCCTCCCATGCTTCCCTTTCAAAGAGAAGGTTAGACTTTGATTTCCTCTTTTCATCCCTCCAAGCTGAATCACCCAAAACAAGATCAACATGGTCAGTGACATATCAAATTATTCGTATGCTCTATTTTAGAAAAATATTAACCGACATTTAAAAAATATATATATAGTTTAAAAAATTAGTAGTTTCAACTTTTCTTTTGAAATGGCGAATTTTAAATTTAAGATTACAATAAAAATTTAAAATTTAGACAATAATTATACGTTTATTTAAATCAAAAACAAAAAAAGAGGAAGATATCTTCCTTGAAGTGGAATGAGAAAAGAGATTTGTATTTACTTTGCAACCAAGAGAGCAAAAACGGAAAGAATCAAGGAGACTTCTGCAACATATCTCGCATGTATTGGTAACGCCTTTGCCGATTCTTGGCTGAGGACGTTCGTTCAAGAACACGATCCTTGCGCTGTTGATTATATATGTCTGAACACAAGAGATGTCTATGTACTTCTGAATCTCATTCACCCTCACAACGTTGTGGTACGATGATCTTCGTATCTAAGGATAAACATTCGATTTTATTATTATGTTTTTTTTGTGAATTTAAGAGAAAAACAAATTGAGATATGGTGAAGAACAAACCTGAAGGACACGATGGTTTTTGTGATTGGTCAAACAGTAAGAACAAAAGGAACTAGAAGTGCAGTCAAGACAGAACATGTTGCATTCGCTTTTGTTGGAATCAGCGTGGATCGAACATGGGACGAAGTAGTTTGCTCTTAGCAATGGGATTAGCCATGGTGGTGGACTTTCTTCTTCTGCTCTCATCATTGGTCCCTGGAGAGTTTTAAGACCAATTCAAACGGTAGCAAATATAAAGAATCTGCATAGAATATTTTAAAGAGGAAAATAGATAATAAGAAGAAGAGATAAGTCACCATGAGTTTCTTTCTAGCGTGCTTACTGGTTTCAAAGTTCTTGTGGTTTTGATTGAAAAGACTAAGAAGAGAAGAGATGATTTTAAGTTAGTGGCTGCTACAGCTGAAAACGATAGAAATTAAGGGTTACTTGTGTTTTGAGTTTGAAGTCGGTCACGAGGATTTGAGGTTTATAATAACTCACATGAAAATCATTTAATATCCTCTTTTAATTTTTGTAGTTATCTTTAAGTGATTAATACTTTTCTTGGCTGTATTATCTATTTGACAAATCAGTGTATCTAATTGCTTCTTTTGTTCCATTAGAGGCACACGTATAAGTTAAGGTGCACATGTGTGTGTCTGCAGAGACCCTAGAAGTAAAGGAGCTTAAGAAAAGTAGTATTATTAGAGTTGAACAATTGAATCATTGCTTGCAAATAATTTTGTTCGGCACAAATTTTATTTTGTCGTTTGCGCTTTAAAAAGATCAAGCCGACTATATTCTTCGGTCCTACATCACTTCCCAATGTTGGATATTTTTCCTATCGAAATTTATCATAGTTTACATTACTCATAATGTTAAGTTTATGTTGAGTTTTTGATAAGTGCACTCTGTTTATATAAATGTGTTTTCAAACCACTTTTATATGTGGAAGCACCGTAGCCTATTGGTTAAGATTTAAAGGTTTCTACACCCAGATCTGAGGTTTAAATCCCAGACTATGCAATTTATTGCAGATTATAGGAAATCCAGGTTTCAAGTCCCGGAGAAAGCGGTTTATTAAACAATTATGCCAGATTACAGAGGAAAAGCTTACAAGAGATCTTCAACATTGTGCAAGTAAATCTGGTCAGGCGTGGATCTTCATAGGACGGCTCAGGTGATCATAATAAATCAGCGTTAAAAAAAAAACAATTTTTATATTTGATTCTAAATGTTATTATAGAAGAGTTTATTTCCTAATCCACTTTTATTTTTAAATATATTTTTATTTGAAAAAAGAGAGAACATTCTTCTACATTTTTATAAAAATATAAAATTTATATTTAAGAATAGTTACATTACAAATATTAGTTTCTATTGTAGAGATGATCTTACATGTAGATAACAACCTATTATAACTTGAAAGTTCAACTGAATTGACTGACTTTGGATGAATTAGTAAATAAATAGTAGCATAACAGACAGTAAAATAAATAATTAGTCAAATAAGAATTCTGTCTAAAAAATTACGTGGCTAAAGGTGAAGAGGCAGTAAGATCAACGGGCACGGAGGAGACAGAACCGAACTGGAGATTGGTGTAGATTCTGGTCTGAGCCGTTGGATTTTGAAAAAGCTCTTCTCGGACAAATCTTTCTAGGTGACGTTGCACACACTTTTGTCTTTTACTGGTTTACCCACATGACAAATCTTAGACCGTAGGATTCAGAGCCACCACTTATAATCTAATCGTAGGGTCAGCGAGCGTTTTCTACGTGATCCAAAACATTGATAATGTAAAATAAAAGCTACAGAAATGAGTTTTTATCATCTAGTGAGTGGTTTTTTGTGAAGTACAATCTATTCTAAACTGTTGGATTCTACTTTGTCCAGAATCTAGTAATAGCTGTACGGCTCATGATTTTCTTATATAGTCTGAAACTATTAGGAACTTATCACATTGGTGTAGACATTATAATAATTTTACATTCTTATGTTATAGTAAAATTTCATGCATATACTTCCAAGCTAGTGGAGTAGTTCAACTTTATACCTTTTTCAATTTCTACTTCTGACCCGAAGTTTAAATACATGATAGCTTCGTTTAAGCTGGTAGAACATACGGATAGATAAGATAACATCTATGTCTCGATGGAAAACAGTATGCCAATCAATTGAGATTGCGTGAGTTAACGAAACTCTAAGATGAACATAATTATCTAAGTCCCTACACTTGAAAATAGTGCAATTTATATGCTAATTTTCTTCTTCTGGATATATAATGAATGTCTGCTATCTTCTACTTATCTAATAGACTAGCGAGATTGAAAGTAACAAGCCTTCAAAAAGTATTCTCAAGTAAATTATCTAAAATGTTTCTTCTTTTTCTCTCTAATTTTAAAATGTTTCATAGGTTTTAATTTTCTTTTGTTGTCCAATATAGAAATAATGGGGAAGCAATTAGAAAAACAAGTACACATTTTAATATAATACACAGATGACTATGAGTAACACATTTTAATATAATATACAGATGACTATAAGTAAGACATCCACAAATGTAATGTACTATAGTACTCGTGACAGATACTAAATCAATAAACTATATAACATGGAATATGGTTAAGAGATGATGATAATAATAACAAGAGAAGTGTGATCCACGTAATCAAGTTAGTAGCTATCAATTGAAAACTAAACATAACCACTAATTGTTCAAAATGTTGGGAGAAAAGTTGACGAATCCTCTTCTTTTTCTCTTCGATCTTATCTCTTTCCAACTCCACATAAAGAAAACTAGTTTTTGTTTTTTTTTGTTTATATTCAAAAAGTGAAGGACACTTGTGGGAAGAAGGTGAACAAAAGGTGCAGAACACTGTTGACCGACCTGAACTATAGTCAATACCACGTGGTCGAAGTAAATAAAGGAAGGTGATAACACTATTTATACATATAGCATTCATTAGAAGAAAGGATGTTACATTACAATCTTATTAGCCACACCTTCTGTGTTGTTAAGAGAAACAAAAGAACAGAACTAGAAGTGTAACTAAACAGATTCAAGAATACAAACATAATTAGCCAAAATATATATTTAAAAAAAAAACACACACAGGTATTGAGAAGCTATGTCTACTCTTTGACCCCATCTTCTCTGTACTCTCTTTGCAATAATCAACACTTAATTATACAAAGCCTCTTTTTTTTTTAGACTGAGCCATAATCAAGACCTCCCCAGCTGAAGTGTGACCCTTGTCTGACGATAGGGAAAGCATGCATAAACACGCAAACGCAGACACAGACCGTAGCAACAGCAACCATTGAGTGAATGATCCGAGTTGGAAACAAGCGCCGTGTGCCTGAGACTTTCTTCTGATACTTTAGAGCTACACTAGCACAAGTGTTGCAAGATCTCTTGAGCTCTGTGCTTAGCCTCTTGCTCACACCGATCTGGTCGATCCCGTTCTCGATGTTTAAAGATATCTGACCGTTTCTCTTGTCTGCAAGCTTGCGAGACACCAAGGTGTTGTAACCGTGGTTGTTCCTCATTGCAGCGTAGCTAAACGGAGTCTGTCCACTTGCATCTATTAAGGTGTTCCAAGAGGACAATCCAATCTGAAGAAAAAAAACAGTAACAAAAGTGAGAGACTCTCACCAAGAGAGTATTCTAAGAGTAGAAACTATTATTACCTCTTGTGGATCATTAGTGAGGACATCAATCATATCCTCCGAGCCAGAAGTAGAAGCAGCCAGATGCAGAGGCGTGATACCACCAGGTCCCTTGACGCTAGGCAAGAAGATAAACCTTTTAGCACTGTAATGAATCAGCGTTTCAGCCATCTTTGTGTTCTTCCTTTTGACAGCGCGGCTCAGGAGCTGAATCTCAGCCAACATATCTAAAGACTCTTTGCTCATCAAACCGTCTCTCTCCACCATCATATCCAGGATGGTTCTCACGAGAGAAGAGTAGTCTCTTTCGACAGAGCACACGAGCAGAAACTTGAAGCGAGGGAGGGAGAAGTCGGATTCGGATCTACATTTCTTCTGAAACAGCCAACCTAGCTCGTTCAAGAAACAAAGAACTTCTTCTCTTGAACTTGGACAATCTTCAAGGCGATTCAGCTCTTTGCAAATGGTGGCGTTGGCGATTATCAAAGGGAAACTATCGCTCCTGAATCCATTCTCCACCTGTGTGTTGGACACAATAGCTTAGTGTTAAAACTAACATCTTCAAAAATTATGTTAGTTCGGTTATTTCGAAGTTTTACCTCAACAAAACAACGCCCCATAGAGCCAGGGCCCTTGACTTTGAACCTATTTACATTTAACTCGTCAAATTTGGTGCTTCTATGCGCTGTTCCAGTTACTTCCATTGAGGTATAGTTACCCATATGAGCGCAACGAAAGCTGCATCATAATAACCTTAAAGGTTAGAACAAAAAAGAAACATAAACATGAGAAGAAATGGCTAAATCCTTGTACCTGATTCCATCATTAGTCAAGCTTCTTCCTCTTACTACCAAAGTAGTTTCTTCACCGGCAACAACAGCAACAGGTGACACCGTGATCAGCTCTGGTGAACTCAATGTTCTCCAAGATTTGCTCAGACGAATTTTACCTGTAACATTGCATAGAGATGACTAAATTATTATCTTGCAGACTATAAACACCAACGGAGAGAGAAGTAGCAGCTCATGAGCGACTCACCATGTTTGTATGACGCGAGCTGTCTGCCTGTGTTGACTAAAAACCTTGTGTTGCTCCAAAACTCTGAATCTTGAACCAAAGAACTAACCCGCTGCACCAAGTTTTCTTCAAGCTAAAGGAAGAAGACATAAAACTCATCAGCTCCAGCTCCTTAGGATGCTTACTTGTTTAAGAGCAAATTCGAATACTGTTGACAAACGATTCAAGCAAATAAACTCACTTGTTCCCAAGCAGAAGCTGACATTGCCACATAGACAGATAGAATAACACAGCCAGGCCTGATGTAACTCTCCATTTCTGATGGAATGCTAGAAAGCCAGCTAGAGATCTGTAATTTAAGAGTTGACTGTTAAGATCTTATGACTTAATAAGGGAGAGGAGTCAATAATTCTATTACCTCGGTTCTCAATGTCCCAGGGAGCTGACTAGGATCTTTCCCAAGCAGTTTGAAAACTATCTTCCCAGTGCGGTCCTGTTTAAAACACACATGAAAGTAGACATTAGACCTGCTCTGGTAAGACGTTTACAATGTACATGTGGTAAACTGCATACCTGAGAATCAGAGTTTAAGCTGGGAGGTGAATAATCCGAACCAGACGAAGCATAACTAGGATTTGCAGCAGCAGCAGCAGCTCCTCTATTAGATCCACCAAAAAGCTCTAAAGGTAAACAACTATTCCTCGGACTAGGACTAGAGTTTTTGCAATTGTTAGATCTCATGGTTTCAGGAGACGTCTGCATTGGGAACAGCTCCTGCATGACCGGAGACGATGATGGAGATCTATCTTCCACCGGGTTGCTGCTCGCAGAGGAATAGTACTTCCCTGAAGATGCAACCGTTGGTTGTTGCCTCTCATCCTCTGGTGAAGAGGTGAATAGCTGTAGAGACAAGCTAGAAGATCTAGTCTCCTGAGAAGGAGACGGGTTGTTGCTGCTGCTTGTTCTCTCCCCTCCCACAAAGGGAGGAAACTCCAAAGTCCTCTTTTCAGGTGAAGTTAGCTTAGTCTTATCATTGCTCTCCTTGTTATCAAACCCTCCTTTAGATAAGAAAGCGATGGCCTCAGGTGCAGACGAGCCTAGAGTTGAAGAGAGGACAGCAAGCAAGTCCATTGTAGAAGGAGAAGAGTCCCCCCCATTCACATCATTTCTTGGGTTCATAGGTTGATCAAGATTTTTCCTAGCTAAAACTCCGATACTGTTCAACTTAGAGACAAGATCCATAGGGAGGGGCAACGCATTGATCTTGTTGAGTATCTGAAGAAGCTGCTCTCTTTGTGGCACTGCAGGAGATCCATTGGGTTGAGAGCCGTTCCTACCTGCAAACACACAAACCAGAGAATGAGGTTTTGTTCCCAGTGTTACCGAATCACCATAGAGGAGAAAGATGTTAACCTTGTGCACAAGCTAAAGCTGTTAACAAAGCCATAACATCCATATTAGCTTTGTTTTTATCAGAAGCTGCTACAGCCCCACCAGATGTAACCTCCTCCGGCTGAGTTTTCCTTCTCCTCCTGTTATGTCCAGCTAATCTCCGCCTACAGCTTCTCTTCCCCTCATCAAACTCGGAAAGAAGATGAAACCTAGAAGCCAAAAGATCTAAATTAAGACTTATAAATCATATTTTAAGAAAATAAAACAAAGGTTATAGATTCTTTCAACCTGCTACACTGTTGGCAAAACCTCTGCATCTGATTCCCAACAAGAGCTTTAGTAGCTTTACTGTGAACCTCACAGACCTTATGTCTTCTGTGATAGTCCTTTGCAACTGATAGATCTTCGTTACAGTTATCGACCTGGCACTTGGGGTAGTTCCTCCCCGGAGATCCAGACTTAACCTTCTTGTTAGGTCTCGTGGTCTCTTCCATAACACCGCTGCTCAGATTCAAATCAAGACCTCTTCTTTCTTCTCCCTCGTAACTCAAACCACCGTTGTTGTTGTTGTTGTTATCATCTTCACTGTTACTCCTGGCATTGAGATCAAACTGCGTGCTGCAGTTCCCAACTTCTGCCTCAACAGGTTTAGCTTCGAATCTCTGACTGTCCCATTCCCACATCTTAGGGTTCCAATCATTCTGTGGCTGAGACGGGACAAGCCAGTAGGGCTGACGATTCGACATCTGGTAATAAAGATCTCGTTTTCTCCCTATGGGGTGGTGAATTGAGACCGGACCAGCCACTTGAGGACCCACCTCATCCATCTCTAACGACCTGAATCACTCAAAAAAGCTCAGTGATTTGAATTGAAACAGACAAGCACAAAGTCTTTCTCTTTTGGGAAAGTTTAATTGTCTGAAACTAAACTAGAAGAGACTTTTGTAATAGAACGAATCGACGTGTACCTTCAGAGAACAAAAACCCTTTTCTCGGATCCAACGAAATCGAACAATTAAGAGGCTTCCCTTCAGAGACTCCAAAAAAAATCGAATCTTGGCTTCCAAAAATTTTCCGACTTGTGGAAATGATTAAGGAACGAGAGGGAATCGAAAGTTTAGTTCTTTTTTTTCTGGGGAAGCTTCGTCTCTGATCTCTTTCTCTCTCTCTTCGTTGTGTTTCTTCTCTGTGTTTCGTCGTCTTCGACTTTCTTAGCTTTTACTACAAAACCTTTTCTTATGTTTGTTCGGTGATGGCACAAACTGTAAATTCGGGAAAACTGAAGGGTGTTTCTGTAATAATCTCTTCTTTTTGTTAATAATCCAAAGATTCGTATTATTATTGTTTGTTTGCATTTTATTTTATTTTGTATTCACCATTGAATTGAATTCCTTATTTTCCTATCAACCATTGACGACATACATTAATTTTTTATTCAACAATAATGATATATCATGTGGTGAATTAAGAAAAAAAATGTAGAAACGTAACGTACAGAAAAACCAAAAAAAATTAAAAAAAATCAAACGAGAAAAGAGGTTTTGTTATAAATTAAAAAGCCTCTAATATTGATAAAGAATACAAATGTACTGTATTGACTTTCCCTATCGTTAACTACTTTTAACCAAAGTTGAAAGCGACAATAATCGTATTTAATTTATTTTTAGAAGAGACTTTCCCTCAGTTTACTTCATATGTTCCGTTGAATTTTTAAATTTTTGGTGCTTAAGAGCAAAAGGGTTCAGCAATATAATTTCATAACAGTTTGATTTGACCACAGAGATATGAAACTGATAGAAACAATTTTATAGAAACAAATAATATAGTAAATAAACAGAGAATGTGTGGCTATTGATGTTGACAAATTATATGTAATCGAAATGTTAATGGAATACAAACCAAAGTGACAGTTAGATACATATACTACTTACTGACTATCTATATCAGTCAAAACCGCAAATTGCGTTAATATCATGAACTTATTATACCTTTAAACATAAATTCCTTGTTTTTTTTAAGATAGGTTTTCATATCCTTAAACCTCAATACCTGATTCACTATGTATTTCTTTTCTTCATTACGTATTTTGTCATTCAAATGAGATTTTTTTACTTATAAATCCTAGTGAATAGATCACGAGTGATTTGTTAAAAAAAAAATCATGAATGATAAAACGGAATATATAACACACAACATTTAGTTTGAAAGAAAACAAAAGCAAAAAAAAACCTCTTAAGTTCATAATAAAAACATTAATCTCATAAACCATAAAGCGCGTCCGGGTTTGGAGGAAGTCGTCGTCATAACAGGAAGGTAACGCCTAAACAGTAAAAAGCAGTCCACCCAATATCTTGTTGATATGCAAAAGACACTATAGCCCCTTCTGTAAAGTGTAAACTAAACGAGAGAGAGAGAGGAGCCACATCTCACACCTCCAAGAAACGAATATTCGATCATTTTTAATACTATACTCTTTAGCCATACATACACGATGTTGTAGAAACTTAACTGCGTGTGTGTACTTTTGATGGGAAGTATCCACAATATTGTTTGTATGTAAAGTAATGAGTTATACAAAAAAAAAATTGAGAGTGAAAAATGGGTTTCAATGAGGAACAGCTGTAATTAGTACGAAAGTAGACGGCATTAGATTGGCGCAGGATACTGACAACTATTCATAGCGACTTCATGCTTTGTACTTACTCTTTTTCATTTCTTGTACTACATCTCTTTCATATTTTTTTAATTTCCCTTTTCAATTTTTTTTGTTTATACTACACTTAAAAGGTTTTTAAAATATTATTTGTACTAAAAGCATTATCGCAAATTATTCCATCATTCGGAAAAACTACAATTACTTTCTAAGCACGGCTCACGTGCATTTGTTCAGGAGAGTTTGTATCAAGTTGAAGCATAAAACGCATTTTACATTAACTGGACATGAGACATAAGTGTAAATTCAACGTTATTATCATTCACAAATCGTTTTTCTTGTATTATTTTCCTATTTCGTTATAATGGAATTGAATTATACTATTCACCGCAAGTTGCGATATTCGATTGAAAATTTTGGAAACGTTGATTGGAGAACATGCACGTTAATAATAGGTTCTTGATAATAATGATGATAAATTAATAATTACAAGAATCATAAACACAATATGGAAATCTTAATCAATTTTTTTGATGATCGATGGAATATTTTCGGTTTTGTATTGCCAAAAGAAGCTCTTTTCGTGACTAGTTTTTTTCTAAAAAAAACCGGTTTTAGTGTCTGCTTACATTACATAACGTGGAGAAGTTTTGTTCTGTTCCTTACGTAATAATATTATAATTACACAACCTTTTTGTTTGCAATTTGCAAAACACCTAATTACCTCTTAATTATAATTTGAAACCCCTAATAATTCTGATGTGATATAGTTTAAGTGTTAGCTAACGAGCGTTTTTAGTTTGTCGGCCGACACAATTGATTTGGATCATATACTTGAGGACAAAATATTTTTAGCGTATTTAGCTAGCAATTGTATACATAGGACCTGTACAAAATTCTGTAGAAAAATATTCAATTAGCAACTGAATTATAATTGATTGCTACGGAGAACCAGCTATATTCATCAACTAGTTACTTACTCTATAAAAATAGGATTGTGAATCGCTAAACAATCTGGATGGACGATGCTTTCCCAATAATCTTCGTTAAACGAATAAGAAAGTGAAATTCATAATATCTTTTCGATCTCCTCCGTATTTTTGCATATGTTATGGAATATTTTCATGTTAAGCGAAGTTTGAGTGCATAATCACATAACAAATATAATATAATCTGGTCATCACTTGCTGATGAACCCATCGGGTCACGTGAGAAGTCAGGTGTCTGTCAAAATATCTCCAATAAAATATCTGAAATAAACTATTACATCAGGTAGGAATAGGATATATTTCAAAACTCACCGACGGGCGACAAGAACACAGCTAATTGCAAGTATTTTGATCTGTAGTGCCTTACAAAATAAAATCGTAAAAGCATATAAGACTGATAGAAATATTTTGTGACTAATAACCAGTTCAAGTATTTTGACCGTGAACTCCAAACTTTCCAATATCTTCAGAAACAATACAAAAGAAAGTAAAAAAAAATTTGGAAACAACGTTAACCTACAAGGATGTACTAAAAAGCGTTACGCGTAAACGTCAAGAAACCTTCGATGCATAACAGAAATTCGATAATCCGTATATAATTTAAATTTTTAAATACTCAACCAAAAAACGATCATTAGTCTTCTCGTAAATAGTGAAAAATGGTAGAGAAAACAATTTATGCAGGTAAAAGAAAAAAAAATTAAATAGTTATGTTACCGTAACGAAAAAGTTGAGAATTAATATCGTACACAGTAGTTGGTGTTTCTTGATTGGACTTTTAGCGAATGGTGCATTGCACGTGGTCATTGCTACATAGGAGTACAATCACTTTCCATTATCTTAAAGACGTAAACATAGGTTTGAATTTACAATCGCATGGTGTACTACTTTTTGTCAACTATACTTAAATATATAGAAATCTGGAAACTTTCAAGGAGAACACACGTTTTAAGTTTGCGTTATACTTTACTAAAATATCACCTTGGTTTAATGAATCCAGTGGTTATAAACTAGGAGCGTTGAAGCCAAAATAAGAATTAGAATGTATGTGTCATCCAACTCATCATCTTTACTTTCATTTTCTTTTGAAAACGAATTGTTTGATCGTTTTGTTAAGTGCCATATGTCCAATGACTGTTTCGTAAATGTTCGCCTGAGTTTGAACGCGATCTTATCCCTGTTACAAAAAAGTTCGATTTCTCTTACTCCCGTGAAATTCGAACATGTGTAAATGGAATATAGATTACCTTATATAGGTGTTGTGAATTGAGCAAAAAACATAGCGTGTGTTGGGTTAACTTGTTCTCTAATCTATCTCTTAAACCAGATAATGTTTCCTTGGATCTAACTAAGGTTTTGATTTCTGAAAATTATTTTTTATATTACATCGTTAATTTTATAGTATGACCATATAAAAAGTTTGACATGCATCAATCGAGCTTGCACAACTAGTGTTTTGATTTTTTTTTTTTTGGGCAAACACAACTAGTGTTTTGATTTAGTGGTATTTTATTTCCAAACTAAATATTTTGAAAGAAAAAGCAGTTTCTCAAAACCGAGTAAACTCTAAAATATAGTATAAACTTTAGCTTTTTCAAAATCACATGTAATATAAGTACATGATTATTTGAATCTGGAACCACTACATGAAATCACAAAGAAACAACTGGTCGATGATTAGTACTTTAGATGGTGACCATTACCAAATATATTTTAGTTGCATTTTCTAAATATCAAAAATGGGCTAAACAAAGTTTAAAGTTTGAGATTTACAAGACTATACCTCTATTTCATAAGAGCTTCGGTAGCTTTGTTGCAGACATCACATACTTTTGCAGTTATCCACATGACAATTGACGCATTTTATGTCTCTTCCGGTTCTTATTGTAGCGTTAAAACCAATGTTTGTCCCACATTTTGGGGATTCCAGTCATTCCTAGGTCTTTTTGCGGTAAACTTAATTCAGATCAATGACTTTTTCATCCATTTTTGTTTATTATATTAATTTTTTTTTCATCTTTCAAAGCTTAGAGTGTAGAAATCAAATAGATTCAGCACACGTAATTAACTAAGAAACTAAAACTAAATGAATGAAAAGATCAAAGCTCCTTGTATGGATGGGATTAGTCTTCTGGAAGATACTCTGATTCTTCGCATTTTGAGTAATCTCCTACATGATAAGGTTGCATCCACATGTGTGTTGTCGAAACGGTGGGATGATTTGTGGAAAAAGGCGAGCAAGATGGATGTCTATCTGCGGCGTGGAAGACCAATAGGTAGATATGAAGAATACAACCCTAATCTCGGAGCTGAAGAGAGCATTTTGTTCGCTATGATTCTAAACATATCTCGTGTATTAGTGCATTTTTTTTCATTTTTCAAAGCTTGGAGTGTAGAAATCAAATAGATTCAGCACACGTAATTAACTAAGAGACTAAAACTAAATGAATGAAAAGATCAAAGCTCCTTGTATACTCTTAGCGAAGATTATATCAGTTTCTGAAGGTTTTACTTCAACATTTCCAAGAGATTATGTACAATAAAAGCGCGAGTATTTGTACCTTTTCCATAACTCTTATACAGTTTCTTTTTCTTCATACATAAAGACCCTCAATTCAAGAATCAAGGCCGAGATAGAATCAAATCAAAGAATCATAGAGATCATCTCCAAAATTTGACTTTGACTTTCAATATTGATTCGGAGAACGAGAAAAAAATATTTTTTTGGTATTTCCTTCTTTGTTTAGTTGTTTCTTTTTTTCTTCAGCCTTTTTATAAAACCTTTCATCATTTTGTGTGTTTATAATATTAAATTCATGTAACTGCATCAACTTGTAAATTAAACCATACTCGGTCCGTTTCATATTAAATATGTAAAACATAAGATTTTCGTTAGAAAAATAAATATTATTTTATAATTTCATTGCAAAATTTATCAAAATTTTATATGCTAAAACAACTCTTTGTTGACAAATCTGATAGTTATTATTAACTCATTGGGCTTGCGCTCTAACTAACTCTCGGACCTGGCGATTTAGTCTAAGCCCAATTAACTCACTGGGCCATTGTGTTAAATTTCTAACCATGAAAAAAGTCGTTTTCGCATATTTCACGACGTCTGTTTGAGACAACGCACAGCTTGTATCTCTCTCGACTCTCCATGATCACTTGTCTGGTTTTGCAGACATTACATCTAACTTAATTAGAATAACTCTGTTTCATGTCCAACCGTATAACAAATGTGATATTACTACTCCTCTTATTGTTAGCATATAGTCCCAAATAATCACATCGAGATAAAAATATTAAAATTCTACGAAAAGACAGAACACGAGAAGTACTCAATCTCCGGTCACTTTCCTCAGTCTTCGTAGATACGACACTCGTCGGTCTCAGGATTCTCTTGGCAGAAACTCTCGAGCGGGTCCTGGTTCAGGAACTTGAGCTTGATCCTCAGATCTGCTCTGGCTTGGCTCACCTCTTCCACTTCGTCCCACGCGACTTTACACTCCTCCGATCTCACGTCCGCCTCGCAAACCTCCGTCGCTTCCTTCACTTTCTCCTCTATCATCTCCGATAGCTTCTCCTCCCTCATCTTCGTCCCCTTGTACTTCGCCGTCGCCGCAACCACCAGCCTCAACCCTCTCGGTTCCTTTCGTCTTACGCGGAACATATCCGATCCAGTTACGGTCGGTGGTCGCTGATGCTGCAACGCTCCGGATGGTGACGGAAGCATCATCACTCCCCCGTGACTCGCCGTCGCCGACATCATCTCAATCTCCTCTGTTACTCCGTTACCGTTCTCAAAATTATTGTTCTACGACTTTATTTATATGGGCCTCGTTGACTAATATGGCTTTGGGTATTACAGAGAGGCCCTAGAACCTTCGTAGTTCTATTTGCCACGTCATTTTCAAATGGATTGTTTTATTTTGTTTGTGTGGCATTATCCAGAACCAGAAGACAATCATTAAAATTCAAACAGTTGGTAGTTGAGCACAAGGCAAAGCTGACCCCATTTACCTACTCCTTTTTAGTTTTAGGTGGTGGTCACCAACTTTGGTGTTTTGTGTTATACATTTTTCATGATCCATGATGCTATGTTTTACTATGTTACACATTTCTACCAAGCTAATTGTTTTAGAGGCCTAGTTTACATGAGTATATCAATTACCTTGTGCTAGACTGTACTTCTTTTACCATCTCAGAGTTATACGTACATTGATTAAGTACCTGTTTTACATGGGGCTATTACAAAGGAATAGCTGATGGGTCTTGATAAGAGCCCAATGGAGATCTAAATATATAGGCATGTAACGAGGAGGCCCATTTTGTGTAAAGCATCTACTACATATAAAATTAGCTTGATATAGAAGATTTCTATGGGTAGGAGTGTGACTGGACGTAGTTTTTGAGGCAATACTTGAGGAAGAGGAAATCCAGAGTCCTCCCATTGTATATTACAATCTTATCTTTGTAAGAATATTCTTTTAATTGAATGCTGGATATATTCTCCTATGTTTCCTTTTTTTATTTGCCTCTCGTTATTTGGTACTTCCGTAATTACCCTCCACCTATCCTTTGGTGCTCATTCACTCTCCTTTCTAGAATCATCATCACATTTATGCCTTTCTTATTTCTTTCTTTATAAAGTTTGGTCACATTTAGGTGGGAATTTCTCAATCAACTAAAACCAACCCATAGCCGAACCACACATTTAAACCAAACTAAACCGATAAAAAATTGAATTTAAACCAAACAAAACCTTTTAAACAGTGAATTAACAAAAAAATAACCGTGACAGTGGCAATCTAGTAATAAAAAGTATAAACTTCATATCTACTTAGATCTAAATAAAAAAATCAATTGAATTTCAACCGAGAATTCAGAATCCCTCAACACCAAACCGAACCTTAAAAAGCGAATTAAACCAAGAAACAAAAAAAGAACCGTGTCAGTGGCAATCTCGTAATAACAAGGATAACAAGGGGGTAGTCGGGGAAAGCGAGGACTAAGAGTTGAAAAATTGGCGACCAAGAAAAAAAAATATTTGGCTATTTGGTTGATCGTATCGCCAAGTCCTCCTCCGCACACTATATAAACACTTTTTCGACGAGCACAAAGAAAGAAAAAAAACTTAACTCACTCTCACCAACCTAAAACCTCTCTCGAAAACCTAAAAAGCGATCGATCGATCGATTCACCCATGGATTCAGATTTTGGAATCCCTAGAGAACTCTCTCCTCTTCAACAGCTTCGATCTCAGTACCAGCCTCAGCTCCCTCCTTGTCTCCAGGTCCCTTCTCCTTAGATCCCTTCACGTTCACTCTTACCACTGTCTCCCACGCTCGGATCTCTATGCTTTTCGTTTAAATACTCTGTTTCGTTTTCTCACAATTTCGTGATATCGTGAATTTTTTTATGTATACGAATCGTTTAGTGTGGTTTTTCTCCTCGAGGAGGTTGCGATAGTGTCACTGTTCATGGAGATCTGTTTAAACAAATGTGGATTGTGATTTGTGACTGTGATCTAGGGTTTTAGGATCCCCGTAACTGCCTGATCTACTAGTAGGTGGAGTTGCATGCTGACGTGGACCAGCGCAATGTAGCACTAGTAGTTTTTGGTTGTTGTTGTAGTTCAACGTGATTTTTTTCTGGAATAGTGTTTTTTAATTTTTTTTTTTTGGATTTGTGAGTTGAGTTTGTTATTGGTGGATGTGCAATTTTTTAGGGGAGAACTGTTCGCGTTGAATTTGGTGATGGAACCACTGTGGCTAAATCTGGTGACTCTCATATCATTGCGCGTGCCTTCCCGCATACTCTAGGCCAGCCTTTGGCTCACTTCCTTAGGGCGACTGCCAAAGTTCCTGATGCTCAGATCATCACCGAGCATCCAGCCATTAGGTATGCTTGTGCATACCTCTGTATATTATGTTCTCTGTAATTGTTGGTTTTGAGCTAGTTGCTTTCTATTGTAGGGTTGGAATTGTGTTTTCTGGAAGGCAGGCTCCTGGTGGTCACAATGTAATTTGGGGTCTTTATGAGGCTCTCAAAGTGCATAACGCAAAGAACACTCTGCTAGGATTTTTGGGTAATGTTCTGTTTTTCTTATTTCTGTTAATCTTACTTTAGTGTTGATCTCTGAATGATTGTAATTGAAAGTTTTGTAACCTTTCAACAGGTGGTTCTGAAGGTCTATTTGCCCAAAAGACCGTGGAGATCACTGATGAAGTCCTCCAAACCTACAAAAACCAAGGTTGGTTGTAAAGATGTTATTACGGTACTTTAGAATTTTATCTGTGTTGCTCTCTTACGGCTGGTGAATTAATGTATGTTGGATAAGGTGGCTTTGATTTGCTTGGAAGAACAAAGGATCAGATTAGAACAACCGAGCAGGTTAATGCTGCTCTGAAAGCTTGCACATATTTGAAGTTGGATGGCCTTGTTATCATTGGAGGTACCTACTGTTCTCTTTTATAGTGTTGGTGATAATGACATCTTATTTTAAATTTTTTTTGTAAAGCTTATTGTATGTTTTTATTGGCTAGGTGTAACATCAAACACAGATGCCGCTCATCTTGCTGAATTTTTTGCTGAAGCAAAATGCTCAACAAAGGTCCTACCTTTTCCCGGTTTTCTTTTTTTTTCCTAGACCGATACTTTTATGAAAAAATGAAGTGATATGGTCGCACCTTTCTACTGATGAATTCGTTAACAGAAGAAATTACTTATATATTTCAGGTAGTTGGTGTTCCGGTCACTATTAATGGAGATCTCAAGAATCAGTTTGTGGAGGCAAACGTTGGTTTCGACACTATTTGCAAGGTAATTGAAATTTATTTCCTTGCTCACGCCACTCCTTTCAGATTAATAACAGTTGATCTCGTTATCTAGTCTAATGTTATGTTACCGTGTACAGGTGAATTCTCAACTCATCAGCAATGTCTGCACCGATGCCCTTTCAGCAGAGAAGGTAAATGATATTTCAAGCCGCTGTGATGTTTTAGAAAGGTTGCTAAGGCCACTTAACCATTTAAGTGTTTAGTCTGGCTGCATCTTAGTGTATTTTCTATTCATATTAATATAGTTTTCTATTCTCTATAATAATATATGTTTTCCTATGTGTTGCCAGTATTATTACTTCGTCCGTCTCATGGGCCGGAAGCATTCACATGTTGCCCTTGAGTGTACACTTCAGTCTCATCCAAACATGGTATTTTTTTTAAACATATACAATCGACTCTGTTGACTGATCTCAATTCTGTTTGTAGGTTCTTACTTGCGTGTGATGTGATTGTCTCAGGTGATACTGGGCGAGGAGGTTACAGCATCTAAGCTCACCATATTTGACATCACAAAACAAATCTGTGATGCTGTGCAAGCAAGAGCAGGACAAGGTCTCATAATTATAACTAGTTTATGTAATGTTGGCAGTAGTGATGTCTTTTGCTTGTTCACTAACCTCAATGATAAACCGTTTATTTGTTCCAGACAAAAACCATGGAGTCATCCTAATTCCTGAAGGGATTGTAGAGAGTATTCCTGAACTCTATGCTCTGCTGAAGGTAATTTGTAAAAATATACATTTTCCGGTTTCTTGAGTACCAAAACATAGTAGGTTTTTTACATGATGTTGGCGCTGTTCTATGCAGGAAATTCATGGACTGCTTAAGGAGGGTGTGCATGCTGATAACATTTCTACCCAGCTGTCACCTTGGTCATCTGCTCTGTTTGAGTTTTTGCCTCCGTTCATTAAGAAACAGGTCTTGATTTTTTTAGCATGGGATTGTTATTTGTTTTCCTCACATGTTTATGAGTCTGAATACTTACGAAATTGTCGTTTCACTTGCTGCAGCTACTTCTTCATCCCGAGTCTGATGATTCTGCTCAGCTCTCCCAGGTAAGTGGAATGGAAATAATGATCACTGTGCTTTACAAAGTTAGAATCCTAATCGCTCACTTGCTTTCTTCCGTAGATTGAGACAGAGAAACTTCTAGCTTATCTGGTGGAGACTGAAATGAACAAGCGCACGGTATGCTTCACGTTCTTTTTCACAGATCACAATCCCATTTTTACTGATATTCTTTTTTTTTTTATTATAATAAACCTTGCAAGGAAGATGTTTCTTCTGAACACTAATTTTCAAAAATGACAGAAAGAAGGAACATACAAAGGGAAGAAGTTCAACGCTATCTGCCACTTTTTTGGTTACCAAGCTCGTGGATCTCTACCATCAAAATTCGACTGTGACTATGCCTATGTATGTCATCGACAACTGCACAAGAATGCTATTGCAAATTTACTAGTGTTTTGGATATTGACAATCATCAAATGATAACATTGTGCAGGTCCTTGGGCGTATATGTTACCACATCCTTGCAGCTGGTTTGAACGGCTACATGGCAACTGTGACTAACCTAAAGAGTCCTGTAAACAAATGGAAGTGTGGCGCCGCACCTATGACGGTTGAGTTTTGTCTCCCTAATTTTCTAAGTTGAAGTTTCAATGATATTTGCTTTTCAAGTTTTACTTAAGTCTCTTTCACTGGTTAACGTTTAGGCAATGATGACGGTTAAGCGCTGGTCCCAAAACTCTGGTTCAACCTCGATAGGAAGACCAGCGATTCACCCAGCTACGGTGGACTTAAAAGGCAAAGCATACGAGTAAGTTACTAAACCTCAATGGAGGTGAAGTGATGGAGACTCGGATGGTTATTCATTGTTTGATATTTTGCAGGCTATTGAGACAAAATGCGCAGAAGTTCTTGATGGAAGACATGTACAGAAACCCAGGACCGGTTCAGTATGATGGACCAGGTGCAGATGCAAAGGCGGTAAGCCTGTGTGTTGAAGACCAAGATTACATGGGGAGAATCAAGAAGCTGCAGGAGTATCTCGATCAGGTACTACAACATTTTTTTCCCCTTTCTTATGTCATGGCAAGGCCTCAATTGTGTGTATTGATTATGTGGGCTATGTATGATGATTGTCAGGTGAGGACGCTGGTGAAACCGGGATGCTCTCAAGATGTATTGAAAGCGGCACTGAGCGTAATGGCTTCGGTGACTGATGTTCTCTCCACAATCTCATCTTCTTCCACCAGCGGTCAACAATTTGCTTAAATGATTTTCCATTACTATCCCAAACTTTGTTTTAAATCTTTTCATCTTTGACCTTCCCCTCTCTCTTCATAGACTCACGTTTTGATTTTGTTTTCTGATTTACACAACTCTATTGTTCAAAGTTGAGTTTAGTAAAACAATAAGCAATAATATTTTGGATTTAGGTTTGCTTTTCATGATCTTCCAAAACTCTAGATTTACAAATTCATGCCCTTAATTAATTGAGTATTTAAGTTATTTAAAATTTACTTACAATTCATGTATTAATTCAGAGATCCGAATTTGATTATTGGCTATCAAATACAATCTTTGCAATTTTAGAAAATATTTTTTAGAAAACTATATAGTCAGTCGTCGTCCTAGGGAGGCGAATAAAATAAATTAATAACAATGAAGGAAGCGTATAACAAAAAAGACCGCTCTGGTTTGAATTTCGAATTATCCTTCCGTTGTAAAGTCGAAAAAGGAATCTTACATTAATTCGAATTTCATTATATTATTATATAACCCATCCATCTACACTCTCATTTCTCCCTTCATTTCACTTTAAGAACCGTCTGAGAGAAGAAGAAAAGTTTTAGAGAGAGAGAGATGGATAAGGAAGTTATAGCAGTTTCGGCCATGGACGCTTTCGAGAAGCTCGAGAAAGTCGGCGAAGGCACTTACGGGAAAGTCTACAGAGCCAGAGAGAAAGCTACCGGAAAGATCGTCGCTCTCAAGAAGACGCGTCTCCACGAGGACGAAGAAGGCGTTCCTTCCACCACTCTCCGCGAGATCTCCATCTTACGCATGCTCGCTCGCGATCCTCACATCGTCAGGTTCGGATTCCCTCTCTCTCACTCTCTCGCTTGGATTCGCGTTACGGTTACGTATAGCATAGTGTTCGTTTCGTTAGATCTCGATTTCTTATTTGATCTGAATCATATCTCTGAGGATTTGCTGGATAGATGAATCCTAGAGTTGATAGATCTCAATTAAGACTCTGGATGATCAATTAGGATTCGTAGAGTTGATAGATCTCAATTAGGATTCTGTTAAGTTTAATTAAATATCTATTTGCTTATCTGATTGTTGATTTTCTTCTTCAGGTTGATGGATGTTAAGCAAGGACTGAGCAAAGACGGCAAAACTGTGCTCTACCTGGTGTTTGAGTACATGGACACTGACGTCAAGAAGTACATCAGAAGTTTCCGTCAAACCGGAGACAACATTCCTCCCCAAATCGTCAAGAGCTTGATGTACCAACTCTGCAAAGGAATGACGTTCTGCCATGGACACGGTGTGCTGCACAGGTATATAATGTTTACAAGTGAGAATGATTTAAGAGAGAGATCTTACTACTTTCTCTTGGTTTCGTTAACAGAGATCTTAAGCCTCACAATCTCTTGATGGATCCCAAGACGATGAGGCTCAAGATTGCAGATCTTGGTTTAGCCAGAGCCTTCACTCTCCCTATGAAGAAGTATACTCACGAGGTAATAATCTATGCATAAAAACTCACTGTTTCTTGTTTTTAAATCCATTGTTCATTGCAACAGATATTGACTCTATGGTATAGAGCTCCAGAAGTTCTTCTTGGTGCCACTCATTACTCTACAGCTGTGGATATGTGGTCTGTTGGCTGCGTTTTTGGTACGTTTTACTCACTTCAATATCAGTCTTTACTTATAAAACACTACAGAAACTAACGTTGTTTCTTTGACATTGGCAGCTGAGCTTGTGACTAACCAAGCGATTTTTGCTGGAGACTCTGAGCTCCAACAGCTTCTCCATATTTTCAGGTAACTCTTTGTTCCACATTCTTGCTTTGAAAGACATTAAACACAAACCCTTTAATATTGTGTCGCTGTCTTTACTCAGGTTGCTCGGAACACCCAATGAAGAAATGTGGCCAGGTGTGAGCACACTCAAGAACTGGCACGAGTATCCACAGTGGAAGCCGTTGAGTCTCTCCACGTCTGTTCCTAAACTCGATCAGGCTGGACTTGATCTTCTCTCTGTAAGTTCCAAAGGTCTTTAACTAGTTATCAGAACTCACTCAACACCACGAACTAAACATGTTATAATCATCTTCCTGAAACAGAAAATGCTGCAGTATGAGCCAGCGAAACGAATCTCAGCAAAGATGGCTATGGAGCATCCTTACTTCGATGATCTGCAGGACAAGTCCTCTCTCTGAGGAGGATTTTGATCTTTGAGTCAGTGCTTCTTTCAAGCATATCTCTAGTGTGCTTCTCACTCTCGTCGCTTTAGCTTATTATCATCACCTCTGATTGTGTTTCTTTATGTTCTCAACTTTGTATCAAAGGCTTTATTAGCTTTCAACGTTTTTTAAGAAAACTTATCTATTCTATAATGATACATGATCTAATGATCTAAGATGTTCAAAACAGTAGACATGATCTAGTGTGGTGGTTTTAAGCCACAAGCCACATGAAGAACGTAGGCCAAGCAGTGAGTGAAACAGAAGCCAAAGCGTAAGTCCATAACATAATCACTGAGCATTCACTTTCACCTGCTCCGAATAACTGAGTTATTGTACCTGGCAGAGTATCACGTAATTCGAATCAGTAAACTAATGTTAACTCTTTAAGTTCAAATAAAAAGAGTTGGTTAGCAGCAACGAACCTAGATTCATAGCTGGAGGGACAGCATACTGAATAAGCAGAACGAACTGGTACAAGGGCTCTGAGGGAATCATGTCCAACTTGTATGCTCCTCTTACGATTAACACACCACTTATAGGTAGGAGAATGTAACGTGCAACCAAGACACCGACGATGGTGGATTTTTTCATTCCTGAACTCCTCATACCTTTGAGTAAGTTTCCTCCAATGATCAAGGTCATAGCAGGAATGGCTCCATCTCTTTAAGCCAAAAACAAAACAAGAAGATCGATTAGAGCTGTCTAGTGAGTGGCTTTTGTCTAGATAATGTGTGTCTATACACTACTTCAATTACCCCACTAGAGTTACTGAGTCTTGAAGCACTCCAAGAGGAGCTCCGTTGCCGATTATTAGCTTCCTTAATGGAGTAATGAGACCGATCACAAGCGCGATCATCTGAACACAAAACAAAAAAGGTAAGAAAGATTAATACAGTAGTATGAATGTTTGAGTAGTGAAACACAAACCGCAGCAATAGTTGATGGAGCAAATATCGTCCTTAAGTTGACTTTCTCCGACAGTGAAACTATTCTTCTCTTGATTCTGTCCCACCTCCCAGCCTATCACACACTCACACATGGACAAAGTCATTACCAAAAGGATTACCTCTGATGAATGAATAGTTAATAATCATGGTGATGAGTTGACACCTTTTGGTTATCTTCTTCTTCTTTAGAGGGAATCAGTGGGACTTTGCAGGTATCATAGTTGGATTCAATAGAAGGTTGTGTTTCAATGGGAGAGTTTAGTACCCGCATAAGATTGTAGACGTAAGTCCATATATAAACTGATCCCATCTGATAACATCATAAATATCATTATATATGCACTGATAATAAGTCTCTGAAAGTAATAGAAGACGACAACTTACAGCCATGGAGAGTGCAACATAACCCATTCCATACTTCTGGCAATTCTCAGGATCTCCAAAAGGACCTCCTCTTTCTTTACAAATAGCTGGGACTATGATTAGTGGCATGTTTCCCAAGTTCCCTGTTTTTGAGTTTCGTTAATATCATCATTAGGAGAGACACAACAATGTTTAGATCTTGTTACCAGCAGCACAGCAACCAACAATGAGTCCACGAAGATGGGAAGGAGGCTTAGTGATGACAATAACAATCCAGCCTAATAACGAACCAATGATGAATGTTAGCAGAACATTAACTGGCATGAACCACCTGACCACACACAACATCATTTTCTCATTAATATAAACTAACCAGAGAGCAACATATATGAACTAGTGTGAAAAACTTACATTTTCACCAAGCTTTCATATGTAACACTATCAGCTAAACGGCTTCCAATAAGTGAAGGACTAAACACATAGAAGACAATCTAATATACAGCAAAAGAAGAAGACAGAGCAGAGATTAAACAGAGTTGATAGGGTTAAGGAAGAGGGTTAATTTAGTTTTAAGTAATAACGAACATTGTTCAAATATTTGCGAGCATCTTGACCAAGAAGATTGACTCCATCAAGAGCCAAATAGAATCCAACTATTGTTATCAGGAGAATCTCCACTACTGGTTTTGATGAAGTTATGAACAAATTCAAAAGCTTCATCATCTCTGCTTCCAATTTTTTTTTCTCCAGCGGTTGTTATCAGGAGATGCTGCTCTTACACTTGCATTGTCGCCTCTCTGCTCTATTTATATTCATTATCTATAAGAAAAAAAACATAAAAAAATTGTTTTCTTAAATGACTAAAAAAGTAAATATTCTCTTTTAAAGTAGAGGAATGTTATTATTCCATGCCTTTGGGATGATAATTTCATATTTTTATTCTGTAGAACATTATAGATATTGTACAACTTGCTATCCACATGAGTCGGGTCAGACTTTTACATCATCTTTTTTAATTGTTTTGTTCCGTATGAAACATTTCAAGTTGTATATATCATGGATACGCAGCTCTGTATGCTGTAGCTATTTTTTTGAATTCCAACGTGTGATAAGATTGATAGATAACTCTTGATCAGTTACTGAACTATTACTATAACTAGAACCCAACAAAGTGTTCTAAATCAGAAGAACTTATCTATTTATATTTGCTAAAATAGATTCTTATTACATGTATATGTCACCCTCTCTCTTGCTGTAGATGATTACTACTTTAATGTATTTCATAAAATAGCTGAAAAATCCACAAGATAAACGAACGTGTGTGAAGTAGAAAAAAAGATATATACAAAAAAAAAACTTCCACGAATTTTGGAAAGCTCATGTAATGGCATTTGTTTCCTAGATTGTTTTTGTTGATAAAGTTGTTTTCTAGACTGTCGTATGTATATGCATGGATACAAAATATGTACCAGCAGGCTTTGTCCGAGCATAGTTATATAAGACCGTCGTCATGCCTTTCGTCACATCGACTACGAAGTGTCACCTTGTTTAGTTAGTGGTCGTTCTTGTCGAATACGTAGAGTCGTAGAGAGATATATATATCCCATAGTGTTTATCAGACGGTGGAAGATAATATTTAAATGATTATTTCGTTTATTTTGTATAAACATTATATAGTCTACTACATTTACGGACCTTAACATCAAGCAATTAACTTGTCGTAAAAGTGGGGTACACTTACAAATTTACAATAAAGCTCTTTTCCATAAACCATTCTTAGGAATGCACCACTCTCTTAACCGCAAGGCTTGTGAAGATAATTTTGGAAAAAGCTCAAGCATCGTTGATATTCTAGCTATGATGCAACACTGTGCATGCGGTGAACGTGAACAAAAGATGCGTCACACCGATATATATGGTGCACTCCTTTAATGTTCTTCAATGATAACTAAACACGTGGCATACTTAACAAAATTTTGCTTTGTATAGTTGGAGATGTGGGGATCAAAAGCTAACATTTCAACTCATTCCGCATGCTTTAAATGACAATATTGGTATCCTTTGGATCCACATCAATTCATTAGATTCTCAATTATTTGCCATTAGGTAATGAGAAAAAAATCATAATTACAATTTACGGTCAAGAAGCAGCATGGAACATGTGTTAGTATCAACTATTTAACCATTCATCATTCTTTTGTTTTTGGTGTGTCTAACTATATTATTTTCCAAATGAACTCGATGAGTGAATGACCAGCCCAAACCACAAAGTAACGGGCTTTGTTATTTATATTGGCCATAAGAGCTCCAACTTCTTTCGTAATACCAAAAAGGCCCATTAAAGCGAACTGTTAAATCTTTCGTTTTAACCCCATACATTTTTTAATTTGATCAATTGGCTCCCATCTTCTCCGCCGGCGTCCTTCAATTTCCTCCGGCTTCTAAACCAAAAACACCTTCCGTCTCCCGCGTCCGTTTTACTCCGGTAACCGTTTCTAATTTGATCAATTGGGCGTTCCAATTCTCAATTAAGTTTTCTCAATCCGCAATTGAGAGATCAGAGATCACTTATGAATGGATTTGATCGGTGATTGATTGATTGATTCTTTGTTTCTTCAGCTTTGTAGCAATGGCGGACACCGAAATGGAAGAGCAAGATGTTGCTTCTGAGGATAAGACTCTTACTTTGGACACTGATCTTCATTTGCCTGATGTTCCCATTGCTGATGTTGATCAGTCTGAGAAGAAGATTAGCAGTGATGGTGGCCAAGAGGAATCCTCATCAACTCCTCAAGTTGCTGTTGAGAGTGTTAAGAAGTGGAAGACTTGGTTGCTAAGTGACTCTGAGGTAATGTCAAGCTTGCTTGTGGTCTCTTTGTTGCATTACAAGTTCATGTTTTTTTCTTTTTTTCTTTTACAGGTTGATGAAGCAGGGAGACCAGAGGATCAACAGGAGTTTATTAAAGAAGTTGAGGCTTATAACAAGGAGAATTTCTTGGATTTTAAAGCTCCCAAGTTTTATGGACAGCCCTTAAACTGTCTCAAGTGAGTAGTTGCTGGATATTGTTTGCTTTACTTCTTCGAAAACTCGTTTAGCTTATATGCATGCCTTAATTTGCTCTGCAAATGTAGGCTATGGCGAGCCGTCATCAAGTTAGGTGGCTATGACGTGGTAACTATCCCCCTTTCCTTTCTTTACTAAACCATAAACCCTTTCTCTCCCCCATTTTGTTCAGTTGGTTAAAGTTTCTTCTAGGTTATTTATACTAGTCGTTTGGCATCATTTTTTGTTTGGCATATGATTTAGTTTACTTCATTGTGATATTTTTTGGAATTGTGTACTAAAATCGATTTCTCGTTGGTTGAATGTCTCTATGTATATGGCACTCCAAATGCCTATGATTTTTTTTTTTTCATTTTTCTTACATAGGTCACTGCGTCTAAGCTATGGCGGCAAGTTGGAGAATCCTTCAATCCTCCCAAGTATGGCTTGTTTTCTTTCTTCAAAACTCTGTAATTTATCCGTCTTTGTTTGATTTTCACATCCACATTATTTTGTTTAATTGTTGTGAAGAAACTCCAACTTCAAAGACGTCTCCTTGAGCCTTCTGTTTAAGTCACACACCAAAGATAGACCAACGAACTTTCAAGTTAGATGATGAAGACCTTTTGTTTGTGAAACAGAGAAAAGAACAGAGCAAAACAGAGAAGATGAAAAACAGAGCACACAAGCAAGTTTATCCAGTTCACGCCCGTTAACTAGGGTCGTTACGTCTGGCCGGGATCTTTCTCCCGGAATCCACTAGATCAATAAGTGTTTACAGAGATATCAAAACCCTAAGGCCTTTACAAGACTCTCACCGGTTTATCTCTACACTCTTCTCCAAGAACACAAATCTAGCTTATGCTATGAGTTTGTTCTCTCTCCTCTTTCTCACGCCTCTCTCCAATACAACAAGTCTCATATATATAATTGAATCACTACCCAACCCGTATCTCACGCTTGACCACATGTGCTTCTTGTACGGAGTCATTTAATGAAGACAGCTTGAACTTATCCTTTGATTCTCTTTACCCGACAAGAGGATCGGTTGCTTTTGCTTTATGGCAGGAGCAACGGCTCATTCGCTTGTGGTCCTGCATCTTGAGAGATCACGTGATTCTTCATATAACCTTGTAGACTTGCTTCACACGCTTCTTTTGTTGATAATACATTCCATGCTTTTCCATTACTATATATCCAACAAAACTCCACCTATATAGCAATGGAAGAAGATCAAGCATTATCCTTAAGCGCCTTCTTGAGAGCTTGGGAGAGATGATAGAAACGATCTAGATTACTGGATTCCTGATCCCGGTTCCTGAGTCCAATTACTCAGACCTTACACGTAGCAAGTTCAGTGCGGCTTGAAGCTTGCTTACGGGTAAGACTTTTGTGAAGATATCAGCCGGATTAGTCAGGGTAGATATCTTCAACACCTCCACATGTCCATCAGCTATAACATCTCTGATCTTGTGGAACTTGGTATCAACGTGCTTTGTTCTTTCATGGTGCACGTTGTTCTTTGATAAGGCAATGGCACTTTGAGAATCACAGAAAATTTCCACACTCTTCTGCTCATATCCGAAGTCTTTCAGAATTCCCTTTAGCCATAATGCCTCCTTCACCGCCTCTGTTAAAGACATATATTCAGCCTCAGTCGTGGAAAGAGCCACAACTTTCTGCAATGCTGACCTCCAATTGATTGTATTCCCACCAAGAGTGAATACCATGCCACCAATTGACCTTCTCCTATCCTTATCAGCTGCGTAATCTGAGTCACAGTAGCCCTTCAGAGTGAACTCATTCCCCTTTCTGTAACACAGCTTAGTTCTAAGAGTACCCTTTATGTATCTTAGAACCCACTTGACTCCGATCCAATGTTCCTTGATAGGATTTGCCATGAACCGACTGATTATCCCCAGAGAATAAGATAAGTCAGGTCTGGTTCCAATCATTCCATACATGATACTTCCTACTGCGTTTGAGTAAGGAACAGACTTCATGTATTCAGCGTCCTTCACTAACTGTGGTTTTGTAGCAGCTCTCAATTTCAAGTGTGCTCCCATAGGTGTTACAACATGTTTCGCCTCAGCCATCTTGTAAACTTCAAGAACCTTCCCCATGTAACCTTCCTGAGATAACCACAACTTCCCTGCAGCTCTGTCTCTTGATATTTCCATTCCGAGAATCATCTTTGCAGCACCAAGATCTTTCATTTCAAACTTATCACTGAGCTTTCTTTTCAGTTCAGAAATGACCTTCTTATCTCTTGCTGCAAGTAACATATCATCAACATATATCAATAGATATGCCTTTGAACCATCTTCAAGTGTTTTTATGTAAACACAATGGTCCCTTGAACTCTTCTCAAACCCGATCTCTGTCATGAACCCATCAAACTTCTGATTCCACTTCCTTGGAGACTGTTTTAGACCATAGAGTGACTTGTTTAGAAGGCAGACCTCATCTTTCTTGAACTGATCCTCAAAACCTTCTGGAGCTTCCATGTAGATCTTTTCATCTAATTCTCCATGCAAGAAAGCCGTTTTGACGTCTAACTGTTCCAGTTCCAGGTCTTCTTCCACAACTATAGCAAGCAGTATCCTTATAGACACATGACGAACCACAGGTGCAAAGATCTCTGTGTAGTCTACCCCCTCCTTTTGTGCATAACCTTTGGCAACTAGTCTGCATTTGAACCTTGGTCGTTCAACGCCTGGTATTCCCGGCTTTCGCTTGTAAATCCATTTACAGCCTATGACTCGCTGTCCTTTTGGTCTAGTTACAACAGTCCAGGTGAAGTTCTTGTTTAGAGAGTCCATCTCTTCACCCATCCCTCCTTTCCAGAACTCCCAATCTTCATCTCTTAATGCTTCTGCGTAATCAGCAGGTTCACGAGGGTCACCTTCAACTGTTGTAATCAATGCCTCTGCATCAAAAAAGTCCTCTTCATCATCAGTCTCTTCACCGAAATATCCCTCAACATCAAATCTTCTTGGAGCCATGATATTTCTTCTTGTTCTGTCTCGAGCTAAGTGATAGCTTTCTGGTGAATCTACATCAGCTGTTTCAGAATCTTGTTGTAAATTGGTTACTGTGACTTCTTCTTCTGACTGCTGACCGTCTTGACTTGTCTGGTGATCATCCAGGGATACTGTCTCTTCCGAATGATCTCCACCTGAAGTCATATCTCCACCTAATGTCATATCACTGCTCTCTGATAGATCAAGATCAAGGAAAGCGTCTGTTGGCTCTTCATCGGTTTGAATTTCCTTTCCTTTCTTCTTAACATCTCTGTATACTGCATTCTCCTGAAATATCACATTCCTGCTGATCATACACTTCTTCTCCTCTATCAGCCATGTCTTGTATCCTTTCACTCCAGGAGGATAGCCAAGAAGAACACCTTTCTTTGCCCTTGGCATCAACTTTCCATCATCAGAGTGAACAAAACATACACATCCAAATCTCCTCAGATAGCTGTAAACTGGAGCTCTTCCTGACCATTTCTTGTCTGGAATCTCGAAGTTTATTGCTGATGCAGGTGTCTTGTTGATCAAGGTCACTGCAGTATGAGTAGCCTCAGCCCAAAACACTCTTGGAAGTCCAGAGTCGCTCAACATACTCCTTACCTTTTCCATGATAGTGCGATTCATACGCTCTGCAACTCCGTTTTGCTGTGGAGTGTATGCACATGTTCTGTGCCTCACTATACCCTTCTCCTTGCAGAAATCATTGAACCTTTGATTACAGAACTCAAGACCGTTATCAGTTCTTAAGATCTTAATCTTCCTCTCTGTTTGGTTTTCAATCATCACACTCCATTCCACAAAACTTGCAAACGCCTCATCTTTGTGCTTCAGAAAGTAGACCCATGTCTTCCGTGAATAATCATCTATAAAGGAGATGAAGTACTGACATTTGCTGAGAGATGTTGGCACTGAAGGAGCTCCCCACAAGTCAGAGTGTATGTAGTCTAGTCTGTCCTTTGTGTCATGAGTTGCAACCGCAAAACTGACCCTCTTTGCCTTTCCATATACACAGTCTTCACACATACCAAACGTTGAGATCTTCTTCCGATCAAGCAGCCCTTTCTTGACCATAAGATCCATGTTTTTCTGACTCATATGGCCTAGTCTCCGATGCCACAGAAGTGTATCATCACTTCTTTTTTCAGCTACTAACAGTTGTCCACATTCTGGCTTACCTTGAAGTAGATATAACTTCTCATGTCTCTTTCCTGTCATGAGAGTTCTGGTTCCATCTGTGACCTTCAGGAGTCCATTCTTTGACTCAAAACCACACCCAAGCTCTTCTAAGGTACCCATAGATAATAGGTTTCTATCCATATCCGGAATGAATCTCACTTGCGTGAGCAAGAAGGTAGATCCATCTTCATTTCTGATTCTGACATTACCTATTCCCCTGACCTTTGATGTAGTCTTGTTTCCCATTCGAACTGAACCTCCAACATCTTCTCTCAGATCCTCAAACCACTCTTTTCTGTAAGTCATGTGATAGCTGCATCCTGTATCCATTACCCACTCATCTTCCAAGCTTATACCTGTCAGATATAGAGCTTCTAACACATACAGCCCTGTGGCTTCACTGTTGTCTTTAACCATAGCCGCTTCACCTCTGCTACTACTAGCTTGGTATTTGGATTTGCCTTGAGACTTGTTTCTACTCGGACATGAGTTTTTGAAATGTCCCTCTTCACCGCAAGTCCAACACCCTTTCTTGCTTTTGAACTTTGACCGAGACTTGTTGTGTCTTGGTGACTTGTCCCTATTATCAGATCTTCCTCTATACTCTCCTCTCTCTCGAGCGTACAGACTTTCTCCAGAGCCTTTGTTACTGCGAGAGTTTGATCCTATCTCGAGCTCCTTTGCATATATAGCAGCAACAACTTCATCAAGTGTCAGCGTTGTTCTTCCTGTGCCATATCTCAGCGTGTCTCGAAGTTGATCAAACTGTTTTGGTAACGACATGAGAAGGAGAATGGCTTGATCTTCATCAGACACCGTAACATCGATGTTCTCCAGATCTGTTATGAGTTGGAGATACTCATCTATGTTACTCTCTATGGATAAGCTTTCTGACATCCTGTAACCATAGAGCTTCTGTTTTAGATAAAACCGGTTTGGAAGAGCTTTAGCTAGATAGAGCTGATCTAAAGCTTTTATCATCTCTGCTGCAGTCTCTTCTTTCCTTATCTTCCTCAGAACGCGGTTGGTTACACTCAGAACTATGATGCTTCTCGCCTTTTTCATCTTTTCGTCTAAAGCTTCTTCCTTTTCTGCAGCCTCCTTCTTTTCGGTTTCTGTTTCATCTGGATCTTGTACTCTGGCCTTAGATCTTCCTGATTCTTCCAGAGCCTTGCTCAAACCCTGAAGATCTATTTGAGCCAGTAGCTTATCCTTCCATAACATGTAGTCTCCATGTCCATCGAACTGCTCCAACTCTACCCTTGACTTCATGATTCTTTGACCAGCTGAATCAAATCTGAACCATGTACCCTCGAACCTAGGGCTCTGATACCAATATGTGAAGAAACTCCAACTTCAAAGACGTCTCCTTGAGCCTTCTGTTTAAGTCACACACCAAAGATAGACCAACGAACTTTCAAGTTAGATGATGAAGACCTTTTGTTTGTGAAACAGAGAAAAGAACAGAGCAAAACAGAGAAGATGAAAAACAGAGCACACAAGCAAGTTTATCCAGTTCACGCCCGTTAACTAGGGTCGTTACGTCTGGCCGGGATCTTTCTCCCGGAATCCACTAGATCAATAAGTGTTTACAGAGATATCAAAACCCTAAGGCCTTTACAAGACTCTCACCGGTTTATCTCTACACTCTTCTCCAAGAACACAAATCTAGCTTATGCTATGAGTTTGTTCTCTCTCCTCTTTCTCACGCCTCTCTCCAATACAACAAGTCTCATATATATAATTGAATCACTACCCAACCCGTATCTCACGCTTGACCACATGTGCTTCTTGTACGGAGTCATTTAATGAAGACAGCTTGAACTTATCCTTTGATTCTCTTTACCCGACAAGAGGATCGGTTGCTTTTGCTTTATGGCAGGAGCAACGGCTCATTCGCTTGTGGTCCTGCATCTTGAGAGATCACGTGATTCTTCATATAACCTTGTAGACTTGCTTCACACGCTTCTTTTGTTGATAATACATTCCATGCTTTTCCATTACTATATATCCAACAATTGTCTTATCCAGGACATGCACTACAGTCTCCTGGACATTCCGCATTTTCTATGAGAAGGTAAATTTCAATTGCTTCTTTTTTTTGTTCTTAAGGAAGCTGCATCGAGATCAGCATGTTCGTAGTCGTTCAGTCAGTTCAGACAGTTTGTTTGTGCTTCTTTTTCTAGTATGGTGTCGGACTATCTCTGTTGAAACATTGAATATTCTCGTTAATTTCTGTGTTATCAAATCATATGGATGTAAATTCTTCATGATTTGTACCCTTATTTTCCAAGTGCAGTCACTCTTGGAGTATGAAAAGCATTTAAGGCAAAATGGTGAGCTTAACCTTCCTGGTTTACCTGTTCTTCCACCTGCTGGCCTTGAAAAAGAGGTTAGAATTTCTTATGGACATGTTTAATACATTAATTTAAGGATATTTATCAATGCTGTCATACCTCATAATAGTTGAGTAAAATCTCTGGAGTTATCTCTGATATTCGTAACATCAGCTAAATAATATGTACACGACCTACATACTTCCCCTGTTTTCCCTCATTGAAGTAAGGGCACTTTTGTAGGCTATCAGCCACCAAGGCTCTGGGTCAGGCAGGGCACGAAGAGATGCTGCAGCTCGTGCTATGCAAGGTTGGCATTCTCAGCGCCTTCTTGAATCTGGAGATGTTACTGAGCCTATTGTTAAGGTATCTATTTAGATCCTACGTACTCTTTATGATTTGCTATGCGCCATGATGCTTTTTGTACTTCTTTATAGGATAAAGGCTTGAGTTCTACCCCAAAGCAAAAGAACCTCAAAAACATTGGTAATTATTCCTGAAGCAGCTGCGACGATTCTCTATTATTTAACATGGTGTTACCTAATGCAACCGTGTTTATTTTTTTTTTTATTTTTTTTTTCAGGGGTGCATAAACAAAAAACACCAAGCGGCATGGACCTTGTTTTATCACATGAAACAGACAAACAGTTAAGAAAGCTAATCATCTCTTAGAGATTTGTGCCTCTTCTGCAAGATCGCTTTACTATGTGCACACAGAGTCTTCTATCCACTTCTGGATAGCAAGCAGTGTCTTCTCTGGGTGGTAGTTATAAGAATCACCACTCGAGAAATAGTGCATGAGATTAAATGAACAGAGAGCATTTTCTCGTTTTATTTCTTGTGTTTGATTAATAATATGATTTTGGCTTAATAGGTCAATCGCCGAGGTTATAGATGTTGGACCACCTGCAGACTGGGTGAAGATAACTGTCAGAGAAACTGTGAGTACCTCAGCCTCACATATGTAATGCATCATCATTACCACAGCTCTTGAAACGAGATAGCCTTGTTTCGTTTTGAATCTGAATTATTTTTGTTATCTTTATTTACAGAAAGACTGCTTTGAGATATTTGCACTGATACCTGGACTTCTTCGTGAAGAGGTAAAAGCTTTTTCCCTAAAACTCAAATCTCCTAAAGTATCTTGATCAGTTGCTTGTCACATGCATACTAAAAGAGAGATCTATTACTAGTACAAAGAATCTTTACCTTGGTTGCTAGTGAATCTTTGTATACGAAATGAGTTATTCAGACATAAGTTGCTTTCCTGTTGCAGGTTCGAGTTCAGTCAGACCCTGCAGGGCGGCTGGTTATAGCAGGCCAGCCTGAACAACTTGACAATCCTTGGGGAATCACACCCTTCAAAAAGGTTTGATTCTTACTCTCCAGTAAACTAAAGAATAGTTCTGTCTTTTAACTTTGAGTTTGGTTTTTGGTAGGTTGTGAATTTTCCAGCAAGAATCGATCCGCTGCACACATCAGCGGTCGTGAGCCTGCACGGTCGACTGTTCGTGCGTGTCCCATTTGAGCAGTGAAAGGAATCTCATCTCAAAAGTGATGAGCTCGTTCTTTTTCTCTATGTTTCTTCAGTGATTTCGACGACCTCTATCTTTCTTTAGAGATTCGTTTGTATCAGAAGGAACTAAAAACGTTAGCAAATGTGATAATGTTACTGTTAACTTGAGTTCAGAAGATTGAAGTAGAAATGCGAACAAAACATTGATGTATTGTCTTCCATTAAAGTTAGTAGGAATGTTATGGTTTTCTAAGCATGTATTTGTTTGGGCCAAGTATAATGGGCCTAAAACCAGGCCTCCTTTGCGGCGTGTTGCTTGGGCGATCCATAAATACTCACGCAGTCTGCACTATGTATGATACATATATATCTTTCATAATGCGTTTTATATAAATTTGTTAAATTATGGTAGTTCATTAATAAAATTACATTAAATTTTATAATTCTCTGATCATTATAAATGTCAAATATCAGTCTACTTGGTAAATACTTAGTAACCCACCATAATAAACACTGAGCTAGAATAAACTTAAAACCATTGTCCCGACCGTATGCACATACAGTATCAAGATTCATGGCCTATACTCAATCTCAATACGTAGTATGTACATAATGTATGTATCTACGATCATCATTTTTTTAATTATTATTTGTATCAGTTCAATCATAGGCATAAATTGTCTATAAAAATTTTCAATAAACAATATAGCATCTACTTTGTTCTCAGTCATGTGTTGCTCAGTTGCATGTAAGGCACATGATACAACCACATGGAAATCTTCAAAAGATAAAGTCTTATCGCATGTATCTAAAAGGTCGCCAAAGTACAATACCCTTTAATTCTCTGTACATGGTTCATGCCCTAAAAAGCCAAATATATAAAATTCTTAATCTAACATTTACAAATTACAATACAAAAAGGATTGTATCCAAATTCATCATGGTCTGATGGTCTTATAGCAAGTTAATGTTATCAGTAAATTACTTAAATTGACCATGATGTATATATAGTTTGGTAGTTTGTGTTAGCATGGTCAATGTGCATACATATATGGACAAAATAAAATAAAAGAGTACACTTGAATTACTCAATTTCTTACGCAAATAAAAAAAACTTCCCTAGCTAATTGGAGATAATTCACCACAAGACAGGCATTGGTCATGTAAAAAATTTCCTATATATACACGAAACTTAAAAAATTACTATTTGTTTTCAGATTGTCACTACATATTCTCCCTAGGGACTTGATGCATTCCTCATTTTCACACACCTTGGTACTCAAAACCCCACTTGGTTATATTGTTGAAGGGTTTCTTAGTCAATTCATCTAAATGGAAACTGATGAAATTCAAACCCAAATGTCTTTCATGCTTTTGTTTTGGCAGGTCATGTAATGTTCTCGTGCTTCCACCATTAATCTAGTCATTATCAATGGAAAAACCTTCTTCTTCAATGGTATGTTTATATCGTAACGTATAAATATTTTTTGTTGTGATATGTTTTTATTGTTGTAACCACTTCCTTTAAAACTTTTTTCAAATTTTCAAAACGTTTTTTTTTCCGTAAATTTTTAGAAGCGTTATTTTCACGATTAATTGATAAAATCGAAGAAAGATTTATATTGATCTCATCGAAACACGCACAAAGAAGACAGTTGATTAAAAACGTATATATCATCAAATTAAGGGATTAAGTTCCTAAACATTTTTTATTTGAAGTTTTTCAATATGTTAAAAAAATTTAGAAGGCTCTTTCACTACATTAAATTCAAAACAAAAAAATGTATATTCATAATTAATATTCCCAAAATATACAATCTTGAGGATTTTAAATACTCCCTCCGTTTTTTAATATAAGTCGTTTTACAGCTATGTACGCAGATTAAGAAAATCATTAACTTTTTATATTTTCTAAACAAAAACATCATTAATTATTTACCTAACCACAATTCAATCAATAGAAAAATAGAAGATATATTACCATTGGTCATACAACATTAACTATTAATAAATTTTACATAGAAAACCGAAAACGACATATAATTTGGAACAAAAAAGTTTCTCTAAAACGACTTATATTAAAAAACGGAGGGAGTATGTGATAGCTAAATGAATGAAATAAAATTGATTTGTTAGTTAATATACATAGTAAAGAAATTAAGTGATTAGCTTTCATCGCTATCCCATAAAAAGGGATTGTGCATATACACCAATATGTTCCAAAATCGCTTGATGAAGGTGAGAATCCCCGAACTTAAGCTTAGGAGGTTCACAACAGGTTGTCAAGGACGACGAATTTTAAAGAGGTGGAATGGTTACAGAGGATGATGGATTGACTTTTGGTTCATTTGCAAGTAATACGGTTTTTGTCTTCCTTTCATACGGAGTTTAACAGTTAGGCTATGAATTTGTTTCTGCTTATTGGTCAGAAGAACTCGATGATGTTTATATCAGACTGTCAACAATTGTTTAACATAATGAAGAAAATGGCCATTACTAATAGTTGAGTTTGATGAATTTATCTATTTTCATTTACTTAGTGTTTTATATATTTTTTTCGTTCAGTTGATTGCCTTTCCAAAGAAGCTTGGTCCAAGGTATTACACACTATTACTATTCTCATGTAACTTTCATATTCCAAGTTGGTTCGTTTCCAAAACCAATTTCTTCAGATCTAATTAATAATTGTAGAGTTTTAATATAAAAAAATACATGAAATTTGAATCACAAGAAGATATTTACTTTTAACATTCCCAAATATACAATCCTGAGGATTATTCCAAATATGTGGTAACTGAAAATGAGAAAGATGTTTGATTTGCAGGTTGATATGCATAAAAACTTACATTAACTGATTATCTTTCATAGCTATCCCTAAAATGGGATTGTGCATACTAATATAAACCAAATCTATGTGTGAGTGAACTCAATGACTTTGATCAATAAGAAGGCAAGTCATATGACAAAAAAATTGCTTATAATATCAATTTTTGGGAAGTCAAGCATCTGACAAATAATATTTCATAGTTCAGCACAGAACCCTATTTATTATATATAAAAGAAGAGGAAATGTAGATGGTGAATTGTATATCCACATACGAATCCAAATGTTCATGATAAACTAAATTCAAAACCAAAAGAACACATAAATAATTAAGAACATGTCATCATGAAATGATTATCTTATTTTCAAATTTAAAAGTTATAGCTATTTGACATACATATTTGTTTTTCAAATCTAAAAAGATGGTCTTGAAGCTGCTCCAGCTCCCCAACCAAGCAAATGAGGATCACCAGAAAACTGATCATAACCACTCATATTACCTCTTAAATCTCCCTGACCAGCTCCGGAAGGTGGTGATGCTGACGTAGGGGGTTGTGGACCTCCTCCTCCTCCACCTTCTCCTCCTTCATCTTCTAGCGGAAGCCTCTCAAAAGTTGCGTTAGAGAAGGATGCAGCCATCAGTATCACTGGACCTGAAGCCACAAGCGGAGCCACCACGCTTCCTCCGATCACCTGACCTTGTGCACCGGCAACAAATATTGACAGACCACCGGCTCCCGGCGGCGCAGGCGGTGGGAGAACCGTTCCAGTCATGGAAAGAATATCAAACCTGCCATGTAAAGTCACAACCCCTCCAGCTCCGGCTCCAACTCCACCATTACTCCTATGAGTTGTTGCCGGCTGCCGGAGAACGACGTTAGACACCGCGCCGTTACCACTGAGAACGGAGACACCTCTCCCTCTCCGGCGAGCGTAAGTGTTGACGCTCTCAACTATGTCGGCTCCAGATGAGATTTCAAGAACATGAGATCTAAGCACGTTAGGGCTATCTCTTGTCACAATCACCGGTGGCTTCGGCTTGTTCTTAGATCCCGGAGGACGTCCACGTGAACGCTTTCCCTGAGATGAACCCGAGGTAACCGGGTCAGAATCTGGTGGACCCGGATCCTTGTTGGAGTCAGATTCATCATCTGAATGAGGCTGAGGTTGAAGGTGAGTTTGAAGATGAGGTTGTGGCTGGAGCTGGTGGTGAAGCTCAGGCCTAAAGAGGTTGTGGAAGTATCGAGAAGCTCCTCCGGATTCATCGTAACCACCGTCCATGACCGTCACATCTACTGATTCTTTTTCTTGTGGCTCATATATAATGATATTGTGAGGGTGAAGATAAACTTTGGTCAAGTTTCAGTGAGTGAGGAGCCAATAGCTTGAGTTGATCGGTTACACAAACCGACAAAAACGTAACAAAGAGACACAAATCAAAAGTGGTGCTACTTTGTCTTAAGCCCTAACTCGCTTTAGGGCAAGAGAGAAGCAGATTCTTCACTCTAGACGGCGTCGTACTAAGTGATGTGAAACGAATTGGCAAGCTTCAAGTTATTTCTTCTGCTGAGAGAGTAAGTGACTCTGCCATGCTTTTGTTGAGATGAAAGCTAAAGAAATAATAGAGATTGACACAACGAGAATTTAGCTGAAAATCATATTTTTTTATTATAAATTTGAATCTAATTAACACACATAATGTGGCATATTAAAATATGAGATATATACGTATAATCGCATATTAATAATATATATATATACATATTTAGAGTTTTCACTTCTGGATATATTCGTTTTCTTTTTTTAGCGTATAGCTTAAAGCGGAGATAATAGTTATCTTTTTATTAAAACATAAAGACAAATATTTGCAACTTTGAAAATGATTGGAAGAAGATGTAGCTTTTTTATATTTTTGCTTTAGAAAGTTGTAGATTTTTTTTGCTGTAGAATATTAGTTGTAGGTTTTAAAAGATTCAATGGCTTACATATAAATTTTCTAAAGCAAAAAATAAGTGCTCTAGGGGGGTGATTGGTAGTTGCTGTAGGTGCTGTCTACAGCCCTATTTATTTTCACAGCACCAAATTCAAAGCAATCAAGCTTTAATTTTTTTTTTTGAAACCACAGCTCTTGAATTAATCTACAGCTGTACAAGTGCTCTGCAGAGCCAAATATTCAAAGCAATTGTTTAGTGCTTTCCATAAAATTCTACAGCAATAAAATCTAAAGCCACATCAAAAAGTCTACAGATTTTTTTCTACAGCAAAAATTTTAAAGCTACAGCCATTACCAATCGCACCCTAGATTTATGGTTTTCCACAGATAAAAATAAATTAATAAAAAATTTGTAGCTTTAAAAAAATTTTACAAAGCATAATTGACAAAAATTTAGACTGTAGAGATAATTTAGGATATAGAGAGATCTTACAATATTTCTAAAGCACTTGCCCATCAATCCCACTATTTGATTGGTAAATTTTTTTTTTTGGCGGGCGGGGTAAAAACCTTCCAATTATAAAACACCATTTCACCATTCGATAGATTGCTAAATTATGCATTATTGCTCTTTTCCCCTTCTTTTTCTTCTTTGACATCGTATATTGCTTTCCAACGTATTATTTTGAAGTTTTGCTTTTCAACATTTCAGAATGCTTATAACTTCTCAGCCGTACTTTGTTGATTGATTAAGAACATTTTATATTATATTTTCCACCCATATTCCCTTCTCTATGCTGAGGGCGTATATAACGAATAATTTAAGCTAAGTAGATAAGGACGCATATAGCAATGCTCGAGGCTTTCTTAATACATGAGAGACATTTTGCTTTATGAAAATCTCTAGAAAGACAAACTCTAAAGCTGATGTTTTAGCCAAAATTACTAAACTTAATCTGCAAAACTAACTATGTTATAGCTTACAAAAAAAAAACTAACTATGTTATACCTTAGTTCCAAAAAAAAGACTATATTATAACTTATACCTTGGAGTGAATTGTTTTTTTTTAATTTAATATTCTATCTGTTCCTAAAAAGATCCATATTTTTTTAAAAAAATTGTTTCAAAAAAATATATTTTTCATATTTTCAATGCATAAATTAAATGTAAATTGTAAACTTAAAAAAACATAATTATATTTATTAAAATTCTATTGGTGAAAACTTGTGGGAAATAATTGATTACGGAAAATAATGTATTGGTAGCTAACATTTGATATATTTTTTTAATAAGTGTAAAAATACTAAAACATGAATCTTTTAGAAACGGAAGGAGTATGAAATATGATGACAAAAAAATAAGAAAAATAATTAATTGTATATCTTCTTTATAAATGAATCGCATGAATCGCATGCATCAAAAATGTTATATATATGTTCAGCAAAAAAAAACCTTTATATAATGTCAAATCTCCATGCAAATGAAATTAGTGGATGCATATAAATATAGGTGTGTGTGTGAGCTAAAAAAAATACATGTCCATATCTAAAAGAATTTGTGTGCACACATTAAAATATTCGATGATCAAAGCATGTCAGTACCTTAGAAGGAATCTTCATATGTGAAAGGGGAGCATGCAAAAAAAAGGAAAGGAGAGCATGCAAAATATAGCTTTCACATAGCACGAAATAAAATGAGTATCGTGGGACAAATAAAAGAGAAACTGTAAACATGTAACGACGTTAGCACGTTAATAGGACGCCCACACAGAAAGCAAATGAGATTCGAATCTCGATCAGAGCCGTTCAGTTACTTGACGGTAGCCATCGGACGACTCATGAGTCATGAGGTGGGCGATGAGATCGCACAGTCTGGTTCATCCACACGTGCACGGACGCATAACCACGTGCGGTCAAAAAGTCAGAGCACAAGCTGAGCTGTTTTACCACGTGGAAGTGGTCGGAGCATCGGTACTTGGTGCACGTTCCCAATCTGTCTTAGTACACATAGCTACTAAATACCTTGTCTCGTATTTATTTATTTTTTCTTTACATTTCTCAATTCTTTTTTTTTTTTGGTAAAACTCAATTCTTTTTTTTTCTTTGTGATAAACTCTATAAGCCATCCGTTTTCAAAATTACGAAAATCAACCATCGAACATTCAAAAGTAGAAAATGCAATAGAAAATGATTAATTGCATGATTATAACATGATGTGAATTTACCACATAAAAGATATTTAAAAAATGATGACGATATATCATGCAAGTTTTACAGTTACAAGAAATATACGATTTGTTTAAATTATAGCACTGGTCGAATCTCCTAAACTGCAATTTCAAATTTTATTTGACACAACTTGCTTGAACTAGTGACATTCAGAATACTTAAAGATTAGTTTATTGTTAATGCATAACCTCCAGTCTCCACCATGTTTTCCTACAAAACTAATCATATCAAGTACTGAAGTACATCACTGAACTAAAACATTTGTGATAAACCTATTTACAAGAATTTTTTTTTTGAACTTAACTATTTATAAGAATATTATTTATATATTTAATTCAGTCGTTTGAAACCAAACACTTGTAACCTGCGATGGACCAAATCTATTCATATAGTCTTGTTGGACCTCACCTTGCATCATGCAGTGCATCAGTTAGTGGTGATAAGATAAGTACTAGGTACCCATACAAAATTGAATTATTTTCCATCCTTATAATCCACGTGGTAAAAATATCGTTTGATTAAATTTTGAATTGAAATAATCTTTGGGTCCATGCATAAATAATCTTGTCGGTCTGTATGTATATATTTCTTTCTTGTTGAAAAGGTTGGAGTTAGGGGATGAATCGAATACTTGGAGTCTATTTGTTCCACAATGTATGTAAAATGCACTGTACACATTACACATATTAAAAAAGAATTGTGACAGAAGAAGATAATTATGAATTTGGAATTCATTGATTTTCTTATATTACCTTTTAAAAAGCAGAAAGTAAGCAAGAATATTAGGGGACAGCATTTTGGACTATACACTTTCTCATCATTTCATATAACTTTGGCGACTTGTTGTGATCCCACTAACCCAGTAACCCCATCCACCAATTATCATGTCTTTTCTTTACTAATGTATTCTCTTTAATATCGAAAAAAGTAAACTCCATTGAGTTTTAGTGCTTTTCTCGAATTGTTTTTCATCAACATGCCTTTGTTTTTTTGTATTTAATCATTCAGATTTTAACAATCTTGGCGAAAGATAAAGTAAAATAATACAAAACATTGGATAGTGAATAAACAAGACCAGGTTGATATCAATGTTACATTGTCATCCACCAATATTCGAACTGGATTTCATCATTGATTTCTCTCTGTCATATGATATTTTCTGTCAAGTTAGATTATTTTATCAAGAGTTTGTTTTGAGTTTTTTGATGTGACATAGTATATCAGTTGTTATGTTATTGTTTTTGGTAGCAATATTGAATAAAAGAAGTCTTAGACGGAAAAAAATGTATTTTCGTAAGAAACTAACTTCATATTGTATACCAATTACAAAGCCTTCATATATAAATAGCTGAGTTACGTGTATATAAACTTCTACATAGAGGAGAAGGATATGCGCCTATTACCAAAGTGGCTCGAGAAAAGAAGGCCCACGTGTTGACCTATAAAATCATTATGGACTTTTGTAAGTTATTGTCGAGAATTTGGGCCCAGGTAAAAGACTTACACAGAGACATACGTTAACGAAACAGTCCGGCCCATGAGTACTAAGAGTGACCCAATACCCACTTAAAACGATACTGATATCCAATCCTAATTGAGTTTTGACGACTCTCATCATGGCCGTGTAGAAACAAACTCTACTTGTTTATATTTGAAGACCAATACAGTCACTTTTTGAAAATATAAAATCTGAATCGCAGTCATGGAACCTAATATAAAAAGCTATTGATCATTTGACCTAGTGGACCACAAAAGAAACTCTTTCTTTTAGTATTTTTTTTTCTCTTTATCAATGCTAGAGGGTCAAGTGTCGACCCAAAGATGGGAATATTATATAGGTGGATGAGTCTTCTGGAGGAAAGAAGATTCGTATCTTCTTACCACTTACCAACTACTACAAGAGAGAGATGTCCCAACACACATATATTTTGTAGTTATATAATAAGAAAAAATAAATGAAACAAACAGAGACAAAATCACAGCAAGTACGCACTCATATCCTTAAACGCAACTGCATACATGTTTTCCATCATCATATAGACAAGACACAACACTTGCTAACAAACACAAGACAAAGCTTAGACAGATCAAATAGAACATGAATTATCCATGAGTGAGAGAAAAAGAAGGAGAAAATGACAATCACAATTCTCTCCCTCTTAATCCCCACAAAAAAAAAAGAAGTTTAAAAGTCAAACAAAAACAAAAAACAATTTTAATTTTTATTGAACAAAAGAAGACAAGGGCACGCACATGGCTTAGTGTGTCCACCAGAGAGTTGAGTTGTAAAAAGCCTGCCTTCTTTACATTTTTGTCCTCCTTCGAGTTTTGGGCCAGACAGAGATGATGATGGATGATGATGATGGTTCAGATCATGTTGTCGTCGTCGTCGTTGCTCCAGTGATGTCTCTGCTGGATCTATTGTATTTCATGTGACTCTTCACAAGTTGTCCAGCTGCTATTGCTGACATTAGTGATAACTCTCCCGCCAAAACTGCTCCGGCCACTATCGTCGCTAGCCTCCTTGAGTTCATCCCCGGCGCCTCCTTGCTCGCTCCTTTAACTCCGAGCAGGTTCAGACACGCAGATTGAGACGCAAGCTGTGTTCCTCCTCCCACTGTCCCCACCTGAATAATCCAACCATAACCAAACCATTAATTATTAATTAAAGAACCTCAAAAAATGAGTTTTGATTTGATAAACTTACCTCAATAGACGGCATAGTAACAGAGATATGAATATCTTTCCCGTCATTAATAGCTTCCATCATTGTGATGCACTGAGAGCTCTCCACGTTTTGAGCTGGATCCTGACCAGTCGCTAAGAACACAGCAGAAACAATGTTGCTGGCGTGAGCGTTGAATCCACCTAGAGACCCTGCAATAGCAGACCCCGTGAGGTTCTTGAGCATATTGAGCTCCACCAAAGAAGCCACGCTCGTCTTCAACACCTTGTTCACGGTCTCTCCTCTGATCACCGCCTCGCACACAACCGATTTGCCACGTCCCTCTATCCAGTTCACAGCAGCAGGCTTCTTGTCCGAACAAAAGTTACCTAAACAATCAAAAAGATCAAATCTTTCGCTCTCAGAGATCCACAAGACAACATTAAACAGGACTCACCAGAGATTCCAATGACATCCATATCAGGAAAATCTTCAGTAAGAAACTCAAGAACATTCTGAACACCTTTGGATACCATGTTCATCCCCATAGCATCACCAGTACTACAACTGAACCTCACATAAGCATTCTTCCCCGCGAGCGTGCACATAACACTCTGCAGCCTCGCAAATCTACTCGACCTGCAAACCACAAAATCACCTCTTTAGTCCCTAATCACACCATAAACAGTTCCCATGCAATTGTACCTGTTGAAAACAACAGCCAGAGTCTCAAAGTTCTCAGGACTCTCCAAGAAAAACTTAAGCTCAGAAGCTCTCCTCGCCGAAGCAAACCTCACAACAGGCGCTCTCGTCATCCCATCCTTAAGCACAGTACTCGTCGCACCACCGGATACATACATAGCCTTGCACCCTCTGTTAGTACTCGCCACCAAACACCCTTCCGTCGTCGCCATGGGAACAGAGTACTCGTAACCGTCGAGCAGCAACGGTCCAGCGATCCCCACGGGGATCTGCACGTATCCCACAGGCATCTCGCAGCATTGCCCCAAGATCGAATCGTAATCGAATCCATCCAACGGCAATCCTTCAATCGACCTCCCGGTCATCCTCTGCAACGCTTCTCTCCTTATCGACGCCGCGCGTTTGCAATCCCCGAGGCGAGATTCGAGCGCGTACGAAGGGACGACCCCGTCGAGCACCGATTTCACGATCTCCTCGTCTTCCTCCGGGAGAGGAGGCTCCGGATTCGGCAGCTTGGCGACGATCGGAGGGGGGCACGTGACGAGGCGGTGGTGGTCGTCGTTCACGAGGTAATCTCGATCGGAGTCGTTGGAGTCGGCGCGTGAGATGAAGGACTGGACGAAATCGATGCCGAAGAAGCCGAGGAGGTAGATGAAGGAGGCGATGAGGGCGACGATGGCGCCGAGCTCGGTGATGGTGACGACGTGGAGAGGGGTGTTGTAGCGGATCTTGTCGCGCCAGCGGTGGAGGAGGTAGTAGGCGACGGAGAAGAAGAGGGTGAAGAAGACGGCGTTCGTGAGGTACAGAGGGAGCGGCAGCGCGTCGGAGGCTTTCGGAGAACGGTTGCGATCGATGTCGTCATCGGAGGAAGGAGGAGGAGGAGGAGAGCGGTTATCGAGGAACCGGTTGGGGTTAACCGGCGGTTTAGGAGGTCTCCGTCGGATATCCATTAATTAATGAATATCCAAACCAAAGCGAGAGGGGGGTGTGGTGTGGTGAGGTGGCGTGATAAGTGTGGAGAGGAAAGGAAGGGGTGAGAGAGACTAGCGTGTTTTATAGCGGGAGAACACGCTTTTCCGTTTCGACACCTCAATTGTTTTTTTTTGTTTTCCTCCTAGTTCGTCTATTATTAGGCTTTTTTTATTCAAATGAAGAATAAAATTCAAATAAAATTAGTTGTCATTTGAAGGATATAACCGAAAAAATTCAAAGTTAATAACGTTGAATAACTGAATCATAAAAAGTTTTGTATGTGTGGTGCTGTAAATATTTGTTTTCCTCTTTTTTTTTGCTAAAATGTTTTCCTGATTTTTCTTAAACTGAAAAAGTTGAATTAAAGTAATTTTATTACAAATGACTATTATCACATTAACATTCATTTTTAATAAAATTATATCCAACTTTGTTTATTTATAAATATATATAGAAGATATCAAACTCTTGAATGGCTTTAAAATTTATAAGATAATTTTTTTAAAAAAATTATATTTTATTATTTGAAAACAATAAACCTAAATATATTAGAACTTTAAAATTTGTAGACCACGAACGTTCATTAGTTTTATTCACAATCGGTTTCAAACTTAGTATGTATAAATCCATTTGAGTTTGCATAATATATGGAATTTTAGTTTTTTTTGGAAGTATTTACACGTTGTAAACATGCATGGTTTTCGGAAACAGAAATTTATATTGACAAATATTCTTAGGAAATGTAATTTACAAACAAATGAAATATTGCTTGAATTATGGTATAAGCTATTTCGCAAACATGTGATGTCTCAAAATTATGTAAGAATAATGAAGTATAAAGTGAGTAATAATACGGAAAAGAAAATGTAAATGAAGAATAAAATTCAAATAAAATTAGTTGTCATTTGAAGGATATAACCGAAAAAGTAAAAGTTTATAACGTTGAATAACTGAATCATAAAAAGTTTTCTATGTGGTGTTGTAAATATTTATTTTTTCCTCGTTTTTCTTAAAATGAAAAAGTTGAATCAAAGTAATTTTATTTTAGATGCCCTTATATCCGGATGCCCTTGAAAAAAACTCGTTTATCGTCTAAAAACCGTCTACTTGAACCGAATTATATAACCCGTCGAAGACATCCAAAGAAATTGCTTTTTCACTCTATTTTAATCGACGATGGCCGTAGCTCGAACGATTCAAAACAATTTTATTTTAGAATGATTATTATCACATTAACATTCACTTTTGATAAAATTATTTTCAACCAACATTTTTAAATACACTGTTTATTTTTGTAAGAAATATATAAAAGATATCAAACTCTTGAATGGCTTTAGAATTTTAATAAATTTTATATTTTATTATCTGGAAACAATAAACCTATATATATTTGAACTTGTTGACTTTAAATTTGTAGACCACGAACGTTTCATTAGTTTTATTCACAACGGGTTCCAGACTTGGTATATATATTAATCCATTTGAGTTTGCATAATATATGGAATTTTGTTTTTAAAAATTATCTTACACGTTGTAAACATGCATGGCTTTCTGAAACAAAATTTTATTTTGATAATTAATCTTAGGAAATGTAATTTACAAACAAATGAAATATTCCTTGGATTATGGTATAAGCTATTTATCAGACATGTGATGTCTCAAAATAATGTAAGAATAATGAAGTAAAAAGTATTTAATAATACGGAAAAGAAAATGTAAATGACAGCAGCATAAACTAGATAATTCTAAAAATAAAATAAGGATAGTTGATTTGTACTGAAGCAGTGGAGGCCACATTGTGTCACGTTCAACGATCTGGTCGACACTAGACGTCTAGACCTTGCTCGAAGTAAGCAGACAAATTAAATCAACCTCCCTTAAGTTAAATAAATAACAAAACACTATTAAAACCTTTTAATTACTCTTATATTAGTATATTTTGGTTTTATATTTTCAGATTCCTTCGCACAAACGTACAAATCTTTTCTTTTGTTAATGTCGATAAGCTTGATGATGTGTTTTATTTGGACTAATACCAAACTACGGATAATCCGTGTCTACCAAAACGCTGTCGTTTAGGCACAAAGAAGATTCTTATTTAGTCTTCCTCACTTCATTATTCATATCATCAATCTATCACCTGAAGGAATGATTGACGTATGGGTATGGAGTATGGACTCTCTCTCTCAGCTTCTTACTGATTCCTAGGCTAACTTTGCTACTCTCTATACTTGTGTCAAATGTGGTCCTCTTTTGTCCTGTAGCATGTCTTCTTATACGTAATTAAAGTTCAGTCAAGTTACTTAAAAGTTAAAACAACCCCAGAATGTTGCCGTTTCAATGATCTGTGTTTGTAAAAACATTCAAGAGAACTTGTGCTATATATGTCTTATTTTGGGTTTGATTCTCATTATTTTGTAACAAATGTCCTCGTTTTTAGTAAAGGTTTACTCTGAGAATCTTCTACATTTATTTCAGGTTTCTGAATATTTACTTGGAAACGGACAAGAGTCATTGTGCTGCTTACTGTTATGTCTTGGAAAATGGTTTGCCTTGTATGGGTCACGTGAACATGTTAGTGTTCTTGACACTTCTCAACCTTCCAATTGTCACCGTTGTTTCCACAGTCTGAGGCTAAGTTATTGTTGTGTTAATGTTATTACTTGACGTTAGGTTTGAAATGAAAGCTTTGTATATTGAAAAATAATTGTAGAGAGGGTCTCTCCCATTGCAATCAGGTTCTCCGGTTGTGTTGAGTCTTTTTTTTATTATTTCATCCCTTTAATCGACTTTCTTTAAAGTGAATTGTAATCTGATGTTCCTATGTTTTTAATAGATACCCGCTCAGTTTTAGCTGCAACTACTAAAGAACATTGTGAAGTGGTTTTAAGCTAAACCAAATGAGAAGGTTAGTAAGCATTGAGATGTTGCCACCAAGAGTATAGCTTATGTTGATTCCTTCAACTTGGAAGAAAGATTTGTACCAGAGGGGATCGTGCAACACCAAAAATCCTAAGAAAGAATTTTCATCACTTACAACATAGACAAGCACCTACCTTAGATCTTTGCATCTATGTGTCCTCTTCCATGTCTAAAACTCTATGGTAACTAAAAACAGTGTGTGAAGAACAACTCATGGGTATACGCATACCTAACCTAGCTCAAGCTGGTCAGTGATTATATCAGTAGTTTTGTGTCTCGTGGCAGCGTTTATAGCTCCTCAGTTTCTACCAACTTGTCTTCTTATAAAGAGCCAAAGGCACGTCTTCTTCTCCTTTTGATTTTATTTTTAACATTTGCCGACTTTTCTGGCCAATAGTGTTAGAGAAAGAAAAGTAGTCAGAGATCCATACTGGCTGCTAAAAGACTATTCTGAGAAAGAGATCCATAATAAAATGCAAAGTATTTTTTCTGTTTTGATTTTTCTCAAATAAAAGTCTATCACTCGGAGAAATGTGGATGATAAAATTCAAAAGTCTTTTTAATCCTACATACTTTTTCTCACATGCAAAGGATGTTTTCCCCTCTTCATACTTTTCATTTTTAAGATTCTCAAAAATGCAAAAAAAAAACAGATGAATAAATAACTGAAAATATATATACAAACCTTAAGAAATGCTTAGTATAATTTCAAAATTTTCTTTCAAAAAATTATTTCATTTTAATGTTTGTAAATATGAACTGCAATCTTTATCCAGCTTAATCCCTCATAATTCTACGCTTTTACAGTTAAAGAAGTTGGTTAAAGTCTGATATGACTTGTGTATAAATAGTTGCGAACCTTTTTCTATTTTCGTTCACTCCAAAGAACATTCTTAAAGTTGCTTAAAGAGAGAGAGGGGCGTCAATGGCTGAAAAGCAGAGGATATGTGTTACTGGTTCAGGAGGATATATCGCTTCGTGGCTCGTCAAGTCTCTTCTCTCCCGTGGCTACACTGTCCATGGAACTGTTCGAGATCCTAGTAAGCAGGAAGCAACAACCCAAAATAATTTATCTCATCTTTTCTATGTTTACTTTGGAGGAGACTTTGTAACTTTCTCTGTTTTCTTCATTGATTATTGATTTGTTCTCAGGTGATCGAAAGAACGACCATTTGAAGAAGTTAGATAACGCTTCAAAGAATCTTAAGCTTTTCAAGGCAGATTTGTTTGACTATGAAGGTCTTTCTTCAGCCATTTCTGGTTGTTATGGTGTTTTCCATATTGCTGCTCCTGTGCCTTTTGAAGATGTTCCTCTTACTGAGGCAAGTGCTTGAGTTTTGCATCCTCTTTTCTTTGTTTCTTTCTTAAATCACTTTAAAGATCGGTTTTGGGTCTAAAACATTCAGGAACAACTTATTAAACCAGCTCTCACTGGCACCAAAAATGTTCTAGAAGCGTGCACAGAAGCTAAAGTGAAGAAAGTTGTGGTTGTATCATCAATTGCTGCTGTTGTTTACAACCCAAAGTGGCCTAGAGATGTTGATGTGGACGAGAGTTGTTGGTCAGACACTCAATACCTTTATTCACGTGAGGTAATGTAACCTCTACTTCTATCACCGAAGTTTCACGGTTTGGTTGGTCCAATGAAAAACAAAAGACACATTAAGCTCCACGGTTTAACTAATTATATCTAATTTAGTTTAGTCAACACAAGTTTATATGTTCTTTGGATTAACGAAGTGTTCGTGCTTGTGTAAGTTCAGTATTCAAAATATCTTGTTCTTTTTCCATGGTGCAAAATGTGAGGATCTCAGGGTTATTGTTTTTCTTATAAATAAATAAAAAATCTCAGGGTTATTGGTCATATTACTTTCTTGCCAAAACCTTAATGGAACGTGAAGCTATAGAGTGGAGCAGAACAAGCTCAGCTGATGTTGTTACGGTCTGTCCCTCGGTCGTCATAGGCCCTAGGCTTCAGTCCACGCTTAACTCTAGTAGCTTGGGACTACTAAATTTTATAAAAGGTGATGTAATCATATTTTTTCTCTAATTACATATAGTACTTGATTTTACTTAACTCATGTTCTTGAAAGTATTTGATGAACTGGTGTGGTATCAGGCGGTGTAATATCCTTGTTGAGTGACCAACTCTACCTTGTGGATGTGCGTGATGTCGCTGATGCGCTTTTGCTGGTGTATGAAAATCAAGAAGCAAAAGGAAGATACATATGCAACTCTCATTCACTTCACAACAATGATCTTATGGAGAAGCTGATGAATATGTATCCTAAACGCAACTTCCCCAAAAGGTAAACCAACCAACGGATTAATTAATTTCACAAATCTTGAGATCTCTGGTCTGATTTGATCAAAATGTGTATATAATGGCAGTTTCAGCGAGAGAAAGGAGAAGCAAGTGAATGAGAACATACTTCGAATAAGTTCAGAGAAGTTGGAGAAACTGGGGTGGAAGTTTAGGTCATTAGAAGAAACCATTGACGACTCTGTTGTGAGCTTTGAAGCTACTGGTGATCTTCCAAAGCAATAAGCATAGTGAAAGGAAGAGAGGCTTCATCTTCTTCACTTCTTCACTTGTTCAGTTATATTTTACTCTTGAAATAAAAAGTGATTCCATGAAAATGCTTTTTTCACATCCTCAAGTCTACTATTTTCTCAGTTACAAAAAAAAAATAAAAAAAAAAAAGTCTACTATTTTCTATATGTTCTTCTTTGGTAAAAAAGAAAACAAAATCAAATTTAATTATGTCGTTATAAGCATCTTAATATAGTTGACAATGGACCACAACTGTCACTAGCATAAGAATCCCTAGCCACTGATTTGGGATTCACCGAGGACGAGGTTTCATCTACACCATCCGAAAATGATTTAAATGTTTCTTCGTCTCGTTATAATTTCAATTCTAAAGGATAATAATCAACAAAAAAATAAAGTAAGATACTTATTTTTATTTTTTCCCTTCGGACAAAACATAAGTTCACATTATGTGTAAACGGATAAAGACAAGACAGATATCGATAATTGCAACGTTAATTACATAATTAAAAGAATAAATTAACGGGCCCCATGTCATTTACACTGGCCCAAAAACAAAAGGTATCTCTCTAATCTCTCTCTCTTTCCTCTTCAACAAATCACGCACCATCGTCATCAACAACTCGTTCATCATCATCAATGGAATTCCCCAAACGAAACCTCCTTTTCCTCGAATCAATTCATCATCATCATCACCACCTCTGTATTTTACTTTAATTCCCTCTTTCTATTGTCTGATTTTTTTTTCCAGTAACAGAAACCCTAATTACACCGACCGACTTTGTCATCTTGTCTGGCCCATCACAGAACCCACACTACTCTGCTTTTGCTTTTTTTTTTCGTTTTTCCCGGGAAAATTGATCTCTTTTCCTCCTTTCGTCATTATTAGTAGCCAATCACTCATCTTTTAGTTTTTTTTTTTCTTCTCTCCCTCACCATCTCCGAGTAAACCCTAGAATCAATCTCCCCCTTTCTGGGTTTACTCGGTCTCCACTTAAAGTTTGATCCTTTGTTCTATAATTCACTTAAAGTTTCCATTTTTATTTTGATTCTTCTCTCTCTGATGGCGTATCAACCGGTTCCTGGTTCTGGGTTTCACTACTTGAACTCGCCTTTCGGAGATACGACTTTCACTAAGGTATTCGTCGGTGGCCTCGCTTGGGAGACTCAGAGTGAAGCCCTTCGTCGCCATTTCGAGCAGTTTGGTGATATCCTTGAGGCCGTCGTCATTGCTGATAAGAACACCGGCCGATCCAAAGGATACGGCTTTGTGAGTCTCTCTCTCTCTCCTCTCCACCCTCAATCTTCCTCTGTCTATAGATGCTAAATGTTGATTGAGGATCGTGTGAATTATTACAGGACATAGAAAGTTACTTTATTTGAATGTCTTTCAGTTTGGACTTTGTAATGACTCAAAAGTGTTCTGTTTCTGGTCTCATATGGAGGGATTTTAGGTGACTTTTAGAGATCCAGAAGCTGCTAGGAGAGCTTGTGCTGACCCAACTCCAGTTATAGATGGTAGACGTGCGAACTGTAATCTTGCTTCACTTGGTAGACCTCGCCCTCCGTTGCCCTATGCATTGATACCTAACATGCCTGGTCAGTTTGCCCTTTCACTCATTGAGTCTGGCTCGTAGTGGATCATTGCTGTTGTAGATTTACATGTAGTGCATTTGGTGGATTTTGTTTGGTTAGGACGCTTAAGACCTGCTTCCCCCTACATTGGAAACGTGCAGGGTCCTCGTGGTCCACCTTTTGGAAACTATCCTTATCAGCAACCACTTCCATATAACTACCAGCAAGGAGTTGTGTATCCTTATGGGTCAGTCATGCAACTCTAATCTCACACATTGCTCTAGTGTCTTGTTACTAATATTTGTTTTATTCTCTCTCTCTCTCTTAGGGTGGCTGCATATGGACCTGAGTACATGTACTCACAGTCACAGGTTGAAAAATTGCTAAAAAACACTTGCTGTTATCTCTCTTCCTAGTTAAATCCCTTGTAACTTTGTCTTACTTGATGGTTTAGGGGTTATATGGTCCATACATGGGTCAGCAGTACCTTCAGGTCTACGGAGTACCTGGGGCAGTTAACACACCAGTTTATCAATACGGACAATTTAATCAGACTGTTCCCAGTGGCCAGAGCTATACAGCACTTCAAGGGTACTCGGTTCCAGGTAGCCATGTCCTGCAACTTGGTGGATCCACTGTTAGTGCCATGACTACTTCATCCATGCCTGCTCTTCAAGCTCCGTACCCTCCAGGTGTGTGTTTACTCTCTCAAGCATCATTAGCTTATGATCAAATCTCAAAGTACTTGCTCTTAGGTGATGCTCTTGTTTGAATGTTTGTCAGGTCCTGCTCCAGCACAGTCCCATATCATTGTCCATCCCCCTCAGTTTATGCAGAGTAGCAGTTCTGACCAAACAACAAGGTGAAGACTGAGGAGAAAGGAGTAGCGAAACTGCTATTCAATGTGGCAACAGAAGCTTCCTGTTTATTTTAAGTCGTCAAGTTATTTATCTTGCATCTGAAAGGTTTGTGTTCTTTATCAGACACTACTGTTAACTAGCATCATCATTATTTACGCCAAGATCTTATTATGCGTTTACAGGTTATATAAAATAGTCTTTGCTCTCACTGGAAGGGCGCAGAAAGAAAAAGGAAAGTGGGAGTCTCAGGGTTTGTGGCTTCAGTTTTCTTACTCATCCATCAATGTGCAAAAGATGCTGCTGGCTCAAGCTGGGTTTGAGTTTGCAGGCTCTATAACGGTTTTCCTAAGGAGGGGTAACCGTTGGTAATAAGCTGGTGTACTATATGCATATATATATACACAGATACACAAGCATATACATACTAGAATCAAAATCTGATTCTTTTTTTTAGCCTAAGGTCGTAATACCACTACACTTTCTTCAGGTATAGGAGTGTAGTGAGTAAACATTCATAGGTATATGTCCCAAGTCCTGCATTGTAAGTAAAGCATGTTTATATATCCTTTAATTGTGTAGGGTTTGTCTGTTTCTTCCATTGTCTGAACACACTGATGAATGATTGTTATCAAAAGCTTACTTCAAAGTATGGAGTTAGTTTTTATCTCAGAATTTGATTGAAAAAAGTGTGATAAACAAAATGTTTGATCAATTTGGTTCCGGTGATTGTAATGAATGACATTCTCATATGAATTTGAAAGACTTGACTGCCTGCAAAAAGCAGAGAAAAAAAGAGTCATAAGCAAACAGGTTTTGGTGTAAGATCATTCATTGTTGTTGTGTTTTCACTTCTTACCTTCTGGATCTTGGAGCTTTGATCAGCAGATTCTTCATCTGTAAACTGTAACAACAATAGATGATCATTACATATCATACATAACAAAACTAATCATAGAGGTTGGTTGTAAGAAGAATAGGACCAAAAATTACTTGTCCAGTGACAGTGTACAAACGGTTGTACCAACCGTTTGTTGTCATCCCAATCGCAGAGTACAAATGCTTACGAGCTTCTCCAGGGTTTAGCAATGTATACTCAATGTAATAGAACCCTACTCACATACATAAACTTGTGTCAAAAATCAAAGCAGATTACATCTAAAGATTTTTATTTATTTCTTTTAACCTTTGGAAGATCTGCTATCAACTAGCTTAGCAGTAACTCCTGCTGGTTTCTGCCAGCTTCTATCCAATCCACTGACCTATAAACATACATGTCATATTTGAGAACTCTGTTTTAGAAACAGAGAGAGGAGATTGGTGTAAGAGAGAGAAACTCAACCAGTGTTTCGGCGAAAGCTTCCACCTTTCCAAAAGACTCCATCCTAGTGAAGTCTGGACCTAGTCCAGTGATCGCTACACTCACTGAGACGACGTAAACCATGTTCACATATCAGTTAACTCATGGTTTATTGAACAAACAAAACTTGTTACCGTTGTATGATGAAGTTTCTTCAGGGTAGAAAGCTGTGATTGACTTGAACCCGTTAGGTTCTGCTGCTTGTCCTACTTGCCAGTCTGCAATAAGATACGTTAGCTAATCATGTTATGATCACTTAAGTATCTGAGCTTTGATATAGTTTTTTTACCTTGTGGAATAGATATCTCGAACTTGTTGGCTTCATCTGTGTACACACGGAAAGCCTCTGAAGAAACAATACTTGTCTCTGCAAATGCAGGTGAAACGATGAAGGGAAGGAAGAAAGCAGAGGAAGCTAGCTGTAACATGACTTCCCTTCTCTTCATCCCAACCTGATCTCTACACCTGTTAACAGAGGAACACAAAGGCCGAGACTTTAATGGGTTTCAGAACAAACCCAGATAAAGAAAAGTAGTGTTCATCACTGTGTTACGGAATCTGATGATGTTCCTGAGAAGAGACGACAGCAGGAAGTGATGTGCATCTTCTTGAACCTGGAAAGAAATGGCTCCAAGGATATGAGTTTTGTGAAAGAAAGTCGATGAAATGGTGAAGTGACAGATAGAGAGAGAGAGAGAGAGACTGAGGAAATGTAGTGATCTTACTATAGCGAGTGGAAACGCGGGGATTCGAGAAGCTCTGCGGAGAAGAAAGCCATGGAGAAATCGCTGCCATGTGTTTCGAGATATGTCTTTCGTTCTTTCTACCTTTTTTTTTTTTTATTCTGAATTATATTTTGATTTGCTATGTGAGTGAGATATTACTTATTTATATTTTTCCTAAATTATTAAATTTCGAAATATAGTGTTTCGTAATATTCTACAATATAAATATAAAAAGTTAATAAATAAAATAAATATGACTGATTTTCATATGTATAATACTGTAACTCTTTAAAAAGTGTTTATAAATATTTTTTTTTAAAATATATATTAATCATTATTCTTTTTATTATTCAGAAACTGAAATTAGTACAGAAGTCAGAAAAAAAACATTACATTACATACAAGTATACAACTACATATAGGATTTGAACCATAAACAATGACTTAATTTCCACACAACAATATATGTACACAAATTTTTAATAATAAGAGCAGATTATTCACAGTGACAAAAAAAAAAAAAAAAGAGCAGATTATTCTTGTAATTTTTTTTAATTGATAAAATAATAAATTAAAATACTTGAATCATGGTATGAACCTGCATGACGAATCTTCAGTTACTAAACTGACATTGAGTCGGTTAGAAGACCTTCTCTTATTGCTGTTTGCTCCACTTCCTTGCCTCTTCTTTTCCAAAGTAAACGAAGGGAGAAAGTAGCGAGAAGCAGCGTTCGCCAAAACCAAGCTGTTGCGTTCCTCGGATCCACTCTCCTAGCAAGCCACAACGCATAGAACGCTTCACTCACGTGCGCTGTCACCACAATCCCCGACGCTATCCTCAATGCCAACATAGACCTGAAGATAAACAGTGCAATGACTCGAAGGAACGGTATGGGTCCAATATCAGGTAGCCATGCAACCGATAGAATGCTAGGCAAACCGATCACACAGAAAAGCCAAGCGTAAATGCTCGGTCCATCCACTTCTCTTCTCTTCTTGTCTTTAAAATATGTAATAGTTTCGGTCATGGCTTCTTCCGGATGTGTCTTGGGCTCGTAACCTAGTTCTTCCTTGGCTTTCTGGATCGAGTAGTAGTTAGTCACTCCCACCTGTTACATTAAAAAACATTACATTAAGCTAGATGAACTTCCAACATAAATTCGATTGATGGTAAGTGAATTGTTATATATCTCTTAGTTACTTTTCTAACTTCAGATGTGCTACATTTTTCCTAATAATAAGCTCATGCAAAACCATATTTCCTTTTAAAAAGATTATGTAGTCTCATCGAGACAAACCTTATAAACTTCTGGTGGAAGAATCAGTGGTTGTGGAATCCACCGTTGGTTCAGCAATGGAGATAGCATTATGTATATAGCTTTGCATATATTTCCGAGTGAAACCGCAAGTGGAATAGATAGCGATGACTTGGGCAGGTCATAATCTAAATTCTTCAGTAGTGGCTGGAGAAACTCAAAGAAATTTATAGGACTACCATCTGAAACAAAGTAGGCCTTCCCAGCAACTTTTGAGTATTTAGACATTAAACCGGTGGTCGCTAACATGAGTGCTAGTACTATGTTATCCACATAAATCCAGTCGATTTTCGAGTTTGGATCGCCGATTTTGAAGAGTAATAAACCTAATCTTGCATCAGAGATTAGCCTATCAAGATACTTCTCTTCAGCAGGTCCGTAAACAAGTGGACAACGAATCGCACACGTAGATAAAAGACTTCCATGCCCACTCCTAGTCCTAGATTCACATATATAATCATATAGAACATTAGTATTACCATTTCTAAGATAGTAAGCAATATCATTTTGATTTTTGCACTTACTCGACAATACGACCGTTGTTCTTGAGAACCAACTGTTCAGCAACAGATTTAGTCTGATCATACGGGCCGACGTATTGATTGGAAGATAAACAAGGAAGAGTTTCATCTCCATTCTCAATCTCTTTTCCACCGAAAACGACACCGTTTGAGCTCAAATACACAACCTTCGTGATCCCTTTCTTCACACAGGTTTCCAAAACGTTACGAGTACCTTCGACGTTGACCTCCTCTATCCGACGAGTCTGAACCATTTCCTTACCCGAACCACCGTACGAAGCTAGATGAATCACACAGTCTACTCCGTCAAGAGCCTCTTCTACGTCCTCTATACTCACAACATCTCCTGACATATGTGAACAAAGTGTATATATATTGTTAAAATATTTTATATAAGAAAATGAATATAACTCAAAATAAAATATAATATAAGAAGACTTCTTATCAAGTTAGAAACATGATTCCAAGAATATAAACTCATTTATGGTTACAATCATTATCTTGGAATCGTTGATTCAGAGAGTTTGAATACCGTTTATGCAGTGGACGCCCGATTCTGTGAGATGGTCGGACCAGGGAGAGGTTTTGCGACAGTCTAAGGAGCGGACCTGGAGAGCTCCACGCCGGAGCAGCTCAAGGCATACGTTGGAACCGACTAAACCCAACCCACCAGTCACGGCTACGACTCTGCCTTGTATTCCTATGTTCTCCTCTTGGTTCATCTCCATTTTCGGTATGATATAATTAAGGTATTAATGGCACATTATGAAGTATATATATATACTAATATACTTATATGCGTTATTCACGAGAACCTCATTGTAATTTGAAGCACGTGTCTATGCCAACGAGACCATGTGGGGACAATTGATCACGACGATAAAGAGTTGTTAACGTGTAATCCAGTAAGTTATGCTAATTGCAATACGATTTCTAGTTTATCAGGTAACGACAAAAGATGGAAAAAAGGTTGCTTATAAAAATTGTAATTAGCATTAGCGGTTATAAGTGAAGCTGTCTTGAACTTACAGGTTGAACATTAAATAAGCTGTCTTGTATTAAATGATGTTTTTAAGGTTTTCAAATCCCAAATGTGATACAGTATAATAATTACTTACGGACCTGCAACACGCTTATGACAATGAGTGAATGACCCAGCTGGTTGCTTCAGCTTGTACGAGTGTGTTGTTATTTTATACCCCCTCTATTTCAAAATATTCTATGTTTTAGAAAAAAAATTATTTCTAAAAATACATTTTTAATGCATGAAATACCAGTAAATTCTAAAGATATTATATGTATTTACTGAATTTTGTTTGACTAATAGCTAATCACAAAAACAATAAATTTATAATCAAAACTTAACATTTTTTTCTAATATGTGTGGAAATTTTAAAACATATACCATTTTGGAACGAATAAAGCTATTATAATTGTTTAGAATGACTGGTTGAGCTATTATAATTGTTTATTTAAGACAAACATTTCAGAATCAAGTGCTATTATAAGCAATATAATGGTGTGTATTAGCTCATAAACCAGAGATGCAAAACACAAACAAATCCCCTATATATTATTTGAGAAGCATTACAACTTTTTTTGTAGCCACATGTCATTACTAGAATGATTTTTAGAATTATTAGAGAAATAAGTTGGTCCATCTAATTATATAATAAGTTTTTTTATTAAATTAACCATAAATTCATTATTAATGTTTTTTATAATTTTCTTAAATAAAAATTACGAAATTGCCTAATGCGGCTAAAATATATATGACAATTAATGATTTTAAATAATAAAGATTTGATAAAAATTAGTGTATCTTCTATCATATTTGTTTAATTTAAACTATTAAAATAAATTAAACAACCACAATAATCATATAATAGAAATTTAGATTTTTTGTATATGTTTTATTTTGAATTTTTAAAAATGACTATAAATTACTAAAACAGTTAAAAATCTCAAATTCAAATTTTGTGATCCATGGTTTAATTATATATGTAATAGTTAATGACTTTTAATTATTGAATATATATTTATTATTTCAGAATATGTAATAACATATAATATATAAAATTATTTTTATATAGAATGTTTATCATGCGCAAGACGCGGGTCTTAACCTAGTATCTAGTTGATTAAAATATAAATTTATATTTGACAAATGAATAAAAAACAAATCTATTATCAACAGACAACAAAGTTCGTAACACGTGGCTTGCTTAGATAGGCTACTTTAACCAGCTTAGTTATTTAGCTTCTTCATCCTCCCCAGCCTCGATAAAATTCACCACCGGCTTGCTTTTAAGTAAAAGTAATCGAGTGACGACGGTCAAACCTTTCTCAAGCCGCGGTCAAACATCACCGGAGCTACTCACCGGAAATCTCTACGGTAACTTTTATCGTCTCTCTTTCTTTGTTTCCGCTTTGCTGATTATCTGCTGAAGTGACTTCATCTTCTCCATGAAAAGGTTCTTTCAGCTTAGAATTGAGATTAGGGCTCTTAGTTCCTCTCTGAATTGAGATTAGGGCTTTTAGAACTTCGATTTTGGGTTTCGAAGTCAGATCCTTCCTAAGGAAGACAATAAAGTTCGTCGCTTTATCGCCCGATTATTTCTAGGGTTTTAATCAGACGATCCCAAAATTAATATGCAATTAAATTATTGAGCTTGAGATTTGTCAGTGAGCTCGAGATTAAACTTGCTTCATATGATTTTGTTTTTTTATTATTCTAAAGTTTTAACCTTTGCTTACTGGGTTGTGTATAGAACAATCTTATTGGCTTCTTTAAACATGACTTGTGTTTGATTTGATTTGATAGTTTGTTATCTTCCTTAATAGGGTTGATTTGGATTCTATCCCTTGTGGAAGTCATCACCATGAACCCTGAGATTCATCACTCCAAAGTGATCTCTCATGTCTTTTTCACCGGCTCTGCCAAGCAAGGCTCTCCTGGGCCACCCATTGGTCTTGTCGACATTGGTGAGAGCGACATTGCCTACCTCTTCAGAGTCTCTCTCCCTGGCATTCACAAAAATCTAAGTAAGCTTTTTGTTCACATTTATTTATCTCTAGTTCAATAACTGTGACCCCTAAATGCTATCTTGTTGTTGTATCTATGGAACAGATAAGATCAAATGCGAGATTCAGAGGGAGGGAAGAGTATGCATACAAGGAGTAGTACCCGAGATTGCTATTCCGAGTGACTCAGGATGCTTGTACAGGATGCAAGTGCAGCAGCTCTGCCCACCAGGTCCTTTCTCCATCACGTTTAACCTTCCGGGACAAGTGGATCCTCGCTTGTTTTCTCCAAAGTTTAGACCTGATGGGATCTTTGAAGTTGTTGTCGTCAAGCTCGGTGTACGCGTTCCAACTTCATAGTTCGTTGGGTGTTGTACTTCATTCATTAACTAGGATTCTTAAGATGTTCTTAGACTCAAAAGAGTGGTTAGATATGAAGATCTCACTGTTTGAGCAAATTGATTGTTAAACGTTTTATGAAAAGTTAGGAGTCCATTTCAGATCACCTGATCCGATCATACACCGTATATTTTAATATGACTTCAGTCACCATTTCATATTGAATTATGACTTTAATTTGTGACATCTTAAGAGGAAAAAATAAAGCGTAACATAATATTTTAAAATATTTATACTACTTACAGAAATATATTTCAAAAAGTCAAATATATATATATATATATATTTTTTCTTCATTTTCCTCTAAATTCATTCCTCCAAAACATGGAAATTTTTCTTTCTTCATCAATGAGAAGAAAAGATTTTAAATCCATTTTGATAGTTAAGGAATTTAAATTTATTACTTTAATAAGATTTGTATATTCTATTTTATTAATTTTTTAAAAATAAAAAATATTTCGAACATCAGTCGCAATGAATACTTTTTAAGAGAAAATTTTATCCGTTCCATGAATTTGCCCATTCATATCTCCTCTATAAAGTGCTATAAAAACAAATCTTCAACTTCCTTTTTGTGTTGTGCACGTCGTGCGAGCAGAAAATGAAAAAGGGGTACATACTGAGACTTTATAATCCGATTTACTAAAACAAAAGGTTGTGCAAGTGAACTTATATTGAGGGAGGTGTTGTCTCGTGCAGTCAAAATGTCGAATCGAATCTACTGAGGGAGGGTGTTGTGTCTCGTGAAACACAAAAGCATATCCATGCCTTCTTTGAATAAAAAACTCGCCCACATTATTATTGTATAACTCAAAATATCCTTAATCACAAAATAAAAATAGTTAAAAATTTACACTATTATTTGTGGAGTGTTGTGAATTTTCACAATCGAACTCTCGTATTAAAAGTTAGAATGATTAATATCATTTATACAATTAATGAATAAAATATATAATTTAGCCACAAAATAAAATAAATTTAAAATTTATTATTTATTTGATTAGATAAGAGATTGAAATTAATAATAAAAAATAATCCAAAAACTAAAAAAAATATATTATAACTAAAAAGATAATTATATATATATATACATATATTGTTTTTATATGAAAATATCTTTTGATAAAAAAAATAAAAAATAAAAACAGAAGAACACATAACTAAATTTAATCAAGTAAAATCTTACTTTTATATAATTGAAAAGAAAATATTGAGTGATTTGTAAGATTTATTTATTAATAATGGATATAGTGTATCAAGAAACTTTCAAAATATTTATAATACGTAAAAAATTTCAAATAAACATAAATAATAAGTTATCATTATAGTTGTTAATTAATAATTTAATTACTAATCATTAATTATAAAATGCTTATACCCACACGCAGATGAGATACCTAGTTGATAGTATAAACGATCTTTAAAATTGTTCAAATAATTTTTTTTTAATTATCTAATGCAGTTTAAAAATTGGTTAAAATAATATAAAAAGTTTCATAATTGTTTAGAAGCCATTTAATTTGCAATTGATCATTAGGTTTATAAAAACTATTTTCATATTTTTCCAATTTTCTAGCCAGCTCATTAAGTTTATTAAAAAAATGTTTCCAACAATTATAACAGAGAAAGAGACTTCCATTATTCTCAGTTTGTGTATCTTCGAACACCTCAAAAAAAAAAACTATACCAGGAAACAAAACCCTATAATTTTTTTCAAAAAAAGAAAAAACAATAAAATCGACTATGGCGGTGCTGAGATTGTTGTCAGCGTTAGATGTGGCGAGGATACAGTTGTACCATTTCAAGGCGATTATAATCGCCGGAATGAGTCTCTTCACCGACGCTTATGACCTCTTCTGTATAGCTCCGGTCTTGAAAATGCTCGGCGAAATCTATTACCACGAAGACTCAATCGGAACCCCTATTCTCTCCACTTTTTACGCCATCGCTCTTCTTGGCGCCGCCTTAGGTCAGCTCTTAGTCGGCTACTTAGGCGACCGACTAGGACGCAGACGTGTCTACGGTATATGTCTCATGATCATGGTCTTGAGCTCCTTCGGCTGCGGTTTCTCCGTCTGCACCACTCGCAAGTCTTGCGTCATGGCGAGTCTTGGCTTCTTCAGGTTCGCCCTCGGGCTTGGTATCGGTGGAGACTACCCTCTCTCCGCCACGATCATGTCGGAGTTCGCTAATAAACGGTCGCGTGGGACTTTTATCTCTGCCGTGTTCTCCATGCAGGGGCTAGGAATCTTGATGAGCTCCGCCGTTACGATGTCTGTATGCTCGGCGTTCAAGAACGCAGGAGAAAGGAGTTCAGAGAAAACTAGAGCAGAGGAATCTGATATTGCATGGAGGTTGATTCTGATGATCGGTGCTATTCCCGCTGCGTTAACGTTCTACTGGCGAATGCGCATGCCTGAAACCGCAAGGTCCCATTCACTAATCTCTTGTATAGTTTTTGTTTCTTTGTTTCCACTTTTTTTTTTAGTTATTGATGGAATCAATTCTTTTAAATAGCAAAATGGTTTAATTATAAAATAGTATAGGAGAGAATAAATAACCAATATAGAATTCATTAAAATGTAAAACTATTATTAAAACTTGTATTAATCTTTATAAAATGTAAAAATATAAAAATGACCAAATGTGTTTCTCAATCAACATAACATTTAACAAAAGTTTGACTATGTAATTTTAACTTTCTCCACTAACTAGAAAATAAAAATGATAAATCTTAGATAATTTACAAGGAATAATATAAGATTTTTACTAATTTTTGAATATTTATACTAATTTGCATGCAGATATACAGCACTAGTTGAGAAAAATGCTTTCCAAGCAGAAAAAGACATGCAAAAAGTCATGTCCGTGTGCAAAGTATCTCAAGTAGAAGAAGATTTACCGGAAGAACCACCGTGTTCTTCTTCTTCCTCGTACAAACTCTTCTCTCGCCGTTTCTTCAGCCTCCACGGCCGTGACCTCTTCGCAGCCTCAGCCAATTGGTTCCTAGTGGACGTTGTCTTCTATACAAGCAACCTCCTCCTCTTTCAAATCGTCAATTTATCCGACAAACCTGCCAGTATCTCAAATGTCTACGACTCTGCCTTCGAAGCAGCTAAGGTCGCAGCCATCGTAGCCGCGTGCTCCACCATCCCTGGTTACTGGTTCACGGTTTATTTCATCGACAGAGTTGGTCGTGTCAAGATTCAGATAATGGGTTTTTTCTTTATGGCCGTTGTGTACTTAGCCGCTGGCATTCCGTACAGTTGGTATCGGTCTGATCATGGTTATACTAGTAATAAAGGCTTTGTTGTCATCTACGGGTTGATCTTCTTCTTCAGCAACTTTGGTCCCAACACGACGACGTTTATAATCCCAGCTGAGCTTTTTCCAGCTAGGTTTAGGTCAACTTGCCATGGGATTTCCGGAGCTGCCGGTAAGCTTGGAGCTATTGTTGGGACTGTTGGTTTCTTGTGGGGCACAAAACGCGACGAAGAGCACAAAGACGTTTTCCCTGACGTCAAACGAGTGAGAATCGCGTTTTTGATACTTGGAGGCGTTTGTATCGCTGGAGTGCTGGTGACGTATTTCTGCACGCGTGAAACTATGGGTAGATCCTTGGAAGAGAACGAAGAGGACGAGATCATAACAAGGATGTCGTCTGCTGATGAGTTACTTCCAAGACGACAGTGACTTTGATACCACAATACAATCAATCGTCTTTTGATAATTTCCTCTCTAATTTTCCTTCGTTTCTTATACTGGTTTGATACTCACATTCTCATGTAAATTTACTCGAATTTTTCACTTTTAAACTTGGTCATCATTTTATTCAATTAATGACATCCGTTTTTCTGTTTTGAATGAAGGTAAACTTTTATAAATCTTAAAACACTTAGAAAAGAATGATAGGAAAGTTAATTGTGAGGCTATGTGATATTAAAACCTGATTAAGTATGAATCTCACTTGATTTTTGTTGGGAAGGAAGTCATCTTGTTGATTCCACATAAATCTTCTTTGGCTTACGAGTCGAATAATTAAATAAGTAAAAGCATATATATATTCTTAAACTTACTGAAAATTATCAAATGTTTCCTTACTATAAAGTACCCAAGACATCCAATATTAAGAGGATTAACAAAAAAAAAGGTGAAAGTACCAAAAGAAAAATCATAAAGTCACGCACACACACACATATATATAATCCAAAGAAACACCTTTTGTGTTGTGCCCATCGTGAGAACAAAAGTGAAAAGGTTAGTGGAAGTCAACTAAAATAAGTGGACTCGATCCAGGGGGAGGTGTTGTGTTCCTCACAGTCAAAACAAAAGCATATTCCCATGGTGACTTCTTAGAAGAAGAAAAAACTCTTCAGACATTATAATGAAGAGACAGAGACTTCCCTTGTTCTCAGTTTGTGTATCCACGAACTCCACAAAACCTTTTAAGAAAAGAAACAAAAAACAACTTTTCTTCAAACAATAAGTCATCAACGATGCCGGCTCTAAAAGTGTTATCGGCGTTAGATGTGGCGAGGATACAGTGGTACCATTTCAAGGCCATAATCGTCGCCGGAATGGGTCTCTTCACCGACGCTTACGATCTCTTCTGTATAGCTCCGATCATGAAAATGATCGGCCATATCTATTACCACAAAGACTCCATTGGAACCGCTGTTCTCTCCACTTCTTACGCCATCGCTCTCCTCGGCACCGCCTTAGGTCAGCTCATCTTCGGCTACTTAGGTGACAGAGTCGGACGGCGAAGAGTCTACGGTCTCTGTCTCATGATCATGGTCTTAAGCTCCTTCGGCTGCGGTTTCTCTGTCTGCACGACTCGCCGTTCTTGCGTCATAGCGAGTCTTGGATTCTTTAGATTCGTCCTAGGGCTAGGGATCGGTGGAGACTACCCTCTCTCCGCCACGATCATGTCGGAGTTCGCTAATAAACGGACGCGTGGGGCTTTTATCGCCGCCGTGTTCTCCATGCAGGGGCTAGGGATCTTGATGAGCTCAGCCGTTACGATGGCTGTGTGTGAGGCGTTTAAGAACGCCGGAGAAGGGAGTTTGGAGAAAATGAGAGCGGCAGGGATGGAGACTTTGGCTCCGCCGGAAGCGGATATTGCTTGGAGGTTGATTCTGATGATCGGTGCTCTTCCCGCCGCTTTAACGTTTTACTGGCGAATGCTTATGCCTGAAACCGCCAGGTTCCGTTCAATAGTCTCTTCTATAGTTTTTTTTTTGTTCCTTTTTCCTCAAGATTTTTAATTATTTTCCGCCGTAAAAGGCAAAAATACAAATATTCGCATATTACAAAATAAATTAAATATTTTATTGTTTGTATACATCATCTATATACTATTTATGTCTCTCTCTCTCTTTTTCTTTTCTTGGCCGTGATCCTTTTAAAATTTAATTAATTTCCTGTCTTTTTCACTAATTTTTATCTATTATTATATCACCGTAATATAGAATATGATAATATTATATGCACTATCTTGTGTGACTTTGCTTCCTGGCTACCCCCACATACATAAAGGTTTCTACGTTATTAAAGTCTAACCAACCATTAGTATAACATAACCGCGAGAGAGATCAACTATATTTAAATAACTCTTTTTAACGGTAACAATTGTCACTGCCACTGGCTGTGAATTATTTCAGTTACAAACTAAATCATTCGATTTTTAGTCGAGTAAATATCTTATAGTTATGCAGATGGATATCCCTTGACTTTGTTTGTGATTATCCCTTGGAAAATTTCAGATTCTTAGTGACACCAAAATGTATAGAATTATAAATTAAATCGTTAAAAAGTTTAGTCGTATGTTATGCAAAAGTTCTACCCACGTTTCCGTACCAAATAATGTTGGAGAACCTGAAACTTGTGTGAGAGAAGAGTTCATGAAATTTAACCTAAATTTGATTTGATTTTGTTCCGATGATAAACATAATATAATATTAATGTGTGATTATGTAAAGAGTGGGAACTTCGTGGTTTGTTCCTAGGAACTAAGTTGACTTGTGGGGGAGATATACCGAACACAATGGTATATACCTTTTAAGCGACCTCTCACGATAACGTATCCACATAGTATTCTCATTTTAATATGTATAATATATGGTTTTAGTTTGCCTTGAATCTATTGATTACTCCCCCCAGGTGTAGGCTCCAGCTAAGAGATAGAGTTTCTTTTTATTATAACTAGATTTAATGTCTCCAACTAATCTATATACTCTCTTCCTATCAAGTTCTTCCACTTTGATTATATTCGTTTCATAAATAAACACGAAGAAATTGTTCGTTTACCTTCCGCGAAGTATATCGTATGACTAATAATTTAGTTTATATAGCTGCGATATCTATCACTAATAACACACCTAATCTGTTTCGACTGAGGTTAAGTAACTACAGTAAATCTTGATAACGATAATGCATATATAATTCATCTAATTAACGTGTTAGCAACCTGTTAGAAATTGTTCTTTATATATATATATATATATATATATATACTTATAACTAGAAGTATGATATTATTTATTTTAAACATGTATTGACAAATCAATATATACTTGTTATTTATTTTTTGAGAGAGATAATACTTGTTATTTTGTTTCATTCTCAAAAAGAATTATATTAATCACTAAATATTACATAATATCTGTTTAAATTTCTGTCGTGGGATTTAGATGTTATCCTAATAATGATTTCGTCAAACCAAAGATTATACAAATTCTTAGTTTCCTAACCTTCAAAGAAACGTAACATTCATCTTTTTTTTTTTAACATTCATCTTATATTGTCGTATTCATCAATAAAGATTTTCACCGAACTTTTAGAAAACTGTTGGAAAGATTTTCGACGCAAGTAATCGGCACCACTAACTTCGAGATTAATCTGAAAAGGTTTTTTCACACTAGAAAATGCAGTCCGCATCCATTTCTATAGGTTCACATGATCTTAAATCTGCCATATACAAAAGTTTTCGTTCATTGAGTCACAAAAGTTTTTGGGTCAATTTTTGTAGAAACATGGCTCTATACTATTGTTAGCTTTTTCAAACTTATATACAACTTCTTCATCACAATAATATTAAAGGATACTTTCAATTTTACCACAAATGTAACACCACTTTTTAAATTTATCTTAAAAAAATAAATATTTTTATAAATGCTTAAAGTTTGTGACAAGAAAAGAGATAAACTAACCTTCATAAATCACTTATAAATGTGTAAGAATAATTTATAAAATATTTATAGAAGTTTATAAACTCAAACCCCCTCCTACTAAACTCTAAACAATAATCATTAAATCATAAACTCAAATGTAGCAATTTTCTAATATTATCATCTTTAATTGTAAACGATGAAGTTTATATAGGGTTTTTAGATACTTCTAAGAAATTTTGTTACTTAGAATTAGAGACTGACTAATAGTTATATATTAGAAAATATTTTTCTTACGTTTTTGATACAAGGACTGATATTATGTCAAAATATATACTATTGAAGACAATAAAAACATGTTATTTATTATCTTTTTGTTTTAATATACTTAAATAAGGATACACTATATAAATAATTATATGTTTATCTCGGAATACATGCTACGTAACTTTACAAAAGTTTGAATTTATGTTTTTGATAACTAAGATGACTTAGATGATTATGCAGTGAATTACGAGTAACTAGTCTTAACTAAACTTCCCTTTTTAAAATACTTTTCTACTAAATAACCAAATCAGTAGTTCAGTTACTAAGAATTTTAAGATGCATGCAGATACACAGCATTAGTTGAGAACAATGCAATTCAAGCAGCAAGAGATATGCAAAAAGTCATGTCCGAATCCATATTATCTCAAATAGCCGAAGATACATCATCAGAGCCGCCACAACAACCACCGTCTTCTTCCCCCTACAAACTCTTCTCTCGCCGCTTCTTCAGACTCCACGGCCGTGACCTCTTCGCAGCTTCGGCCAACTGGTTCCTAGTCGACGTGGTCTTCTACACAAGCAACCTCCTCCTCTCTCAAATATTCACCTTCTCCAACAAACCTCTCAATTCCACAAACGTCTACGACTCTGCCTTCGAGGTGGCTAAGGTCGCAGCCATCGTAGCCGCGTGCTCAACCATCCCCGGTTACTGGTTCACGGTTTACTTCATCGATAGAGTTGGTCGAGTCAAGATTCAGATAATGGGATTTTTCCTCATGGCCGTTGTTTACTTAGCCGCTGGCATCCCCTACAGTTGGTATTGGTCTAAGCATGAGAAGACTAATAAAGGCTTTATGGTTCTCTACGGATTAATCTTCTTCTTTAGCAACTTTGGACCTAATACGACGACGTTTATAATCCCAGCGGAGCTTTTTCCGACAAGGTTTAGGTCAACGTGTCATGGGATTTCAGGAGCTGCCGGGAAGCTTGGAGCGATAGTTGGGACTGTTGGTTTCTTGTGGGCCACGAAACACGATGAAAAGGAGAAAGAGGACGTTTTTCCAGACGTGAAACGCGTGAGGATCGCGTTTTTGATCCTTGGCGGCGTTTGTATCGCTGGGGTGTTGGTGACGTACTTCTTCACGCGTGAAACTATGGGAAGATCGTTAGAAGAGAACGAAGAAGAGGACGAGATTGGTACTACCACAGCAGCACCAGGAGGATCTCTATCTGCTAATGAGTTACTTCCAAGACAATAGTGATTTATTGTCATATCACAAGCTAATCAATCTCCTTTGATATTTCCTCCCTAATTTCCCTTTGGTTTGTAATGTTTGATACTCACATTCTCATGTTTATTGGGATCTTTTTTTTTCTTCACTTTTTAATTTTGTGCATACTAAAGGATCATCTTTTTTTAATTCATTTTCTAGACTTGCGCAGTTTAGAAACGAAAGAACGTTGGACTTGAGGATATGTAATATTAAAACATGACTAAATGAATACCACAGCCACTAGCTTTTCGTTTTCTTGTTAGTCTCATGGATGTGTTTTAGGTTGTCCTTGAAAACTACTAACGTAAGGTACAAGTCTTCATGATTCAGTTTGAATCTGAATCTTGAATGAAGACCTAGTATTTAAGCTTAGTTACGTTTTTTTTGGGTCAAATATGTAGCTTAGTTAGGTTTCCCTTATGTATGTTAATTTATAGTTTTCTATGTTAATTAAAACGCAGACCATTTGTTCGATCACTACAAGAAGTTTTGGATATACGGATGGTCAATGTTATCGTTATTGCCTTGCTGAATCGTCAGAAATTTTCCGAGAACCATGATTGTCGAAAATTTTAGTCAGGATATAAGATGTTTTCTTGTAGTCCACAGACGATCCAAAACGAGGAACAAAAAAAAACCAAAGCAATTGTCATACGTAAAATACATAGCATTAAAAATACAAGAGAAAAATACAGCAAACGTGGAAACACTCTATCGATCGCCCCCTACCCTATGCCGGCACCAAACGTGTGAGATTCTGTATCCAAAACGAAGAGCTCTTGTCGAAATAATAACAAAAAAAAAAGAAGTATGGCTTTAATTAACATCTTGTGTTGTTAAAAAAGAAGTATGGCTTTAATTTGTGACATATTTAGAGCAACTTCACCGTGAGATCCTCAAAAAATAAGTATGGCCTTAATTAACATCTTGTGTTGTGCACGTTGTGAGAACATAAACTGAAAACCTTTTAAAACTTTATAAAGGACAAGTAATTGCCGATTTTATTAAAAAAAAACGTTGTGAAGTCAACTAAAGGAAATTGACTCTGTCGAGGGAGGTTGTGTTTCATGCAGTCAAACACAAAAGCATATTCCACTAATTCCCGACATTATAATAACGAGACAGAGACTTCCATTGTTCTCAGTTTGTGTATCATCAAAAACTAAGAAAGAAAACGAAACCTATTTTTTTATTTAAAAACAATAAAGTCGACGATGCCTGCGCCAAGAGTGTTATCGGCGTTAGATGTGGCGAGGATACAGTTGTACCATTTCAAGGCGATAATCATCGCCGGAATGAGTCTCTTCACCGACGCTTATGACCTGTATAATTGGATATCAAACTGACTTGATTTTATTAAGCTATACAGCTGAGACTTTATACAATTCCAATGACGGTTTAATAACCTAGTTTCCTTATAACTAATAGGAAACTATACATAACTTTAACTAGGGAATATAGGAAACTATACGATATAGAATATATCGTAATACTCCCCCTCACGTTGGAGCGTGCAGGTCACAAACGCCCAACTTGGACAATAAAGTATTGAACTGAACCCGTCCCAACGCCTTGGTGAGAATGTCCGCGACCTGCTCCTTGGTACGAATGTGATGGAGATTAATGAGACCAGCTTTTACAGCGTCTCGAACCGCATGACAATCATTTTCAATGTGCTTGGTACGTTCATGGAAGACTGGATTTGTAGCAATGTAAATAGCTGCTTTACTATCACAGAAGAAGCGAGTAGGAGCCTGTTTGACATCGAATCCATGCAACAGTTTACGTAACCATTTAACTTCTTTGAGAGCATCAGACATAGCTCGATATTCAGCTTCAGCGGAAGAATGTGATACTGTATCTTGCTTCTTTGTCTTCCAACAGACCGGAGAATCACCAAGCAAAACAACAAAAGCACTAAGAGAACGACGAGTTTTGCAACAAGAAGACCAATCGGAGTCACAGTAAATGGTGAGAGACATATCTTTAGACGAGCTTAGCATGATTCCTTGGCCAGGAGAATTCTTAAGAAAACGCACTACTCGTTGTGCAGCTTCCCAATGAGCTTCTTTGGGCGTCTGCATATACTGAGAGAGAACATGAACCGAATAACTCAACTCGGGTCTGGTATGAAGAAGATACAATAACCTGCCAACAAGCCTCCTATACTTGCGTGGATCAGCCAAGACGGGACTCTCAACCTTGCCGAGTTGATGATTCTGTTCGAGAGGAGTAGCTGCCGGCTTGCAGCCAAGGTTTCCTGTGTCGGCAATGATGTCCAAAGTGTACTTTCGCTGAGATAAAAATATTCCTTCTGGGCCACGACTTACTTCGATACCAAGGAAGTATTTGAGTTTTCCCAGATCCTTCATAGAGAAACACTTACTCAAATATTCTTTGAACTTGTGTACCATACGACTATCGTTTCCACTGATAAGCAAATCGTCAACATATATCAACACACACAGCTGTATTCCTTTGCGACCGTAACAGAACAATGAGTAGTCATCATAGGACTGGACAAAACCAAACTTAAGCAGCGCATCGGAGAGCTTTTTAAACCAGCAACGGGGAGCTTGCTTGAGACCATATAAGGACTTGCGAAGACGACAAACCTTATTGGGATGAGAATGACGAAAACCAGGGGGTAGTTTCATGTAGACTTCTTCTTCGAGATCGCCATGAAGAAAGGCGTTGTTGACATCCATTTGGAAAACTTCCCATTGATTTGCTGCGACCAAACGGAGAAACATACGCACCGTCGTCATTTTAATAACAGGAGCAAAAGTTTCGTTATAGTCTTCCCCTTCGACTTGTTTGTTTCCCATAACGACCACTCGAGATTTGTGTCTTCTGATCGTGCCATCAGTATTATACTTGATTTTATAAACCCATTGACTCCCGAGTGCTACCTTGTCTGGCGGTAGATCACAAATGTCCCATGTATGTTGTTTTTCAAGAGCAACTACTTCTTCAACCATGGAACCATCCCACACGTCGATTCCAACAGCTTCCTTAAAATGTTTGGGTTCAACTGCGGCTGTGATTGCAGCCAAGAAAGCTTGTTGCTGCGGAGCAAAGTTAGAATCAGAAACATACTTTGTCAATGGATAGAGCGAATTACCTTGGACCGAAGACGAAGACTGAGACGTGGAGACCGAAGGAGCGTGATGGGTACTTGAGGTAGGACTCTTTACTGATGTATTATATGTGACATAGTCCCTGAGTTTAACAGACGGTACTTGCTGGCGTTTACCCCGACCAAGATCTTCTTCAGACGGCATGGGACTACTGTCATCGCCAGTTAGATCAGCTGCAGTTGTGATAACTTCTTCTTCGACGTCACCACTTTCCTGAACAACTGGTTCAGCCTGTAGAGCTCCATCACCAGTACTACTGGTGGTCGATGGATCAGCTGGCACATCAAGAGAATTTTCGGCAGGTAAGGAACTCCCCCTGTCCGAAGAACCAGTCGGAGCCGCTATCATGTTGTAGCTCCAGTCATCATCAACAACGTCGACCAAAGTTGTTGTTGACACAGGTTCCTTGCGTGTTGCATAAGGAAAAACATCTTCCCGAAAGACTACATCCCGAGATATGAGAAACTCGTTACGGTCCATGTCAAACACTTTGTAACCCTTTTTCCCGAAGGGATAACCGACGAAAATACACAAACGACTCTTCTCACCAAACTTATCTTTGTCTCTTGCTTGGCGATGAGTGTAACAGGCAGACCCAAAAACTCGTAACTGTGTATAGTCTGGTTGAGAACCGTGAAGAACCTCAAAGGGAGAACGTCCTTTATGAACCGCAGTTGGCGTCCTATTAATCAAGTAGGCTGCGGTCATGACAGCTTCACCCCAAAATGTGATAGGCAAACTCGCCTGAAATAGCAATGCTCTGGCAACATTAAGTATGTGCCTATGCTTCCTCTCCACACGTCCATTTTGCTGAGGAGTTCCAACGCACGAGGTCTGATGTATAATCCCTTGCTCGCGAAAATATGATGAGAGACACATAAACTCAGTTCCATTATCACTTCGCACCATCTTAACAGCTTTACCAAATTGTTTTTCTGTGTAGGCGAGAAAGTTTTTCAGAATTGTCTTAACTTCTGACTTCTCAAGCATAAGATACGTCCACACTGATCGAGAGAAATCATCCACAATAGTCAGAAAATATACAGCGCCACAAGAAGAAGGAACACGGTATGGACCCCATACGTCGACATGAATTAATGAAAAACAATCAACTGATTTATTAATACTGTCTGGAAAAACTTCTCGAGTTTGCTTAGCTCTAAAACATACGTCACAGTGACGTGAGCTAGTAGAAGAAGAAGAAAACAAAGGTAAAGCCGAAAGCACATTAAAACTAGGATGTCCTAAACGCTGATGCCACAATGACTGATCTGGAGAAGCATTCACTGTGTTTATCTTTGCTGTAGCCACATCTGTTAAGTAGTATACCCCATCACGCTCTTCACCGGTTCCAATCAGAGTCCTCGAAAAACGGTCCTGCAAAACACAAATAGCATCAGTGAAAGTCGCAAGACAATTTGTTTGCTTTAGAAATTTTGCGACAGATATCAAGGTGCAATTCAAAGATGGCACATATAGGACGTTCGTCAGTGATACTTTCCCCGACAGGGGAAGAACTCCCATGCTCACAGCAAACGTTCGGCTGCCGTCTGCAAAGCCTATTGAGCACGGTGGTATGGTGACAATATCGTGCAACAAAGAGAGCTTCCCGGTCATATGGTGAGAAGCTCCAGTATCAAAAATAACATCACCATATTTCTTCTTACCCGACAACTTATCGGAACCTGATTTTTCTTGGATCATCTGAGTGAGAACCTTCCATTGTTCGTGTGTAAACTCTGGAAAGGCCGATGAGTTTGAGCTGGTAGCATGAGCCGTAGCCGTCTGTCCTCTGCCTCTGCCACTACGACCACTTCTGCCTCGTCCACGACCAGCTGCAGTACGATCGGATCGCTCATTCCACCATTCCGGAAATCCTATCAACTGCCAGCAATCCTTTTTCTCATGTCCACTTCGTCCACAATGAGAACAGAGACTCTGTCGATCTTTGTTTCGAAGAATTGACGTGTCGGACCTGGAACCACTCTGGTTCGGAGACGTCACTTCCGTTTGTCGAGCAACAAATCCTATCGCATCTTGTTGCTGCTCATGACCGCGAGAAGAATTCAGACGCTGCTCTTCTCTTATTACTTTGGAGTATACTTCTCCAATTGTCGGCAGAGGATCCATACCAATCAAGGATGTACACAGACCTCCAAAGCGAGAGTCATCAAGACCCATGATGAACTGGTGAACCTTGTCGTCCTCTCTTTCTTGCCTGATTTCTTTAGCTGCACCGCAGGTACACATAGGCAGGGGACGATATACTGCATATTCTTCCCACAAAGAGCACAGTCTGCCATAATATTCAAGCACGCTTTGACCTTCTTGTCGACATGCCGCTTGCTGAGCTTTAAGTTGATGAATACGGACTTTGTTCCCAACCGAGAACCTCTGTTTCAACTCCGACCACAGCTGACTCGCGTCGCTTACGAACGTCACTGACGACTTCACGTTTGGCTCTATAGCCGCCCTAATCCAACCAATGATCATTGAATTCACTGCAATCCAATTGTCATGGTCAGGTTCATCGGCAAGAGGTTTCTTCAAAGAGCCATTAATAAAACCCACTTTACGCTTTGCCTGAAGGGCGTTGAGCATCTCGCTTGCCCACTGATTGTAATTCTCGCCGTTTAGCTTCACAGGTGTGATCATGGCTCCAGGATTGTCAGAACCATAGAGAGCATACGGAGAGGTACTAAGAGGCCCTTCTGCACTAGGTTTATCGACCTTAGTAACCGAACTTTGGTCAGACATCGTCACTGACGATATTAGATCAGTTCAAACTTTGAACGGATCGACTAAGAACAAGAACTTGTCCAAACTATGAACAAGAGGAACGATGAATTTTGTATTTAGAATGATCTTAGCTCTGATACCATGTATAATTGGATATCAAACTGACTTGATTTTATTAAGCTATACAGCTGAGACTTTATACAATTCCAATGACGGTTTAATAACCTAGTTTCCTTATAACTAATAGGAAACTATACATAACTTTAACTAGGGAATATAGGAAACTATACGATATAGAATATATCGTAATATGACCTCTTCTGTATAGCTCCGGTCTTGAAAATGCTCGGCGAAATCTATTACCACGAAGATTCAATCGGAACCCCTATTCTCTCCATTTTTTACGCCATCGCTCTCCTTGGCGCCGCCTTAGGTCAGCTCTTAGTCGGCTACTTAGGCGACCGACTAGGACGCAGACGTGTCTACGGTATATGTCTCATGATCATGGTCTTAAGCTCCTTTGGCTGCGGATTCTCCGTCTGCACAAGTCGCCGATCTTGCGTAATGGCGAGTCTTGGCTTCTTTAGATTCGTACTAGGGCTCGGGATCGGTGGAGATTACCCTCTCTCCGCCACCATCATGTCGGAGTTCGCTAATAAAAAGACGCGTGGGACTTTTATCTCCGCCGTGTTCTCCATGCAGGGGCTAGGCATCTTGATGAGCTCCACCGTTACGATGGCTGTATGTGCGGCGTTTAAGAATGCCGGAAAAGGTAGTTCGGAGAAAACGAAAGCGGCGGAAGCGGATATTGCTTGGAGGTTGATTCTGATGATCGGTGCTATTCCCGCCGCCTTAACGTTTTACTGGCGAATGCGTATGCCTGAAACCGCCAGGTTAGTTCAATAATCTAATCTTTTGTTTTTTATATGTATAATATATTAATATATGTAATATATATAGCACTCAAAAACTAAAATGACAAAAATAGCATTTTATCTTTTGAAAAATTTAAATTTTTTTATTTTTCAAAATTTGAAATCTTATCCCCAAAACCTCACTTCTCAACTCTAAACCCTAAAACCTAAATTCTAAATCCTAAACCCTAAATTATAAACCTTAAACCCCACCCCTTAAGTGCTATTTTTGTGACTTTTGGCCTTGAATGCTAGTTTGGGAACAAAAACTTGATTTAGTGCTATTTTGATATTTTTCTCTATATTAATTGTTGTCAAAGAGTAATTCTTGGGTTCACCCCCTAGGGTGAACCTCTAGGTTAACCAACCAATAGTGTTTGAGTATTTGATATTTGATATCTTTTAAAAAGGAAACAACATTAAATTTCCAAATAAGATTATCTTTTTAAAATAAAACAATAAAAATACATAAAAATAGTTACAAAAAATAAATAAATAAATATTTTTAAGTCTTTAGCAAAATACTAAACCCTATACCCTAAATCTTAAACCCTAAACCCTAAACCTTAAACTTTGGATAAACTCTAAACGTTTGAAAATCTTAAACCCTAAACCCTAAACCCTAAACCTTAAACTTTGGATAAATTTTAGTGTTATTAAAATTTAGTTTTTAATGTATGATTTAGGGTTTAAGATTTTCAAACGTTTAGAGTTTATCCAAAGTTTAAGGTTTAGGGTTTAAGATTTAAGGTATATGGTTTAGTATTTTGCTAAAGACTTAAAAATATTTATTTATTTATTTTTTGTAACTATTTTTATGTATTTTTATTGTTTTATTTTAAAAAGATAATCTTATTTGGAAATTCAATGTTGTTTCCTTTTTTAAAAGATATCAAATATCAAATAATCAAACACTATTGGTTGGTGAACCTAGAGGTTCACCCTAGGGGGTGAACCCAAGAATTACTCGTTGTCAAATGTATAATATATGTTGATTATTCTTCCAAGGTTTATGCTCCACCTAAGAAACATAGTTTTGTTTTATTAACTATATATATTTAACCTCTCCAAATAAAATATTACTCTCTTCCTATCAGGTTCTCTTCCACTTTCATTGTCTTTGCTTCATAAATAAAGTCGAAGTAATTGATAGTTTGCCTTCCTTGAGGCATGTCGTTGACTAATTATTTAGTTTATAACTTTAATTTATAGAGCTGCGATCTATCATTAATAATTTTAATACACTTTAATGAGCTTCGACATCATACCCTCTCTTTTTTTTCTTGTCAAAATATATTTTAACCTTCTCCACTAACTAACATGACATATTTTAGAGGATTTTACAATGACTTACAAGTAATTTATATCTTTAGTAAATTTTATTTTTTTCAAATTTTTCTAAATAATCAAATCAATCGGTCAATCACTAAAATTTTAAAGTTGCATGCAGATATACAGCATTAGTTGAGAACAACGCTATCAAAGCAGAAAAAGACATGGAAAAAGTCATGTCCATATCCAAATCATCTCAAGTAGAAGAAGATTTACCACAACTACCATCGTCTTCCTCTTCTACTTCCTCCTCGTACAAACTCTTCTCTCGCCGTTTCTTCAGCCTCCACGGCCGTGACCTCTTCGCAGCCTCAGCCAATTGGTTCCTAGTGGACGTTGTCTTCTACACAAGCAACCTCCTTCTCTCTCAAATCCTCAATGTATCCAACAAACCTCACAATGTCTACGACTCTGCCTTCGAAGTGGCTAAGGTCGCAGCCACCGTAGCCGTGTGCTCGACCATCCCTGGTTATTGGTTCACCGTTTATTTCATCGATAGAGTCGGTCGAGTCAAGATTCAGATAATGGGGTTCTTTCTTATGGCCGTTGTTTACTTAGTCGCGGGCATTCCATACAGTTGGTATCGGTCTGACCATGGTTATACTAGTAATAAAGGCTTTGTTGTTCTCTACGGGTTGATCTTCTTCTTTAGCAACTTTGGTCCCAACACGACGACGTTTATAATCCCAGCTGAGCTTTTTCCAGCTAGGTTTAGGTCCACGTGCCATGGGATTTCGGGAGCTGCCGGGAAGCTTGGAGCTATAGTTGGAACTGTTGGTTTCTTGTGGGGCACGAAACGCGACGAAGAGCACAAAGACGTTTTCCCAGACGTGAAACGCGTGAGGATCGCGTTTTTGATACTTGGAGGCGTTTGTATCGCTGGAGTGCTGGTGACGTATTTCTGCACGCGTGAAACTATGGGAAGATCGTTAGAAGAGAACGAAGAGGACGAGATTTGTGCCTACTCGTCAGCACCAGGATCACCGTCTGCTAGTGAGTTACCTACAATCACAACACAAGCAATCGTCTTTTGATATTTGCTCTCTTTAGAGCATCATTATCCTAGAGACCCCTTAAGGGTCTCTTAATTATTTTTTAATACTATTTAAGTAGTAAATTTGGTTAAGAGACTTAGTTAAAAACTTTCAACTTTTATGTCCTCCATTGCAAGTTTCTTATTTAGGGGTTCTTAAAAAAAATTATGATAAAACAACACATCAATAAGAATAAGCTTTGGTATATCTTCACAATGCAAGTTTGAGAATAAGTGTCAGCTTATACAACTTCTTTATACCATTCACATTAAGATCACTGGACTTTGAAGATGAAAATGGAAAATGCTTTTACAAAGTTTTAAGATCATTACCCACATAGCTATACTTTGCCGGCTTGCTGTATCAACAGCTCGACGACCGGTTATAATCTCCAAAAGCAACACTCCAAACGCAAACACATCCGTCTTCTCATCAACAATCCCATGCATAAAGTACTCTGGAGCTAGATACCTTGTAAGAACAACAAAAGGAACCAAACCTGGTTTAAGATTTAAACATCAAGAAGATGTTGTATTTAAGCAGAATGCTCGTAAATACAATAGTCCCAAGTGTACAAGCTACCTGCATTCAACCATGTGAAATTACATTAATAAGAAAAAGCCAATCCAACATAAAAAAAAAAGGCTATCAACGTTTTGATTAATGTCAAGTAATATAACACTGATGAATATGCATGTTAGCTCATGTGTTCAACAACAGAGAGGCATCATCAGGCATGCCTTGCACGGTACATTGTAAGACAACTAAACAAATCCACTCCCTGCTAACTAACTACCAACAAGACTAAAGCATCCAAAGATTCATAATTTAAAGGATCTTAGAGTATAATTACCTCGAGAAAGGCCTTCAAGATCCACAAAAACGCAAGTATACGTACGCCATTCACTGAGAACCCCACCTACATTGAACAAAACAGCACAATACTCGAAGAACGATCATCAGTTTACATTCGAAAGGTCGAGACTTTACCAGCTTGGTGGAGATGGAAACATGCAAGATTAATCGGACGGCTCCCCTCGCTCTCTTGGAGACTTTTCTAAAGACATTCTCCACGAACCTAAGTAAAAGATCCAAGTTCTATCTTCTTCCTCCTCCTCTTTGTGCTCGTCTTCGTAATCCTCGTCATCAAACCCGTACTCCGGTCTGATCTTCCGGTTCCAGCCTGTCCGCGCACAGTCGACGAACTCATCCCTCCTCTGTTTCAAAACCCAGAAACAGTTTCAGATAGTGTATACATATACAAAGTAGACGAAGACAAGAATCGAATCTAACCTTGATGAAATCGCGAGCGGGAAGCAAAAAGGGAAGATCGGGGATTCTGGAGGAGAAGATTAGGGGTTTGGGAGTGAGGAGGAAGAAGGGGAGTGGAGATGAGTTTTGGTTGAGAGGAGAGCCAGAGAAGAAGGCGATGAGATTGGTGAGCAAGAGACGTATCTTCCGTTGCCTAATTAACATACGTCTCTTATGGTAATTGCCTTTTTTCTTTTTCTTTAATTCCTAAATAAACTAAATACCCTTGCTAAGAGACCCGGATAATGATGGTCTTATTTTCTTTGGTTTTTCATGTTTGATACTCACGTTCTCATGTTTACTCGAATCTTTTCTTCTTTTTTCTTCCACTTGTTAATTCCGTGCAAGTGGTATGTAAAAAAACGTCTAAAGCTTGGTGTCATCCTTTTATTCAATTTTTTCGACTTACCTAATTTAGAAACAGAAAGTTAAAATTGAGGATATGTGATATGATTAAAACCTATTAGATATTATATGAATATCTTTTTAGGTTTTGTTGGAAAAGAAGCAATCCTGTTGATTACCAGTGTTCCTCTTTGTCCAAATGAAACATTTCTCTCCTCATTCTGGTCCCCAAGAACTCTTTACTATGAAGTAATCCATGCCCTTTCTTGATCCGTACGTAACCGCTGCTACACCGTGATCAAGCTCGTCACCGCACCGCCCTTTAACCGATGGCCAAATTCGTCACTCGTTCGTTGGAAACGAATCGAGTTCGTTGACCCACTATTGATATAAATTTGTTAGAAACTGATAGACGGAAAAACTGCTGTGTTTATGATAAATTTTTAATGTTATCTTTTTAACATGTGTAAAACATCAGAAAATTTATCTATAAGGTATACTCCTTTTTTAAAGAGGGTATGTTTCATCGATTGGGAAACAAGACCCATAGTAAAGCCCATTTGGACCCATGTATAATATATTTGTTCGGTACGTGGTGCAAAACGGGGAACAAGACACTAAAACAGTCGTCATATGTTAACTAAAAAGTATCATAACACAAGAGAAAAATACAACAAACGTGGAAACACTCTTGATCTCTCTTTCCCTACCCTACGCCAGCTACATCACGTGCGCACTGTGCCCCTCTCTACCATTTCCATTGATCATTTAATTAAAATCATCCACTATCTGCATATATATGATCATTGATATATTCTTCCTCAAAAAAATGGACATCATGTCTTTGTTAAAAAAAATCTTCTTATTTGATCTTTTGCTACTGTGTTCCATTTTTTAATCAAAAAGTCTCGTCGTGTCTTCCTTAAATAGCTGGTCGGTTAGATTTTTATCACCTATGGATCTTATTTTATGGTCTGTTATACTAACATAGTCATATTAATTCACAAACTTAAGTTGTATAAAATTATATATATATGCATGCACGGCTTAGTTGGTCCCCCTGTGACTGCACCTTCTCGCTCATATTTATGAAGGCTTCGTCTGTCTATTATCCTCAAGACCTTTCACATTTATTACCCATCTCGTGTACGGACGTCCAGTGTCCTATTAGCATTTACAACCCAATCTTGGCATCAAATTATCATTAACCTGGACCAAAATTATACATTAACCCAAAAAGGTATCATACATATACCATATGCATATGAAAATATACCATCATATCTCTCTTGTAGGGCATTATAATCAAGACTCTCAGAATCACACTACTCGCGTGATGATATTTTAGTACTCCTATATTATATAGATAGGCTATTGTGATTGCTACCGAAAGATGAATGATGCAATAATTTATATTTGTAAGTGTTTATCAATCATATAGCGATTTATTTTTGATTAGGCAACAAATATCATTCACTTTTTCATTTAATGAATCTGAACTTTTCTATAATATTTTTAATTTCAAAATGCCTTTTAAATTTATAACTGATTAAACATAACTAAAAATGAAATTTTGGATAAAAATAAAACCAGTATAAATCTCACAGATTAAAAAAAGGAATGCTTGTGACGGGAAATGAGTGAGAGGTCGTTCTCTGGTGGAGCAGGTCGGTGCTGCCATTGTCCTTTCCTCTTCCTCCTTCATTTATTATATCTCCGCCTTCTCCTTGCAGGCTACTATTTCCTCTCCCTCTTTCTTTAGTTATAGAAAGTGACTTATTTATTGAAGTTAATTTGAATTTGTGTGAACCAAAAGAAACAAGAGTGTCATGTATATGTTTATGCGGGACGTTTATCTTGTGCGGTTTGATTTAATAGGTGTAACTGATATTTTACTTCTAACCACAGTTAATATCTTACAGACTTGATATCTTTTGCAACTTGATATTTTATTTGTCATTTTGGAAGATAATTTGTTACTATAAACTTTAATACAGACTTTTACCAACAAAAAAAAACTTTAATACAGACATATATTTAATACAAACAGACAAAGACGAGGAATGGACCCTTTTGTCATTTGATTGACACATACTATAAGAGAGGTGTGACAAACAGTCTCCTATTTTCATTTTTGTGATTTTTGTTTCACCTAATATCTCAAAGTTTAGTGACACGAATACTATACATACCAATTCACTAGTGCAGTGATTTTGAACAAAGTGGACAATATTTTTTCTACTACACAGTGGCTTATAAAGTGGTTCAAAGACCATCTCTAATGATACAAAATATTTTTTATATATTTTACTCTAAAATGTAATTCTATTATATAGTTGAATTTGTTAGATGGTTCATTCTATATTAGAGTTATTCTATAATAGAGTAAAATATAGAGTAACTCTATTATAGGTGAACTATTGGAGCAAATCTAACTTTATAATAGAGTTATTTTATTTTATAGTAAAATATATAAAAAAATATTGTGTATTATTGGAAATGTCCTAAGGAATTATTTGTGAAATAACAAAAAAAAATCAAATTAGTTTTTTAAAGAGAAGTTGAGGAAGACATGGAAAAAAAAGGAGAGAGATTAAGAATTTGGTTAGTTTATGAATTTTGATTTTTTTCTAACAATTTCTCTAACTTTAATTGGGTTATTTCAAATGTAAGTTAAATGATATAGCCTTCACTGTTTTAACTGAATATATTAACAAACAAAAAAAAACTAAATAAAACTGTTACCTTTTTTGACAGGGCCAATAATATTGTTCGTGATGCAGAGGAACATCACTATAATTTAGTAGACCGACGAAATCACTTGGGCAATAATAAACGCAAATAGAAAAAATAACAATTTTGAGATGAATGAAAAGATAAAATAAAGTAACAGAAATATCATCAGAGCTAGAGAGATAGACCCCCTGGAGAAATATTATTTATATTATAAACAGAACATAAACTATATACTAAGCTTTTAATAATGGATAGGCTTAGGTAAGCCTATGCAAGTACAGCAGGTTTTGAATTATTGGATGAAACATTTGTTCAATATCTTGATTTAAATTTAAAAATCTATTATATTTATATAAATTATAGGGTTGTGTAGGGTTTAGGTAAAAGACAGACTTGGGAGATTTATCATAAGATCGTGTGGCCAGTTAAATATTTAGTGGGATAGATAGTGTAGTACGTATTGCATTTATTACCATTACCTGATTTTATATCATTCTACGCACGTGTCACCGCCGACATCTGATATCTTCAACTATTTCATTTCGTTTTATGTCATCCACTTCCAATTATTTGTGTCACCAAATGAAATATTGAAAAACTAAGAGCAGCTCAAACAGAAAGTTGTTAATGAGTTTCTTGTAATTAAAACAAAATACTTCCTCTGTTCCAAAATAGATGATGTTTTGAAGAGTTTTTGATGTTTTAAAATACATGATGTTTTGGTATTTTTATATTAATTTTAGTATCATTGAAAACTGTGTGACTAATTATATTTTATAGCTTTTTTTTATGATTGGTTGAATTAGTTTTTGTTTATATTCTTAATGATACTTTTTAAATAAAAGTGTATGTCTTAATTCTTGTGAAATGAACCAAAACTTCAACTATTTTGAAACAGAGGGAGTAATAAGAAGAGGAGAAAGAGCGCTCAAAAGTTATTAAATAAGAGATTCGGAGAACTGAGAGTAGTACCATTAACCTAATAACCTATAATGGGATGTTTAAAAAAACTTATTTATTTTTTTTCCTGACTAAAAAAAAGTTAAAAAAAAACCAATCGCGTACTGCCATGTGTTGCCCGCGAACAGTGCAAACAATGATGCTTAAATAGGCTGTAAAAGAATTGGTGTTTAAAATATCGTGGATCCCATCCTGAAACTCACCTACTACTATATTATTTTTTATTAAGCATTACTCCCCTATAAACACTTGGGTTAAAGATGCCCCGAAAACACCATAAGAAAACTCACAATCCAAATGCTGAATTTGTATTGACCAAGCTTTAAATAAGTTTTAATTAGTTAACTAAATTTTGTTAATTTTTTTTTTTGTATTTTAAGAACTCCGAATGAAGTTCTATCCGAAGGTGTTGCTCTAAGTTATCTGTGGCTGGTTTACGATTGTTGATTTGGGTTAACCTAGCAAATTTTGACTCAAAACCAAATTGAAAAGTTATTTTTGATATATACAAAAAATAAAAATAAACATATTCCTTCTTCTGAAATGTAAAACATTTTATATTAATTTTATTTAACTATTGCTCCAAATAGCTTACCAAAGTGATTATTTTTATACTCAGCAAATGATTTTGGTTTACCATTTATTGACTTAACAGTTGAAAAATAGTAGTAGTATAAAAGAAAGTGGTTAAAGGAAAAAAAAAAGAAATAGAACGAATTGGGATCTCAGGGAGAATGTGTATAAAATAATAAATAAACAGGTCTGACTCCATGAATGTATAATGATATGCTTACACCCGCACGCATAAATCTCTGCCATCTTTACCGCACACTCTTTCCTTTTTCTTCTTAAAAGTAAAATCTATTTGCTTTCATTTTGATGATAACCATAAAATGCAATCTTCTTTAAATGACATTCTTGAAATCAGAAAACTTCATCTGCGATAACAATTATTTCCAGTAGAGAATCGACTGCTATGAGATAACCTCATCATCAACTCTTCAGTGTATCTTTAAGCATAACGGTTTACTCATTCAAAACTGCACATTGCAAAAAAAAAAAAAACTGAACGATTTCGGTGAAAAATATCTGATAATATGTTATGATATTTTATGGAAAACTAAATCATTTGGTGTGTGGGATAATCTTCTTTTTAGTCAACCGGGATAGGATCAATTTTAAGAGATGGTATAAGGACTACCACATACTAAACCAAATGTTTTTACGCAAACTCTAATATTAAATGGGGTTTCGTATCTATTTCAACTTTAAACCCACCAAAAATATATACGCTCTATCAACCGGTGTTATTTCGTTAATTTATCAGTCAAAATAACAAGGAATTTTTTTGTTGAAAAGTATACTAATAGTCTAATACTCATAAATATATTAGAAGTCGGTTTAGATAAATATTGTATAAAACAAATGTCATATAAATGTGACTGCAATGATCCGTTGACCAATCGATTAGTCATTAACGAAAGAACTTAACATCACATTGTCTCAATCAAAACTCCAAAGACCATAAGAATTTCGCTAGAACAGTATAGTGATGAAGCACAAAACGGCAAAGAGTTGTTATAAATTGATTATTTACACATAGGAAAATAAAGAGAAAATAATAGAAAGAGACTCCCGAAAGCTCCCCAGGTGAGGGCAAATAGCAGCCTCTGCTCCCTGAATTTCACAGCCTTTATCATCAATGCTCCTATAACCTCAAATACTCAAAATACACCTCTCTCTCTCTCTCTCTCTCTCTCTCTCTCTCTCTCTCTCTCTCTCTCTCTCTCTCTCTCTCTCTCTCTCTCTCTCTCTCTCTCTCTCTCTCTCTCTCTCTCTCTCTCTCTCTCTCTCTCTCTCTCTCTCTCTCTCTCTCTCTCTCTCTCTCTCTCTCTCTCTCTTATGTGCCCTTTTTGTATATAAATATATAATCTTGCACACAATAAGGTTATACTCACCATCACCTTTTGCATCATTGCTCTTTGTTCTCCTTTTTCGTGTCTCTTCTAGTAACAAGACTTAAAAGTATCTTTTTCAGTTATAATAACTAAACGATGATGCTTGCGGTGGAAGATGTGTTGAGTGAGCTCGCCGGAGAAGAAAGAAACGACAGAGGTTTACCACCTGGCTTCCGGTTTCACCCGACGGACGAAGAGCTCATAACTTTCTACTTAGCCTCTAAAGTCTTCCATGGAGGTCTATGTGGCATTCACATTGCCGAAGTTGACCTCAATCGCTGCGAACCCTGGGAACTCCCTGGTATGTAATATATATATTTTTTGTAAGAATGCTAAGATTTCTATCATTTTCAAAAATATATCTTAATATTTTATCTTTTTTTTTTTTTTTTTGATAACTATATTTTATCTTTTTGTATGAACGTCAATATTTATACCCTTTTCAAGAATACATCTTTATATATTCGTTTCTCTATAGTTTTGTTTCCCTTTTGTTTTCTTAATCTTTTTTTAACTTTCATGTGTTTTCTTTTGTGTTCTCAAGAAATGGCCAAGATGGGAGAGAGAGAGTGGTACTTTTACAGTCTAAGGGATAGAAAATATCCCACAGGGCTAAGGACTAACAGAGCCACTACCGCTGGATACTGGAAGGCTACCGGAAAAGATAAGGAGGTCTTTGCCGGCGGTGGCGGCGGCGGAGGAGCACTTGTCGGAATGAAGAAGACCCTTGTGTTCTACAAGGGTAGGGCTCCACGAGGCCTCAAGACTAAGTGGGTCATGCATGAGTATCGCCTCGAAACTGACCTTTCTCACCGCCACACGTGTAAGGTAAATGATAACTGTGTTACTTTAGCCCTAAACATGCGTCTCTTAATACTTTTAAACTCTACCAGATTAAACGAATTTAATTGCGACATTATTATTTTTATAAGTTGACTTTTTGAAACTAAAACTTAAATATAAAATATTAACTCATTTAATATTTCACCTTCGTTCTGTAACTTTACTCCCACCCGTGCGTCTCTTAAACTTTTTTAATAGTGTTATTTTTTGAGAAAAAAAAATATTACAAATTTTTAATATTACAGGTTTAACTTTATATTTCAGCATTACAATTTTTTTTATGAACTTCATCTAAAGAGTTGACTTTTAAAAACGATAAGCTGAAAAGAAAGGTTTAACTGAACTATTCACTTTTTCCCAAATTCATTTGTTACACTATTTCCTCAAAACTATTTTTTCAATAGTATTGTCATTATTTGGTTAAGCTAGTATGGGGTGGACAGGGGAGAGAGCAGTTTGAGATGTGATAGATTTGATATAAACCTGTACGTGTGGGTGTCAACACCAAACACCTTGCCGTTTTCTGTTCTTCCATGCTACACTGTTGTGTCGTTTTCATCACTATTGCTTTCTTCAATTAACTCCATGTATCGTCATAAATCAATTGGCCAGCTCGCATTTCAAACAAGATCTTTATCGATCTTGGTTACGTGTAATTAATACAATAATACAAATATGAAATATGTTTATTCTGAAGTAGCTATATACTTCGAAACATAATGTCTAATAGTAGCATTTTAATGTTTAATTTATGGTGGTGACACAGGAGGAATGGGTGATTTGCAGAGTGTTTAACAAAACAGGAGACAGAAAGAATGTTGGAATCCATAACCAAATCAGCTACCTCCATAACACTTCACTATCAACAACACATCAACAACATAACCATTATCATCATCTTGAAATCTTGCCTCCTCTTCTTGAACCATCTAAAACCCTAACCAACTTTCCATCGCTACTCTACGATGATACCCACCAAAATTACAATAATAACCTACTCCATGGATCATCAGCCCACAACGTTGACGAGTTCAAAACCCTAATCAACCCAGCCGTGTCTCAGCTCAACGGAGTCATTTTCTCTCCAGAAAACAGCAACTACAACAACGAGGACGACAACAACTTTGGCGTTAAGACAGAGCAATATTCGAACGGTGGCAATAACGATCTTGATGTGCGAGACTACTTAGACAACCCTTTTTGCCAGGAAGCGGGTTACGGTCTGTTGGGTCTTTCATCTTCTCCTGGACCTCTTATGCTATTAGATTCTCCATATGTCCTTTAGGTTTCCAGCTGTAGAATCCAGGCCTTTGGTTTATATATTTGGTCTTTTATGGTTTCTTATTATTTTCAGCCTTTGTGAAAAACATAATTAATATAAATATTATTGTTTCTAAGAACCCAAATATTTGGTAGATTAAGGACTTGTTTATTTTAAAAAGTTATGTGGCTGCTGCAGCCTTGCAGGAAAAGCTATTAGTGTGTTACTTTTGATGAACTGTATTTGTGGGCGTTTCACTGTTCGATGTGATGTCATAAATACGAATGATATTTATAACTATTCTGACGTCATTGTTTTATGTCTTTTTCGGTCTATGAACTATTTATTTCGTTATTTATTTATAACTATCTATTTATAATACTATGCAACTGCGAAAATTGCATTTCGGATGAGTTGCTACATTTGGCCGGTTAGGCGTTATACTGGTTATAGTCAACTGAAAAAACTGTACAGGATTTAATAAACCAATGCAATCGTTATTTTGGTTGGCCACACACAAGCCTAACCATCTTCGATAATTATGGTCTTAGAAGGGTTGAGCTAGGTTTGGGGGGGGGGGGGGGGGGGGGGGGGGGGGGAGTCTGGTTTATCTGTGTGGTAGGTGAGCCACTGGTTCAGTTATAAAAGTTGTCTTCGTGAACACGCAACAATAAGTTGGTATATTAGACTATTCTTTTTTTGAAACACTGGTATTAGACTATTCAATATTGACTTTAAGAATACCTGAAAAACTATCTTTTCAAATTTCACAAATATATTTTTTTAACAACATACTTTATTAGATTAAATAGTGTAGGATAATACAAACAATCAACCAACCATTCCAAATGGGTGGTATTACGAAAAATCAACATTTTCACAAATTTGTTTTTATTTGAAATTATTTTGTTTCTTCACTCATAGCCGCTCAGTTTTTTTTCCTTTAGCAAAAAAAAAAGAAAAGAAAATCTGCTTTTATTAAGATCGCCCCAGTTTGGAACGATAAAACCCAATAAACATCAACGAGGCCCATAAATTGATAGTAGCTAAAATGCTACGATATTGAAACCTGGATATATCAACAAACATGTGATAAAATATACATTACATTTTAACAATCTATGAAAAATATGCAAAATTAGTTGAGTTGAAAAGATGTCATAAACTTAACAAGTGTTATATTATCATTACATAGATAAATGTCACTGTAGAAAATCCAAAGGATCTAAACATATAATCCTCAAAATTAATAACGCATGTGCATGTTTACAAATATTGTCCCATAACAAAACATAATTAGTGGTGCAGTTATAAATGTTGTCATATTCAGGTGTAAAATTTCTAATGCACAAAAGAGAAGTTGCTTTAATTTGTCTACCAGACCTGAATTTGAACATTACCTTAATGCGTCAAAAAAATTGTACACTTTCTCAAACCTTCACGCACACACATATATATTATATACTCAACCGATAATGATTTTGTTCAACTATACCACCACTAGCTAAGAATCAACCAGCGAATCTCCGGCCAGATTTGGAACATCAGTTTCATCATTTTTCACTGAGAAATTATACTTTTTACTTTTAACAACCAAAAGAGCAGCTCTTCACTTTCGACTTCCTACTATTTCTTTGCGATATAGAAAAGAAATAAATATTCATAAGTAGTATAGCTATCATTTTAGTAAATATTATCTGAGAGCTAGGCAAAATAATGCTATCATCTATCCATGGAAATAAAGCCAAGGGACAAGGTAACAGATCAGGCACATTCATGCACGTACAATAATACAATTTATTATATAAGCGAATACTTCAATTTCGATATTAAATACCACACCACGAGTGTGAACTCGCCAGATCTCCTAACTCTATCACTTTTGCGTCTCCATCACATTACGCCGTTTCAAATATTGACAATTCTTCACATAGTCAACCATGTGACCTTTCGTATCGGAGCTATTATCATCGTTATCCGAAGATCTCGAATTTCTTGCTCAGGCCGTACCCCTACTCTTCGAGTCTTTACTAGCGTTGAGATCCTTGTTCGTCAGATCCATGAGCTCACCGTCTAACTACAAGTGGTCGGCCAGAATGCATGATTCCGCTGTCGCCTCTATTTTGAGTCAGGCTCGTATCTTTAACGCCTCTTCCCTGCATTTTACTGCATCGTAATCTAAACTCATCGTAATCTAACTCAGCATATCCCGACTCTGTCAACTGCTATTTTTCAGAAGTTGTACCGTGAACGACTTTGTGTGTAGTCCTATTCTGTCAGTCTCTCTGCACTTTACTGCAACGACATGAGATCCATGCATTTTTAGAAGCAGTTCTCAGCTGCTTTCAAAACCCATTGATTGAGTTCTTCAATGTATATCAACTTCAGCATGTTCCTTCGAATGCATGCTCTAAGATTACAAATGAAGTTTTTCTATGGGTTTCTTCTCTACTCAGCCATATCTATCATCGGTCATGTTTTAGTTATTTTAATTTACCGTCGAGTTTCTTTCCGGTTGTATTCGATTTAGTTAATTAGACCTTTAATTTTTATTATAATCAGTTATTAATAAAAAAAATACCACACCACGATTTTAATAATATTATTTATCTGTCTTGGTGATTCGACATTTGTCAGTTTCGAGTAGAATATGTATGAATTGGAAGATGTCAGTGAGAAAAGGTAATGTCTTACCCAAAAAAATAGAGGTAATGTCAATTAGTCTATTATGAAAACTGAATCGAGCTATTACCACTAACCCAAATACACTTAAAACAACCACTTTGAGTTAGTGGTGATAGCTCGCTTTCAGCTCGAAAATTTTGAAGACTTAGAGCATTAAATACCCGTTCAAGCTATATCCTCAAAGCCATAGTAGTTAAAAGATATAATTGACGGATTTTTTTGGGGTCTAAACTGATGGATATTGATGGATATTTTGCAATTTAGTTTACTTTTATTACAAAATTTCTATACACACTATAAGTTATACGATTAAATAAGGTTATCACTTAGCACATGGACGCACAGCAGCACTTTCCATAGTGGAAAAACTCGTGATGAATGATGATAGCTCGCGAGGGTGGACCATCATTATTCGTACGTGTTTTATTTGATGGCTACACGTAGAAAGATAAACAATCCATATAATAGTTTATTTTTCATGTGTGTGATTATCTACATCTTGACTAACTATTATCAAATTACTTTCTCACTGTCTTAATTCGCACTTAAGTTGTACTCTAGGATCTTGGCGATCTTTTGTTAGGTCAATGTTCGACGACAAAATAAGACCATCTTCATGGTCATTTCCGAAGTCCTAATGCTAATTATTTAAACTCGCGTTTGATAGTTTAGTGGGATACAGGCTCGTGATCCCAACATTCATAAATTACTCATTGAATAAATTAAATAATATAAACCCACCCCAACAATTTGTTTGATGCTTTATCAATGGAAAATGGAAAAAGAGAAAACTCACACAAAACACATCACACCATCTGTTCCACGGACAATGGTCCATCTGTCTACTTTTCCATATGTTTTAACGAATATTCCATAAGTTAATCAAATAAGTAGCAACGAACAACCAACATTCAATTATGATTAACTGAGTCCGTTGATGCTTCTATACATGAACTTAGACGTAAATTAAACCATGCATATATAGTATTACAAGGCGAATGCTATGTCATTGATTTCTTACATGAAAATATATACAGAACTGGCGTTTTCTATCCAATGAACCAAATTGTGCTACGAGGGAACGTTGCTTTTTAGATTACTATTTTTATTAGTTTTTTTTTTAAGTGCACTTAATTCATTTATGATTCGTTAGACACTTTGTCACCACGCAAAACCATCTAAAACGTAGAAAGTCGGTAACATAATTAGTACATTCACGTTACCATCGCATATTCCTGTTAATAACTACATTCAAGCATATCTGGTTGTTTGGTTTGGTACCAAATTTTAAAGTTCTAGTAGTTGATTTGGGTTGTAGTTACGTACGAACTGTGTGGTCCAACGTCTAAGTTCCAAGTTCTTGCAACTGTTTCATGGTCTTTAGTTAGTTCACAAATCACGTCGATATCCATAAAACGATATATTGATAAAAATTAATTACTTTGCAATATAAAAAAGGAAAGTGTTCAATGACAATAACTTTCCATTACACATAATAATAAATATATTTACAATAAATAAATATTTACACATGACAGATTACCATTATCCTCTAAAATGATAAGGAATACTTTTTAATTATATATTATTGTAATGTGTAAGATAGGAAAAAGTCTTTTGAAAAAAGAATCAAGGCAAGAAGCTATTAGGTTCATCTTCATCTTCACGTTGCTTGACCCGGGTATCGGATTCGGATCCTGAGCTTGAGCTACCGGGTACGCCGCCACATTTTTGACACCTGGCAACCACCAAGACCTGACGGCAAGAAGGACACGAAGAGTGAGACCCAAGCCACGTGTCGATACACGCCACGTGAAAACCGTGACCGCACTGCGGCAACACTCTGAGCTCATCGCCGGCGGCGAACTCCGTCAGGCAGATCGCACACTCGGCCAGTTTCTCCGCCGGAGGAGAATCCGGCGAGTAAGTGAGCTTCGGCAGAGAACGTAGAACTTTCTTTTTCAATCCTTTGTTGGCCGCAGCCACCGGCGGTTGAGGATTCTGATCGGAGTTCGCAGCGGAGCTCCTACTGGCGGCGATGCGACGGAGCCAGGAGCATCGAGAGACGGCGACTAAGCCGAGAACGCAAATCAGTGCGCAGAGGAGAGCTGCTATGATGACTATGAGGTCAGAGTTTAACGTCGGAGAAGCTTTGGCCGGCGACGGAGGAGTGGCTTCTTGAAGGAGACGAAAGAGAAGACGCGCCATTGCTGGAGAAGAAGAGAGGTTTGATTTGAAAAGTTGAGAGGGATTAGGTTTTGAGGAGTGTGAGCTTGTTTGTTTTGGGAGGCAAAGAGTAAAGGGTATTTATAGTGAACGTGAGAGATCGCGTCTTGCTTTATAATAACATCACTTTCGGTTATTAGATTATTTTCTTAAATGTTTTAATTGTTGCTTTTAGTCAAAAGACTTATCAAACTCTATTGCTTCTTTTTTCTTCATGTGTCTTGTTTTCTCTTTCAGTGTTTTGGCATATCAAACGGTCTCAAGTTTTTACGTAAACAGAAACATGTATTGTAATAGTAATATTTACATATTATTTGGGGACTACTTATTGGATATTTTGTCTAAAATTAAATTAACGTTAGAGTCTATTAAATTCTACATAAATTAAACAGACAAGTCCAAAAGATGAATTACACCAAAAAGAGTCCAAGAGATTAAAAAGTAACTGTATGGAATGAATAATACTTTTAGTGGATTCAAAAACATTTTATAGTTTGATTTCCAAAATAATATATGAGATAGTGGTGCGTGTGGGGGTAGTGCACACACATGATGGAAATGGCAGAAGCGTGTGTGTGCGAAAATGCGATGCCTTGGACCAATGAGCACGAAAATCACGAGATATATTGATAAGGTGTGTATCACTTATCACAATATATATATTTTTAACTACCAGGAAGTTCGGGCTGAAATCCTAATCTTCCCGGATCCGAAACTACGGTATATAATATTAGTTTCGTCACAGTGGTCATTCGAACTGAAAACCTCTAACACAATAATCACAATATTCTTTCTTCTAAACATAGCAGTTGTAATTAATGACTGCAACTAGTTTTTTAGATTGCTATATATATGGACTATGGACTTGAGATTGGAGAAAAAAACATTTTAAGACATATTATTGTAGTGGACTGTAACTGGGTTGGTGTATTATGATTACATAACTCTTTTAGATCAAATGTATTTTTTATTAAAATGCACAATGAATATAATTGCTAGAGACTAAGTTCTATTACTATTTTTGTTGTATTGTTGCTGCTGCTAGAGACGTGTGGGAAATTAGACAAATTTAAGAAAAATCAGAGTATTACCCAAGAAAGATGCATTAGTAAGGAAGACAGCGTTCGCACAACAATTCCACGGGTAGATCCTACAATCTGCACTCAAAGGTTTTAGTTGTCTTAATTAGTGTAGTAATACTATTTTAATTAATTTATATTCTTATTGTTTGGTTAATTATTTAGTTGAGCATCTTACGTAATTGGCGCAATATTTTGATGATACATATGTTACGAATAACTTAATGACGTTTCACCTAGTGGATAAATATCATTTTCTATGTACAATAATGACCTTTGAAATCACGAAAAGAACATTTTGTTTTTAATTAGTGGCTGCTGCTAGACAAGTTGGAAACCACAAAAAGTAGATCGTCTTATAAATTATAAACGGTAGTAACAACTTTTTAAAAGATATTATGTTGTGTATAGACTTGTAGGTATATAACATTTACATTTTATGAAGTCGTTATACTGACAAAGTATACTATAAATTCTGATATTGTGTCTACAAAATATTCAAAGTTTCTTGTTTTTAAACAGTTAAATCATATTTTTTGAACAGATTTTTTTTAAAGCTTAATAATTAATGTTCAAATATCCCACTTAACAAGTTTTCAATTAGTTACGAATAATGCAGTGCCTTTTCATTTTGTTTTTCTATGTTGGTTCAGGACTAGCAGCCAATCAAGCTAACATGGCATTTGGAATGGGGATAAAGATAATTCACTGATGAAAACATTTTAATGGTTAGATAAGATCAATCTTAAATCTTATCCCTCCATAATAATTATGAACCTTTTTTTCTATTTATGGGATAAAAAGTAATATTTAGGTGTATAATCTATGCATAGACAAATAATTAAAGTGTTGAAAACAAAAGACACAATTATTTAAAATTGACCGTGGAATTGCAAATGACAACCACATAAAAAAACAATAAATACGAGGAAAAGAAAATAAATCTATCTCATAACCTTCACATACTATCCAAACTCTATGTCATACGTTGCTCGGTTGACCAAACAAACTAGGTAATGTATCACCAAAAAATTACGTATCAAAGATTCAATACTCGAATTCAGGATCTTGATCAAAACTCTATGGGATGCTGATAATAGTACTTAATGAAATTACAATTTACTTAAAATGATTTCATCTATTGTTATGCAGCTTTGTGTACATTGTTACCAAAGAGTACTCATGTATATGAATGTTTATCGATTTGTGTAAACGTGTTAGTTTAGCTCAAGCATTTTTCTTTAGCAGAAAAGATGATAAGTTGGCAGGTCTGCGCGCCCTCATACATTGCCTCGTGCATGTTTCACTAATCGACAGAAAATAAGTGAATCTGTAAAGGTGGTCGTATATAGAAGCGCCTGACATTTAGATTTTTGTAATACAGATAATAGCAACTAGGATATTATACATATATGGTCTGATAAACATGTTTCTAACCTATACTTATAAATTCGTCCTGCCTAAAGTAAATACTAAAACCAGTTATAAAATATACGTGGAGAACAATCACCTAACCGGCCTAATCTTGTAGAGAAAGCAATGAAAGTTCTCGTGAAAGTTTTTTCTTCATGGTCGCCACCATATAATTATAATTTGCGCGAAAGATGATAATAACAACTAACTGAAAAACATGCGTCAAAAGACTCGAAAAGATTTGGTGAATAAGGACGCTTGTCTATTTCTTATTCACAAACCTTTTTCCCTTTACTTCTCACTCGATATATACATACACTACACTACGGTCCAGGTTGGTTTTTATTTATTCTGAAGTCTGAACTATCATTAACTCGTTTTTGATTTTTCTTTAATTGTTCTTTTATATGAAAGATGGAATATGTACGCCATACCTGAATACGAAATAGTGTATGGTAAGAAGAGAAGGAGCAAGCGTGTGGAATTCTAACTTTCCAAATAGAGTTAGATGACAAAAATGAAATATATTAAAAAGACCATTTATTAGTTTGCTTGACTCTTTCTCTTCTAGTGCACTCCCCACTTTCCGATTCTCCACCGCCCATTTTTTGCTTCCTGTCACATGCTCCGCATTTTATCTATTTTTATCGGAATATTAATAGGTTATAAATTTCCCGATAAATCCTGGAATTACGTAAACTCGTTAATTATCATGTTGTTTAAAAACACGTTCTTTAAATGTAAAAGTTCATCACTACAAACATGCAGCTAAAAATATCTAAACTCTTAGTTAAATTCACAAATAAAGAGCCATTGAGAATATACTTTTCATCCGATTGTTGTAAAATTAGAAATACATTTAATTTGTAAAATGTATAGGATTCTCAAACTAGCTCTAATTTTTTGAAACCCTGTTTTTTATAACAAGTATAAGCAAGTGAGATTTTTTGTTTAAAGCAGGGTTGAATAGGTATTATATTTCTAAATAATCTACGAATTCATGGTAGATTTTAGAAAATATTAACTAATCGTGTAATTATATAAACTGTATGTACAAGTTCACAATATCAATCTATTCAGTTATAACTCTGTGTTCGAGTTCGTAATCGTAAGGTTGGATTAATATTTCATATTTATTATTGTAGAGCGTTTGGATATGCACCGGCGGGATTTTATACACATGCAATCACATGTGAACATCTAAAGCCCATTCTGCCTTTTCTTTTGTTTTATACAAACCTTTTCTCGGACCTTGTATTAGTATATTTAAACATTTGATTATGCGAAAGTGTTTGTTATTATATAAAAGGAAACTTGGAAATAAAACAATTGATTTAAGAAAATGCATTGAATGTGACCAAATTAACTTTAATTTCAGCCGCGAGATTTTCTTCATTAGTGCCTTATATACTGCCTAAGCAACTTTTCCACATTGTCATCTAAAAGCAGATATGGCAGTCTTTCAATCGAAGAAATAGCTTTTGCCTTGCGATTATCCTTCCACCAAACATAATTCGAATGAACTATAAATAATTCCATCGAATTTCTTATATATTACATTAAATAAAAAAATTTCAATAATGCATTTTTCTTTTCAATAACTATCATTTATCTTCAAATCTAATTTAGAAGAATACAATTCTGCACTACAAGTTAAAAAATAATATATTGCTGAAACAAAATGATAATCTAAACCACTTAGTTTATTGTTGGAGTATAGGTTGAGTACCATTGTTGTAGACATATAGTTTTACATACTAGAGGTACTAAATTATTTGATATACTTAACATTGGGTAAACAAGCGATTACACATTGCTGACTAGTCACATAGATCTTTGTATCATAGTAAAACATTACTATCACGATGGATATATCAACTGACATTGAGTTAACATACAAATATCAAATATGATGTGTAAAGACTAAAAAGATGAATCAAATACATGAAAAAGAAGATAATTGCAATTACTTTCCAAAATAACTTTACAGGTTGGGGAACTAAAAGTATGTAACAAAGATTTGGGATAAAACTTGTTACATCTACTGCAATTTTCTTTACCAACCTAATCACTTAAAGCTACTTAAATACGGCTGCCTCTTGATAAAAACACTGTTGAGATATAGTTAAATATGCAATAGAGATCACGTGGATTACTATTATTTAAAGCCACTATAACAAAGCTAACGATAAAATCAGTGACTTGTCCATGTCTCTTTTTCTTTTACTGTTTGAAAACGATCTTTGATCCTTTTTTTTTTCTCTTTTTTGAGTGATGATGATCAGTAAGCAAATCTTGAGTGTACCCCATCTTTGGATTCTCAAGAACCAACACTTTTGTAATGACTTTAAAACTAATGTTTTGGTACTGATGTTGATGTTCTCAGCAGCACCGCCATCTAAATAAAAACCAACACAAACCAGACCAAACCGGTACAAGATACGGCTGGTTCTCAAGTGTCCCGGTTTGGGAATTGGTTAATGAAATCATGACTAATTTTATTCGGTCTAGTTTATTTTGGTTCGGCTCCGGCATGTGTTTATTGGTTATTGGAAACATTAGACCAGTCATATTTGCCTATATAATTCTGGTAACATCTGTGTAACGCTTGCAATAGTAATGTAGATGATTTGGAAGATATTTGAATTTGACTAATGGATAGAATCAAAGTGTGCTTATCCGTAATAGTACTAATACACTTCTTCTCAGACGATGATGATGAATATTGAATGCAGTTACAGGTCGAACCTCAAGTTCCATTTCCCCTTCATGTTGGCGTTAAGGGTCCAGTTGTTTTCTCTAATCTGCATATAAGGAACCTGAAAGAAAGGCACAACACATTGTTTACTTACGAAGTTTGGAGCAGTGAACATGCTTCAGGTACGAGAAAGAGAGAGAGAGAGAGATACCTTATCAAACATTTCGTAGCCAACTTTGATCCTTACATCCTGATCTTCCTTAAAGTTCATTATGTTCCAGGCAAACTCTGCAGCTCCTATAGGGTTCCTCTGTAAAGCACAAAACGATCATATAATATACTAAAGCAAGAAACATAAACTGAAAGAAAGTTCTTGAGAACAAAGAAAAGAAGAGAACCTGGTTGAAGTCTTGATCAAAATCACACCGGCCTTTGACATTGAAGGTGACACTCTTATCATCTCTGACAGGAAACTGTTTTTTCCCGCGTACGTGACACCGAAGCTTTTGGCGCTTATCATAATGGATTCCTACTCCCAGGCCTGTTGCAGCCTAACAAAAAAAAAGTTTGTGACAACTCTATGAGTATTAGTCAGGTTCAGGACAAAGAGAGATAGTGTGAATTGAAACAGCAGAAACTGAGATCAAACCTCGGGGAATAAGTGTCTAATCATCGCACAGAAGTAACTAGGAGCTCCAGTTCCAGTATCTAGCTCTCCATGAAGCTATCACCAAAGAAAATAAGAAAGGTAACACAAATTGGCAAAGCCTAATAGTGTCTCAGACTGTAACCAAAGCGAAACAAGTGTGGGAGAACAAGCAAGTCAGATACACATACTCACAAGTAACTAATGACACTGAGATTCAAGGAAGCCTCATGAGAATGAAGTAAACCACTCAACATTATCTTACTCCTAAACTAAAATACATCCTCAAAACACTAACTCTAACAGATGAAGAGTGAAATACAAAACCATTACACAACTTGGGCTCCTGCAACAATTCAAATTTAAATCCTAAAAAAAAACGCTCAGGCCAAAGTTATCAGCAAGTCAGCAACTTCACTTCAGTTTAGGCTTTTCATCTTAACCAAAAACATCAGTTTGAACATAAAGTTTGAAACTTTACACACAAGACTCCAAAACCTTCAAATAAATGTCAAGACTTTTACGCAATTAAACTTCGAATCAAGCAAAAACAGTACCAACCAAACCAAGCCAGAGAGCATAAAGTTTGAAACTTTACACACAAAACTCTAAACCCCTTCACAAAATTTCAAAACTTTACGCAATTAAAGCTTCAAAGCAAAAAAAAAACAATACCAAACCAAGCCAGACTAGAGAGCATTACATAACCAAAGCGAACTTGTTTCAGAATTGAATAGAGCTAAGAGAACACATTCTTTATAGCACCCACACCAATACGAAACAAGTTTTGGAAGCTACGAAGAGTTTCACCTGCAAATGGGTTTTCGAGTTCACCGGGAGCTTCTCCTTCGCATGGATTTTCAACGACTTTGAATTGCACGTATACCTCAGAGAAGTCTCCATCCTCCCTCGAGAAAATCGCCCAAGAAAATAAATCACTCTACCCACCGAAACACACAAGCAGAGAGCGAAAACACCAAAACCTCACCTAGTTTTGACTACTGTATTATCTCACCAAGGTCCAACCAATTAATCACTGCCACGTGTTACAGAGTAGTCTTTTAAGCCCATATTAAAGCCCAATATAATGGACGTCTTCTAATATAATTAGTCCGTTAGCCCATACCTGCCACGTGTTACAGATCTAAGCCCAGTGTATATGGGCTTTTATCTGATGAAATTACCCTGTTTTTGCGGGTCAACCCGACCCGGGAATGTGAGTTTCTGAATAATTTGTCACTCTGGTCTTCTCTGAGTGAAGTAAAGCGAGTCACGAGACTGATCTGAATCATCTATCAACGATGAAGAAGAACTCGAGCGTCGTCGTCGATCTGTTGCTTCTTCTGCTAGCCATCACCGTTCTCGCAACGCCCGCCTTCTCCGATCTGGTTCTATCCAAAGTCGAACGTCGTGTAAGTCTTCAATTCGATCTGGATTTGTTGGATTCACGAGGTTCCCTGTTCGATTCGCAGAGCTTACATTTGTTGATCTGTGCTCAACACTTCGAATCAGATCAAAAAGATATAACCTTTCTCTCGATTCCATACGATATCAGTGGGATCGGATATGTAATTCGATAAGCTTCTCTTATTGATTAAATGTTATTGCTTTTTGTGTGCAGATCGATGTGACGTCACAGATTGCTCGTGTTACTAAGACCCTTAAGGTAAATTTCAAAACTTGTCACGAGACTGTGTGGATTAGATTCAAATTTAAGTTGTGTTGGTGTCTCTGACTGAGGCTTGTGTCCATTTTGGTGTGTATAGGTTGTGAACTCTGGCTCTGAATCAGTCTCCGAGTTTACTTTAACCTTCCCTAAGTTTCTCGGTAACAACTTGGCTTACCTATCGGTTTCACACAGCGAGGGAAAAGGGAAAGCTAAACGCTCTCTAGCCAATCTCTCTGTTAAAGAAGCTCACCCTAAAGGAATGCCAGATTCGATCAGTTTCTACTCAGTTTCATTACCTAAACCCCTCAGCAAGGGAGATACTTTGACGTTGGAGGTTGTTGCCGCGTTCACCAATGTGCTTCAGCCGTTTCCGGAGAAGATAACTCAGAGAGATATCCATCTCGTTATGCTCCAAGAAAGCGCGCAGTATCTCTCTCCTTATGTTGTTGAGTCTCAGTCGTTGTCTATTAAGCTGCCTAATGCGAGGATTGAATCTTACTCCAAGCTGGAGAACACGAAGGTTCAGGGGTCGGAGATTAAGTATGGTCCGTATAAGAATCTTGCGCAGTATTCGTATGCTCCGATTGTTGTTCACTTTGAAAGCAAGGCTGCGTTTGCTGTGGCTGAGAAGCTCGTGAGGGAAATAGAAGTGTCTCATTGGGGGAACGTGCAGGTCACGGAGCACTACAATTTAGTTCACCGTGGGGCTCAACTCAAGGGAGAGTTTTCAAGGTTAGAATATCAAGACAGACCTAATCCCCAAGGAGTATCTGCCTTTAGGCATTTACTTGCTAGATTACCACCTAGAGCCCATTCCATATATTACAGAGATGATATTGGCAATATCTCCACGTCTCAGATGCAAAGTGATTCGAAAAAGGTTGATATCTTGGATTGATGTTAATTTGAGTTTTAATGTAACTGATGTATGTGTGTGTTTAACTCTCTTTTTTTGCTGGTTGGTTGCAGACAGAGTTACTTATTGAGCCTCGGTTTCCATTGTTCGGTGGGTGGAAAACCTTTTTCACGATAGGTTATGGTTTGCCACTTAGTGACTTTTTGTTTGCATCGGAAGGGAAACGTTTCCTTGACATCTCCTTTGGCTCCCCTATGATTGACCTTGTCACTGAAAAACTCATCGTACAGGTTGGTATTATACACTTTGAACTTGCAGTATTAGAGATGATGTAGCAAACTAATCAAAGCAATCAATCTCTTACATGTATGATCTCATTTGCTAAAATAAAGATGTCACTGAGTGTTTTTTTTGTGTCCTTATTCCTCCATTGTAGGTGGTCTTACCTGAGGGTTCAAAAGATATATCAGTTACCACTCCATTCGCTGTCAAGCAGTCTCACGAGGTAACACAGTCTTGGCTCTATCAATATCTATCCTCTGTCTCTGTGTGCTTTGATTCTGACATTTGACCTCTTCATGTCTGCAAACTTGTTCTGTTCATTTTTCAGATCAAATATTCACACTTAGATATAGCTGGTAGACCAGTTGTTGTGCTAGAAAAGAACAACGTTGTCCCAGATCACAACCAGAAAATCCAGGTATATATAATACATCTGACTACTATCATTCTATATCCACAATATTCGTAGTTTAATGGGTCAAGAGATGTGTTTTTTTGTACAGGTCTACTATAAGTTCAGCAACATCAATCTACTGAGTGAGCCATTGATGTTAATCACTGGATTTTTTGTTCTGTTCATCACTTGCATCATATACACGCGGGCTGACTTCTCCATCTCCAAGTCCTCTGCTGCATATTTGGCTAAACTCCAATGGGATGAGGTACATTGGAATCTTGTTTCAAGCACAAATACATGTAATCTACTAATAGTCTAATACCTTATGTGGTAGATATTAAAAATGGCAGTCTCTTTTGTTTATCAGGTCCTAGCAACACTACAGGAAGTTCAAAACATCATCCAAAAATGCTTAGCTGCACATGATAAGCTTGAAGCATCGCTGCGTGATCTATCAAGAACCGGTGACATTCAAACCTGCAAAGCAGCTCGCAAATCCACTGACAGTTTGTTGAAAGATCTGTCGAAAGAACTGAGACCTCTTCTGGCTTCCTTACAATCTTTCCCATCAGCCTCACAAATATCTCCAAAGGTTTCAAATCTTCTCTCCACCTGTTACTCATCCCTTTGTCTCCTCGCCTCTGTTTAACTGTCTCTTCTGTAACAGGTTGAAGAGCTAGTTGCGAAAGAGAGAGAACTTCAAGAGAAGTTGATGGCCAAACACACCACTGTTGTTGAAGGGTACGAGAAGAAATCCTCAGGGCGTGATATCGAAAACCGAATCGCTTCTCAGCAACAAAAGATCATAGCCTTGAGGCAAGAAGTAGATGATCTTCTAGAGTTCATTGATGAGATCTAGAAAACTTAAAATGTAGCAGATCCCTTTTAAGTTTAAAACCAGACTTACTTTCAAAAACATGGAACTTTCAATCTCAATCAATTTCTCTTACAAAAAAATCATTTACAAGGATATACATATAAGACTCACTTATTAGCCAATGTTGGTGCAAATATACCAGAGAAGTTTGGGATCTTATCGATGTGTCTCAACGCGTTCTCAGCGACCTGTTTCGTTTTAAAATCAGCGTTTTGAAATGCATCAACAAGTGCTGCAGTAACGTTCTGTTCTTCTCCAAGCTCTCTAGCTATATCTTCAATACGTAAGATCCTCTCAACCATCCACACAGCTCGAATCCTCAAATTCTCTGTCCTGTTCTCCAACAAAACGTTCAATATAGGCGTCAACCCGTCTGCTTCAACGATCAACTTCACCGCGTTTTCTACTTCCAAACCGTCTTCTAGCAACGTCGAGAGAGCTGCAAGTGCTGGCCCAACCACCTTGTCGTTCTCATGGTCCAAAAGATCAACCAGTTTATCCACCGCTTGTCCTTCAACAAGACAAAAGCTGTCTCTCAGCGAACATATCCCTTGATGGATCTTACACATCCCTAGAACAACAGGCGGTTTGCTCAGACATGAAAAGATGGAGACACAGTAGCTTGGAGGAGGCAGTTCCGGTAACACTATCAGATTCTTGGTTTCAAGTGAAAGATTCTCCAAAGCTATCGCAGAAGCCATCTGGATGTTATCTTGACTGTATGACTGGAGGAGATCGAGGAACAGAGAAGCGAGATTGTTTTCACGGCAGAACGAAACGGCCTGTGTCTCCTTGGTGAGTGCAAAGGTGATCCGAGCAAGTATTTTAACAAGTCCTTCGAGAAAAGTTCTCTCAAACCGCTTCCCTCTGATCTCACCTTGGCGAATAAGAACAATCTTGGAGATGATTTTCTCGAAAGCACCGTCTCCTAGCAATCTCTGCGTCAGACCCCAATCTCTCTCAGGAAGCTCAGCTAAGAGCGCAGCAGCAACAGCTTGGTCCTCAGTGATTGTTGTTGTGCTTTCGGATATGATCCCAACAAGGTTCCCAAGCTGTCCAACAGTGCCTCGCAACACACTGGCTAGCTCTTCGCTCATGTGCGGTGAAATGTTATGAAGCAGCTTGATAGCAGCCAAACGCAAATCATCATTATCATGAACCTCAACGAACTGAACCAAGCTAATGATGGCACCTGAGTTTCTGATGGCGGAGACAACGTTTATAACCGAGTTAGGGCAGCTAGTTAGTCCAACAAGAACCTCCAAGAGCTTCCCCTGGATCTCCGGACCAGTGTTGCTAATTAACAAGAGTAGGTTCTCAACTACGTCCTCCGAAACAAGAGTTTGGTGATGAGCTCCAACACAGACTTTGTCAAACTCATAGCCAATGTTCACTATATTGGCAAGAATAGTAGCTGAGACTTCTTTAAGTCGGATGGGAAGCTGGTTCGGCCCAACGTAGAACAGGTCTTTGATAAGCGGCGGGAGAAGTCCTGTGCCGATCAAGACTTTAGCACTCCCTTCAAAAGATGAGATCTTGTTGAGAGCTCCCAAAGCAGCTCCACGCATGTCACGGCTTCTCATAAGGTCGATAAGACAAGAACCAACGGTCTGCGCCACATTAACTTTCACATCGTTGTTTAAAGCAAGCTCTCCAAGATAAGAAGCCATGGAGGCTTTTGTTTCAGGTGAACCTGCATATCATGTTTCATATATGATTCAGATATACAACCTGCTCTTATACAGTAGGCCTAGGCGTTTTTACCCGAAACCAAAGTCCCTACCTTAATCCAAACCGAGAAATCCAAAATCCAATATGAATAGTTTAAATAATTTAACTATTTTTTTAATTAAATTTGTGAATAACATATATCTTAAATATTTTTTTTTGTTAATTTATTAGTTTTAAACAAATATTTTTGGGTGCTTTAAAATATTGGTTATAATCCAAGAAAGAACCGAACCCAACCCGATAATTAGTAAAACTCAAACGAAAATTTGAAAATCTGAATCTAACCGAACCTACGGCACCTGAACGCCCAAGCCTATTAAATAGTATATGTTTAACAGTAAAGAAGGTAGTGGTATGGAGAAATCACCTCCACGAAGTTTAGCTAGAAGAGGCTGGAGTCTACCATTGCTAGCCATCTGTCTAACATTTTCCTCTGATCTCTCCAAGTTCGTCAAAGTCAAATCAGCTTTCTCAACAGTCGAAACATTCTCCGACTTGCTGCTCGTCAAACCAACCAACAAGAGGATAGCTCCATGAACCGAACCAATCTTCTCACACAAGAGCTCTGATTTAGACAACTCAAACAACAAAGAAACAGCTGCTTCCCTTCCCCTTGCCGGCTCTTTCGCCAAAAACTTAACTATAGTACGCACAGTGTCTCCCTCAGCCACAATCGCCTTACTCTCTTCATCTCCCTCGACGACAACTCGCAGCGTCTGCAAAGCCTTATACCTCACTTCATGACTAGTACTTTTCAGCATGTCCGTAACCAACCTTACAAGCTGAGGGTTCCGGACGCGGCGTTTAATCAAACGTATGTTCCTGCAGATGTCTCTGACATTCTTCAACGCCAGCAAAATATTCGCCTCGGCGTTACCTAGATATAGCGACTGACGAGCAATGTCAAGCTTCATACAATCATTCCTAGCTCTCCACTCTTCGATAGTGTCGCGTAAAGCTATGCTCGGGCTTAGATCGGTGATGCTAAGCTGCTTAGAAGTTATGGGACATAACACAGGTTTACCGTTTTGAGTACATTCTCTGAACCAATTCTCGATGGCTTCACGCTCAAAGGTCTGACCGTTCTCCAGAGTGACTGGATCTTGCATGACTTTCTTTGTTAACGGACAGATGAATGCTTCGTATATGTTGTCGATCCCTGGCTCGAACGTAGAGCTTTGGTCTGACTGACTTCCATCACAACTTGCAGCCATATGGTAAGATCACTCACTGCAAGCACGAGTTCATATAATAATCAGTAGAATCAAAGTAATCGGATACTAAAAAAAAGAAGTGCACTGTTTTATTTTATTTATTTTTTTGAATGAAGTGCATTGTTTTATTACCAAACTGAGAGCTATGCTCTGCATTTTTCTTCAGTTCAAGGAACAAAAATTCATTATCCAAATCTACGGTACTACTAGGACCGGTTCTGGAGAAAGCCAGATGAAATATTCGTCTATGATTCCCAAATGTTTTTGAAGAACATTATATAGACATAGTCTCCCAAATTTATAAAAAAAACAAAGACTTCCAAATTTGTAAAAGAATTTTTTTTTTTTTTGAAATCTATACTAAATCGCCTAAGGCTTTCAAAATAACACATGGGAAGTTTGAAATGATCTTAGAAATATATATAACTGAATCAAATTACTGCAAAATGATTTTAAGTTGGAACTACAAAAGATCCAAAATTGGTTTTCGTGGATACAAACTCAATATTTCAAGATTAATTGTTACAAACTATCATCTCAAAAGAGGAGTATGAGAAGACTTGTTAAAGTCTAACATCTAAAGTTGGAAACAACTACCAATTGTAATAAATACCATAATCATCATTTTCTACAACCCTAATATGGCAAATTTTACCTAATTTAGCATCAAGGATAAAAGGACAAACTAATTTACTCAGGATAGTTCCTTTATTAGTAAGTGACACACGAAAAAAAAGGAAGAAAGCGCGCGTACCAGTTACCTAAACGCGATATCCCCAGAAGAAACCGATCCAAACGAAGAAGAATAAAAAACCTTCTAGCTTGAGAATTCGATTACGATCCTTGAATCTAAAACTTGTGAGATTGATTCATTTCTTCGTCTCTACTATGTACAACAAACAGCGAACAAGACGTGCTTTGTACTCTCTTTTGAAGGTTGAATTCGACGGAGATGTAAACGCGACGAAAGAAAATGGAAACTGTAGACGAAGAAGAGAAGAGTCTCACTCAATGAAGCAACAACTAGAAGGATGAAGAAAAAAAAAACCACCGACTAAGAAAAAACGTTGCGAAAAGGGTTGACTAAAATTAGAAATGTCACGACAGCCACACAGCCACGTGTACACTCAAATCGACGGCTAAAAAAATCTGGAGAAGAAAACGTAAAACAGCTTTATCAACTAAGGCCCATACAGGCCCAATAATAAAACTATATACGATCGTAAACCAATTAATTTGATACGTTACAGCTTTACCAACTACGGCCCAATAAAATTCCAGATTTCGAAACGTTATCCGAAGACTGCCCATTCATAGCAAACCACGTGTGTAGTCACCTCAGAGGGCCTAGCACGAGTTACTTACACACGTACAAGCTCACACGTGCGGAGTATTTCCATTTATGCGTTTAAAACAAAATAAGCCGAAACGACTGTTCAGAGGAAGAAAGGGGAAAGAGAGAGAGAGTAGAGAGAGAGAGAGAGAGAAGATGGGGGAGGTAGCTGATACATTGACGAAGAAGAGGAAGAAGAAAGGGAGACCATCTCTAATTGAAGTCCAGAAGCGAGCTCTGAAGCAGCAACAACTGCTTCAGAGCAAGCTAGATGAGTCCAAGGAAGAGGTTAGATCCGGTTTCGGAAACCCTAATTCCGCCGCAACCCGATCCAGTCGCCGGATTGTTAATCCCAGCGAAGAGGAAGAAGAAGAAGACGATGACGAGCGGAGAGATAAGAAGCAACGGCTTTTGCACGGGTTGAACTCGCACGACGACCGTCGTGAATCTGAATTGGACGGCGATGCTTCTTCCATCAACCGCCGGAAAATCGGCGGCGCCGGATCTGATGTTACGGTAGTTACAGAGCTCTTTGTGAATATTTATATATAAAGAAAATTGGAGTTTTTGATTTTGAAATTGAAATAAAAAATAAAAACTCTTAATTTAGGTATTTAAAATCGTTGAGATTTGGCGCGTTAACTGAAGTTTCCTCTTCTGAGTTGAGTGATGGAGTTTTGACTATTTCGGTTTTTTTTTCTCTTCTCTCTTTTTTTTGTTGGTGGAAAAATGGAAAATTCATAATTTTCTCTCTTTATTTTTATTTTATTTTTTCCTTTTTGTCTTGCCTTGTTTTTAGGTTTTTAATCTTTCTTTTGAATATTATATTCTTTGATTCTTGGTTATTAATTCCATAGTTATCTGAATTAAAAGAAGGTTCTGCACTAAGAGTCAATCATGTCTTCAGACAAGTTCTTCAATTTGTCTTTTTACTTTTTGTTTTTAGTTTTAAAGTTTTGTACTTCAAAGACTTTGACTGTCTTTTCTTCTTTTGATTCTTCCATGGACATGAATGTTAGTTATTACAGGTACATGACACCTGTATAACTGTTATTATTTTCAGGATTTTCAACTTGAGGTTAATGAAGTGTCTGTTGGTTTTTTGTCTTGCAGGGACAAAAGGGTTCGAAAGCGACAGACATTCTTCAAAGTATATAAAACTTGTGTATGAATAAAAGTGAAAAATTTCTGGTGAGTAATTTAAATTAATGTGCGGCACATTTTACTTGTGGACAGGGGTGTCTCTTGTGGAGTCTGGGCCCGTTACACCATTGCCAGACAAAAAGTTGCTCTTGTTCATCCTCGATAGAGTTCAAAAGTATGTCACTTTCTTTTGCTCTGACATTAGCCTCCCTTCTCCATGGTCTCTGAATAAAATGTTGTTTTGCAATACTTGAAGGAAGGATACTTATGGAGTGTACTCTGACCCTGTTGATCCAGAGGAGGTGGAGTTTTCTAATTTTTATGTTAAGCTTGTGCATGTTAATTCACTGGTATTGCGTTATCTTTATCTGTGAGAGTTTGTTTTACAGCTTCCTGATTATCATGAGATTATCAAGAATCCTATGGATTTTACCACATTGCGGGAGAAATTAGAAGCCGGCGCTTACTCTACCTTAGAACAATTTGAGGCAAGTCTTGTCCTTTGAACCTATATCACCACCCTCGATACTTCTCACTGAACTGTCACATTCACTCTGCTATTTAGTTTTGCTGGAATAGAGTGTTTGATTCTTCTCTCATATACCTAAGTCTCAATGCACTAGTTTCTCTGTTAGCTACAACATATTATTTTTCCGAGAAGCATTTGTGGAAGTTGTTATATTCGTAAATGGGATAATAAAACTTATGATCTGTACTTAATTTTACTTGTAATATGAAAAGATTGCTACTATGAGAAGATGCGTATATCGTTTCTGACCCTCTCATCTCATGCAGGAAGACGTGTTTTTAATATGCACAAACGCTATGGAATACAATTCGTCAGATACTATATATCATCGACAGGTTTTGTTCTTTGCTTTTTATATAACAAGTTCGCTACGCTTTTTCCCTTTTGGTTATCTCCACTTTTCTGATGGTGTTTCTCTGACTATAACAGGCACGAGCAATGCTTGAGCTAGCCAAAAAGGACTTTGCAGATTTAAGACAAGAAAGTGATGGAGAAGTAGAACCAGTTTCACAGTCACAACAACAGCCTAAAGTTGTCAAAAGAGGCCGTCCTCCAGGCTCAGGCCTTAAGAAACATTCTGAGCCATTTTTGACTGACCGGACTATTTCTGAGAGTTCAGCTGATGCAGCAGCAGCGCACACTCCTGGTGGAGACGGCTCTAGATTATCCGGCGCTTACAATCTAAGAAGAACACCTCCTTCCGTTAGAACCAACCATTACAGCGAGAACCAAAGTGGCTTGTTGATTGATTGGGAGAAGGAGTTCCCACGTAAATATCTACTTTTTTCTTAATTTAACTTTCTAGTTTTATTGACATTAAAACCAGTTTTCTTTTTTTCATTTTCTGTGTAGCTTCGGTTGTGAAGGCCGTCAACAAATACGGGATGAAGAATGTGGACGAGAACAGGCGAGATTCTTACTTCCTGGACATCTCTCCTTCTTCGCAAGAAGCTTCGGTTTGTACAAGTCTTGAGGATGGTTTGAAACAGTTAACTCCAGTACGTGTTAGCAACTTATATAATATCTCCTTTTGTTTTTAACAAACAGAATCTGACCCTTTCCTTGTTTTATAACCAGGTTGGGTTGAATACTGAATATGGCTACGCTAGGAGTCTAGCAAGATATGCTGCAAATCTTGGTCCTGTTGCTTGGAGACTTGCCAGCAAGAGGATTGAGACAGTGTTACCAAGTGGAACCGAGTTTGGTCCCGGTTGGGTTGGAGAGAAGCCAGAAGCTCCTCAGCAGCCAAAGTGTTCGAATGACTTGGCATCTGAAAGCATACATTCTTCCAAAGAAAGCAAAGAGAGTGCATCAGCTGCTCGCTTGTTGAATCAAAAAACTGTTAAGTCAGAACCGCTGATCAATCCTGAGAGCAACGGTCTACTCCGTGGCTGCAGAGGAGTAAACCAGATGCTGGAAACTGCTGCTTTCTCGCGACAAGGCTTGTCGCCTAACACAAAACCGGAACTAAACCGGTTTCACCCTGATCTCAACGCTAAGCTCGTCTCACCAAACTCACCGGTCTCTAACCTTCAGGCAGGTTCATCCCAGCAGCATCCGGATTTGGCGCTACAGCTCTAACTTACTAGTCTTGAAAGCTTTTCCTGTAGGAAGAGGGAGGAGTGTTGTGATTGTGGATGAAAAATATATAGGGAAGAAGTCTCTGTACAGATTGTTGCAACTTCCAGATTTGTGTAGGGTAAGAGGAAAACCAATTTAAGGGAGTACTCAACAAGGTGTATGCATGTTATTTATACAAATATTTTTCTTAAGTTGATCAATTCAGAATAATGAATGTGCATTTGAGTTTTGATTTCAGCTTATGAGAGACGATTGTAATATGAAAGTCTGTATAATGTGCCTATGCTTCGCTTGTCTCTTGTTCTTATTTTTGCAACTGTTAGTGTAATGAGAGATAAGCCATGTGATTTTTTTGCCAACATATATGCTTATACTGCAACGTTTGTTTGACTTTCATTGACTTGGGTTGTTTAGCTAACTTTCATTTGCTTTTTCGACTGCTCTTCTTTGTATTTTCTTTTACATCATAAGATAGTGAAGAATGTCTGCTGAAAACTGTTGTCATTAACTTGCCTTAAAACTTTTTATGGGTTAAGCTTCTTTCTTTTTTTAATGAGCAGCAGATGAAAAAAAATATATTCTTTGAATTTTTTTACTTAAATCATATTTCCATTTATGTCTCTATGATTCTATCATTAAAAAGAAGATTATATAAATCAATTCTGGTTGATTTTACCATCTACTTGATTGACTTTCAAATGTGCCTTAATTGATTTTCAAATCCAATAATTTAATTAGAAATCAATTAATGATATACACAGATGTGTAAATAAAGTTCAGATTCCATAAATCAGTTTAAGTTAGAAAGTATATTTTTATTGGATTAAAACTTAAAAGAGAAAAAAAAATTCTAGAACAAACCGCGTAATTTAACAAGAAAACACTTGAAATTCTAGAAAATCATCTCTTAAGTTATCAGCGTATAAATTTAACAAGAAAACATTAGTAAGATTCTAGAAAACGGTCTCTTTAAGTTGTCAGCCTGCATCTTTATACGTTGCAATTAAACCGTTTAATTTAGCTCCAACGGAAATAAAACAAATTATAACGTTGAAAAAATAAAAAGAATTCAACAGAAGGAAGAAATAAAAAGGACGGGCAGTTCCCAAATTAGGTCTCACCGTTCCTTTATTTCCTCTTCCGTGGCCATCAAACTTCCTTGGTTGCTCTCTCGTTACCTCTTTCTCTAAAGATTTTTTTTGCCATTTAGAAGAGTGTATCGAATCTCTCCCTTCCTCTAGTAAGTATACAAATATATCATTTTTATGATACTTGTATAAATTTACTTCTATTATCTTCCATTTGAGATTCTCTTTTCCTTCTTAAGGACAAATCAATTCAATCAAATTGTCTCCTCTGTGTTTGATGGGTTCATAATTTTCCCATTTTCCTGGAATTAAAGAGAGAAAAAAAAAAGTTTCTCTCTATCGTTCCTATTAATAATCTTGGAGAAAAAAAATCCATTTATTCTATTGCAAGAATCCTAGTTTTATTATTCTTTTCCTGTGTAAGGGTTCCAAGGAGCTAGGTTTGGTGATATTGTTTGAACATCATCTCAAACCAGCTCTTCTGAATCCATTTCTTTCCGCTTATTGTTTTTCGAAAAGTTCATCACTAAAAGAAAAATGAGGTGTTTCTCTTGTCTCGACACACGAACCAAGGATATGAGAATCAACATTGATACCACATCTTACCTAACCAGTGGTTCCTCAGGTTTGTTTTTATAAATCTCCATCTCTCTTTCTCTATTTGATTTACATATTAGAAAATAAAATCTCCAACATGCGATTCTCATATATGTTTTGTAGTTGATACAAGAAGCGATGCAACAGGAGGAGGAGCAGGGTCGAAATCTGGCATTTTAGGTTAGAAATCTATTTTTTAAATGATTTTTAATTTCTTCAGACAATATTTTTGAATATTATAATGATGAAATAATAAAAACACACAAATGTTTTGGTCAGTTAATGGGAAAGTGAATAGCCCTAAACCAGGGGGTGGCGCAAGGAGTTTCACGTTCAAGGAGTTAGCCGCCGCAACTAAGAATTTCCGGGAGGTGAACATGATCGGAAGAGGAGGGTTCGGTAGTGTCTACAAGGGACGCTTATATTCAGGACAAGTAAGTTATCAACCTCTCTTCCTGTATTTTAAAACATCTGAAGCGGCCTTGTAAGAATCTTGATATTGAATCAAAACGTACGTATAGGTTGTGGCGATCAAGCAGTTAAACCCAGATGGGAATCAAGGAAATCAAGAATTCAAAGTCGAGGTTCGCATGCTTAGCGTCTTCCATCATCCAAACCTAGTAACTTTAATCGGTTACTGTACTTCTGGTGCCCAGAGACTTCTTGTTTATGAATACATGCCAATGGGTAGCTTAGAAGATCATCTTTATGGTAAGTCATTGTGTTTTACAGATCTCCTTTTCTTCTTTTTTTTTTGCCTAAAGTGTTTTACAAATCTCACAAAAATCTACTTATGTTTCATATAAAGTGTCATTTGAAAGTGTTTATACATATTAAAAACATTTAAAAATTCAATCTCATTTTCTATTCACACAGTTAATATTTTTTTTCTAAATCTTATATATTAAAATAGAAGTCATGATTTCTTTTCATGTATGATTTTTTTAGTTTGGACCATTCCTAAAAAATATCATATTTTACATAAGTTCATTATTATATATTTTAGTATCTTTATTATTTTATTTGAAATACAAATGAATATATTTAAAATGTTCTAACAAAATCTTTTCAAAATCTTCTTAGAATCTTTTTAAATTTACTTTCAAAAATTAGTTAGTTTTAATTTAAATTATCATAAAATATAATTAGAAATTAAAATTGAATATAGTTTTCGTTTATAAACGAAAATTTAAATAAAATGAAATTAATTAATTTCACAAATAAATTTACTAATATTTTTATAGATTTTGTTAGAAATAAATATTTATTTTTATTTTAATTTTTTCAAATTTGTTTTCTAATAAAATAAAAATCATGATTTTTTGATGAGTGATATTTTTATTTGGACCATCATTTAAATTTTATATTAAATGTATATCACTAATGCTAATATACATAATATTTTTAACTACTTTAATCATAATATCATTTATATCTTTTAATTTTTTTAAAAAATAATTAAAATTCTAACAAATCTCTTGAAAAAGATTATAATACGATCTTAATTGTCATAAATTGAATATAAATATTTTCAACTAATTTTGTAATTAGTAATGAAATGTTACTAAAAGAATAAAATTATATCCTATTTTATCAATTTTATAACAATATCTATCATTTTAAAATAAAAATGTTATATTGAAGAAAATATGATAAAATTATTTAAATTGATAAGTTAGCATATTTTACTTTCATAAATATATAATATTTATGCTAAAAATATAATATATTAGTAGAACGGGTTAATATTAGTAAACTATATAATACATGTATAAAAATTTAACTTATCTTAAACTTTTTAATATACAGTAATTTATTATATAAAATTAATAAACATTAAAAAATTACTAAAAAAATCTAGCGATGAATTACGGATCATGATTATAATAAATTAAATACAAAATTGTTTTCATATATGTTGTTTCATGCATTAAAAATTTTAGTTTAGTAATCAAACGCAAATTCAATAAGACAAATATATAATAAGCAACATATATATATTTATGATGATTTTAATTTACAGTATAAAAACTATAAAATTATTATATTTGGCATAATTATACAAACATTTAAATATGTGAGTAATATTAAAAATATATAATAATTATGTAAAACAAATATTTATATATATAAATGTGAAAATATATACCCGCACGGTTGTGCGGGTGGAAATCTAGTAATACATTAAAACAGCTATAAAAGTGAATTTTTATTTAAATTTCGCATTAAAATCTTAAAACAAACTCTCTGCAAATAAAATTTTAAATGATATTTGTGAAACTTGGGGGGAATATTGTTCATAATATTCTTTTACTAATCTACCTGACTTGTTATTGTTGTTGTTGAATCTTAGATCTTGAGCCTGATCAGAGTCCTTTAAGCTGGAACACTCGAATGAAAATAGCTCTTGGTGCAGCTCGTGGGATGGAGTATCTTCATTGTAAAATAAGCCCATCAGTGATATACCGTGATTTGAAGTCCGCAAACATTTTGTTAGACAGAGACTTTAGTCCCAAGCTATCTGACTTTGGACTTGCTAAAGACGGTCCTGTCGGTAACAGAACACATGTGTCGACTAGGATCATGGGTACGTACGGATACTGTGCTCCAGAATACGCCATGAGCGGCAAGCTAACCATCAAATCAGATATATACTGCTTTGGTGTTGTGTTACTCGAGCTTATTACTGGTAGGAAAGTTATTGATTTGAATAAACCACATGGAGAGCAGTACCTTGTTGCATGGGTAAGTAAAAGAACAATTATTAGAAAGTAAACCGGATTAAACCGAAACTCAGTTTTAACTTAATTTGCTCTTGGTGTATGTGCAGGCTCGGCCGTATCTCAAGGACTCTACGAAATTGGGACAACTTGTGGACCCGTTGCTGCGTGGAAAGTACCCTAAGAGGTGTCTTAGTTGCGCGATATCTATCACCGAGATGTGTCTGAACGAGGAAGCGAACCGACGTCCGCAAATAGGTGATGTCGTGTTGGCTTTTGAGTATATAGCTGCCCAGAGCAAATCTTACGAAGAGAAAAGAATGGCTCGCAAGTCTACGGACTCTGACCGGTCAAGAGGAGAAAGAAAACAGAGTTTCTAAGTTTGTGTCAACAAATCTGAAAGGCTCTGATAGACACTTAATAAGACCTCGAAAAATATTTGTTTTTGATTTCTTGTTTTTTTTTCCTGGGGTTTTTATTTAGTTCAGTTTTAATAATGGGACCTGGTATGATGAAAAACGTAACTTTTTGTTTAAGAAAGAACTTTTACGTTCAACAAAAAAAGTTACGTATAGGTAAATGTTCTACAACTTCCTTATGATATTTTTGGTGGGTAGTTTATCATCATCTCCTTTTCAGTGTCAAAATTTAAATACGTAATATCAAATTAGATAGTATTATATTATATTTCTGTAATGTTTAATTTATACTATTATGTTTTAAAACAAAAAAAAATTTAGACTATTTTTCGATTTATATGTGTCATCCTTGAGAAAGGTACAATTCAGTTGGATAAACCTACAAAATGTATGTAAATTTATGCGTAAAGATGTGGTTTATGAAGTTTGATCATACTGTATATTTGTTTATTTATATATTGCTCTTATCTCCGAGATCTGCAATATATGTCTCCATTTGACATATCGATATCAAATTAAATCGAGAATGTGACATACATGATACAATCATTCAAATAATATAGTCAATCCTTTTAATTATTTGAGCTTCTTTCTCGCAAAGAAAAAAATAAATTTGATAAATGCAAGTAGGTGATAATTAATCCGCTAATATTTTATGTCAACTTTGACCACACTGACTAATTCGATCTACACGTTATTCCCCAATCTATATAGATATATAGTACATCTGCCCACGTTTTTTACGTGAACTCGTTAGAACGAAAAATGAAATAAAAGCAAATCGAAACCCGGTTTCTAACCTCGTTTTCATATATTCTTGATTTGACTGTTAGAACATTTCTATATACTGGTATATACAGTATATTCGGACCCGCCATTGCTAGATACTGTTCTTTTTGTTTGACCTATTCCTACTATATGACAAATTGTCAATAAATATCTTTACATTTGCGATATACTAAAAAACATTGTTTGGCAATTCCTCAAATTCGTTTGCTTCTGTGACCACTCAATTATCTGAATCCGTGTGGGTGTTTACTCTAGTTGTTACGTCAACGAGATATGATCGGCATAGTCCGTGTGAATGGTAATTTGGTATGCTAAATTGCTAATAATAACAATAGAATGATTCGGTTAATAACTGTATAGTTCCAGCTAATATTAAGTAAATAACTATGATTTTATATTTGTAATAAAAAGTGTAGCTACGTGTTTATATTCCTAAACAACCTGCCGTATGTTTGTTTTTAAAATTGTTTGTGTTTCTTTGGCCCGATAATCCAATTAATTATAGGATAGATAAATTTTATAATTCATATTCACATAGGACCCGATCATTCAAACAAAAAGAGACTGAAAATGAAGGTCCATAAAAACTAATATTGAACTTGAAAGAGACATATTATTATTATTATTATTTTTTTTTTGAAACACACATATTATTATTTCTACTATTGTTTTTTTGGCTAATAACTGAAAGTTTCCGAGTATTGACCTGTATATCCTTTGGACAATGGACATAGTATGAAATGTGAAAACAGTACATGTATATATATATATTTTCCCTATTTTTATTCTTGTGCAACCAACAAGAATGAATCATGACTCATAGACGTCGATAATTTTGGTATTCAAAAATTACAACAATCAGCCAATTAAATCGAAAGGGTGGCTATACAACCACGACGAAATCAAATACACACGACCTTTTATCAAATAAAAATTATATATAAATATATTCCCACAAAGAGAGTGTTTGCTTGGTGTTTCATCTCTGTTTCTCGGCTCTTTCCTCCATCTCTCAGTTAAAATCCCCAGAGAAAAATTCTCTCAAATCTTAAGTGATCGTAAAGTTCGAAGCGAAGATAACAAAAAAAAAAACAGAACAAAGTCAAAGCTTGTGTTTGTGTCTTGATGGGTAACTTCTGTCCTAACGGATCTTCCAGTGTTGGACACGAAGAGATCTCTGTCTCCACCAAGCCCCTCCCAGGTTCATACATGTTTTTTAAAAATGTTTTTGTTTTTCTCTTTTAAATCGAACTCATGTACCGAGGTTTTCAATCTAACAAGATCATCTGTTGATCTTACAGCGGTGAAACATGGTAAAAATCCAGTAAATCAAAAGGCTCCGCCGCCGGTGGTGGTAATGCCGCCGGCTAGGGGCTCGAATCCAAAGTTTCCGGTGGCAGAAACAAGAACCATCGATAACACGACTCGTAAAAAACAGCAGGAGAAGCCAAGATCCGTCGATGACCCATCTCGTGAAAAACAGCATGAGAAGAAGCCAAGATCCGTCGAGACTCCGCCGTCAAATCCGGTGGAGAAACAAGGAGTGGGAAAAAAAGCAGTGCCGCCGAGCGGGAAGATAGTGACGCCAAATCTAAAGATGTTCACATTAACGGATCTTATGACGGCGACAAAGAATTTCCGGCCGGAGTCGATGATCGGAGAAGGCGGGTTCGGACAGGTGTTCAAAGGATGGGTTGATGAGGAGACCTTATCTCCGTCGAGGGCCGGCGTGGGAATACCAATCGCCGTTAAGAAATCTAACCCTGATAGTGCTCAAGGGTTACATGAGTGGCAGGCAAGTAACTCCTAATTTTCCTCCTTTTTCTTTTATTTTAATTCAAATTTGCATCGGAATCATTAGAAAAACTTCTAATTTAGGCAAGTACATATTGGAAGCAAATATCATTGGTGCATAATTATAGGAGCAGATAAGGGAAATACATTCAAATTGCGATGTATTCGTGACATTATTAACAAAAATTACTACTAAATGCTAGACTGGTGTAAGCACGAGTTTATATTCTTCAAACATTCTTTGGAACAAGTTTAACATGCTACTTGTCGTTTTGTTGATCAATATAACGACTTTTTAAAACGTACTGCATATTTTAGTAATACTGATTAGTCAAACAAATGATCAATGTTATTAGTTTGGCAATTATTTTGTGGTTTTATTTTACAAAACGTCAATTTAGGGTATGATTGTCAATAACTAAAAAGCACAAAACGTACACGGTATAAAATATTTTAGTGGCGTTTTAGAAATCATTTATCATAATGTTGATGTATTCTGAAACGCACACATAATATTTTTAAACCTAAATAGCTGTATTTGAATATAAATTTCATTTCAATCATTTATAATTGAATTTATTGCACCCATCTCATTTATAGTATCACTTTTGAAAGAAGAAGCCAAAAAGATGAAGAAGAAGTCAAGGCATTCATTCTCACGTAAATTATTTTCTTCTTTTATGTGAAGTGTATCCAGCTAGAAATTCCGTGAAGTGTATCAAATAAAAAAAATTAAGTAAGAAACATTCACGATCATATATATTATACGTGGAATATAATATGCAACTTGTGAAAATATGAAAATAAGTAATTTTGTTTAGGATTTAGGAACAAAAGATAAAAGTAATACTATTGACTTGGTTCTCGACGAGGAACACAAATTTCCTAACATTAGAGTTTGTGTCTCTCAGTCGATAATTACACACTAATATTATAGTTATTTTCTATCTATGTAGAAAATATTGAACATAGCATCAAATTTTATCACGTTCTTCTTATATCAATGGGTTTAATTTAACATGTAATCATATTGGATATAATTGTTAACATATGTGTGGATATATGGTAAAAATTGCAGTGTGAAGTGAGATTCTTAGGGAAGTTTCATCATCCAAATCTAGTCAAGCTCTTGGGATATTGCTGGGAAGAGAATCAGTTCCTCTTGGTCTATGAGTTTTTGCCTAAAGGAAGCCTTGAAAACCACCTCTTCTCAAGTACTATTTCACTCATACATTAATCACATTCTTATATACATCTTTGTCTTCTTTTCTTTTTGACAAATTTATTCATCTATTTATATAAGATGTGCATGTAATGTTAATGCAGAAGGAGATGGGTTGACATGGGATACACGTTTGAAAATAGCCATTGAAGCAGCTCAAGGACTTACATTTTTGCATAACTCCGAGAAGAGTGTTATTTACAGAGACTTCAAGGCTTCCAACATTCTTCTTGATTCCGTACGGTCTCGTTTCTTTGTCGTCTCTAGCTCGCACGTTTACAGCATGCGGCACCTTATTTTGAGTTAACAATTCTTTTCCGTCTTTTACAGAACTTCAACGCCAAGCTTTCTGATTTTGGTCTAGCCAAACATGGTCCAATTAATGGATACTCCCACGTGACCACTCGTGTCATGGGCACACAAGGTTATGCAGCTCCCGAGTATGTGGCTACAGGTAACTAAAAACGTCCAATGTTGTCTGTAAAAACGTGTTTCAACTTCTTTTTTTGTTGTTTTATTTGGTTTGGCAAAAAACGTGTTTTAATTAATTTTTTGAAATTAAATGATTACATAAACATGTTTTCTTTGATGTTATAGGTCATCTATACGTGCTGAGTGATGTTTACGGATTTGGAGTGGTCCTCTTAGAGCTATTAACCGGTCTAAGAGCACTAGACCCAAACCGACCATCTGCGCAACAGAATCTCGTGGAATGGGCTAAACCGGTTCTGACCCAGAAAAAGAAGATTCAGAAGTTGATGGACCCACGGCTCGAGAACAAGTATCCACTTTTGGCGGTGAGCAAAACCGCTGCATTAATTCTACGGTGTCTCGAGGCTGACCCGAAGAACCGACCTCCCATGGACGATGTACTTAGAGAATTAGAAATTGTAAGGACTATCAGAGAGCAACCAAAAGAAGAGAAGCGTAACCGGAACAATGGACATGGTTCACCGCACGTCCGTAAAACCGGTCGAACCAGATAGTCAAATAGTCCCCTTTGGAAGTTTGGATCAGTCATATATATATGTACACCACACAAACATACACAACAAACATACGTAAAACCTTCATTTTTTTTTTAATAAATAAAATATCTTCCTTCTTTTACATTTTTTATTAAAGTTTTTACGTCAGGACATTTGAGATTAAAATTCCTGAAAATACATTTTATTATCAATTATTCAGATCAATAAAACAAGATATTTTGCAAGATACGTCATAAAACAAATTCAGTATGCAAATAAAATTGTTAAAACATAAATTTTCATAAGACATAGATTTATATAGTGTAAAATTTTCATGTAATAGCTTTCATATAAAAGACTAATAAATAAATATTTAAAAATTAATTTCACAAAAAGAGACTTAGTAAGATATTATTTGTTGTACACTATTGTTTACTCCTGCAAAAACAAATTTCATTTTTGGTAATTATAGAACTCTTAATTTTCTTTTCCTTGTGATGCACTTCCAGTTTCTACAGAAAATAGACGTTTAAATTCTTAGTTTACGTAACAAAAAATGTAATTATTGAAATTGTGTATCTACATATGCAAACCAGCAGCACATTACAATACAAACATACTAGTAAACAATGAAAAATTAAATTATTTGTTTCTATAAAAAGAAAGGCACTTTACATGTTCTCTCTCTCTCTCTCTGCCATATCAAGCACCACCTAATAATCTTGATAAAAGTAAAGAAAACCTATGAACAATGCTTACACAACACAAACTATAAGTGACATCTTTCTCTCTTACTTCATTCTGTCAGGAAAGTGATCCACTGACAGAAGAACGTTCTTGCAAATGCTGAGAAGAGAGCTGAAGCAAAAGCTTTATCGTCTCTCCAGGGAAAGATCTGCAAACATCAACACATTCCTCAACATCATCATCACACCTCAACAAAACCCATTCATTGTCTTCATCTAAGTACTTCAGATCATATCTGCTCACATCTTCTATACTAAACCGTTTCGCTATCTCCCACAACAGATCTTTAAGCCTGCGCGAGTTCCTCATCCTGAACCTGATCTTCTCCTCCTCATAGCTCACCTTCACCCTCAGAAAATCATCCTCCTGTGATGACGTTGATGGTGATAACTGTGTGGTCTGCGTTTGCTTAATAGCTCTTGTATCTTCTCTAGCTTTATTCACAGGATCCTCCTTGTTTGCTTGTGTTTCGCTTGAACAGCTCGACGTGTGGCTACAAGAGGAACCAGGGGAGGAGGATTTTGCAGGCTGTGAATGTGAAGAAGAAGGCAAGAACGTTGTCTGCTTGGACTGTTGCTCTTGCGAAGAAGCTAGGTTTGGGAAGTTAGCATAGAAGGAGCCTATAGGGAGATGATGACCTGACACTCCTTGAACAGAGTCAATGACACGTTGGATCTTCTGAAGCGAGTGACCAACTTTCTTGATCTTTCTTGATGGCCATCTCTGTATCCCGTGCTGTCTGCAGATTCTCTTCAACGTCGTTGGACAAACTGAAACAAGTTCTCCATGATCAATAAACAACACAAAATCTCTAATGAACTCAAGAATAAAAATGTTTTTAACCATTGCGTCAGAGGTCCAATTGAGTGACCACTGGGACGAAACTAATATTAAATGTTTCCAGCCTGGGAGATTACAGGTCCCCGAACCCAGGGCCGGGCGTGGTAGCCCCGGGTCTAAACCCGTGTCCCCGTATATTAATAATTAAAGGTCCAATATTTTTTATAAAAGCAAAATTTTACATAAATTGTATCAAATTTTTAATAATTAAATTGAAAAGGGTCCAAAAATATTTTAAATGTATATAATTTTGCTTACATCACAATATATCACTGTTAAAATTTTTAAAACAAAATTTTCTTTTAAAACAGAGAAAAAAAATTAATGTTAAGCCAACTGGTATTAAAAAAAATGTTTTTTTAACTTACCACCAATACTCTTGGCAGCATCTTTGAGACTCCCTGCAAAGTATTGGCGCAGAACATCCAAAGTAATGTTCTTCTCAGCTTTTGTTTTCTTCTTCTCAGTCACTCTACTTGAACCACCACCAGCACTAGAGAAAGTGCTGTTCTCATTCACCACACTCACTCCTTTACCATAGTCAAAGCCTATCTCTCCATCAACAGATAAGCCTACATGTTGAGGATTACTATTACTTTCATGTACTTCACATGTCTCCTCTATCTTTGGAAGTGTCTCAACCTCACTGACCATTTGATCTCCCTCTTCTTCTAGCTCCTTCTCAGTGACTGTCCTTAAACTTCTAGGCACATGAGCCATTATAGTTGAAAGAGCATTCAACATTCTCCTCTGTTCCTCTATGTCTCTGCAGTCTTTAGGCAAAAAGAACTCCAAGACAAAGTCAGCTGAGCCTGTGTGGATGCAGCGCAAGCGTATAGCTACCGTGCCGTGTAGTCCAAACATAGTTGCGTGGTGAGAGAGAGGGTACTCAGACTTCTTGTAGCTAGAGACATCAGAGGAGAAGCAAGGACCGTTGGTTAAAAAAGCTTCTCCAACAACTCCTTGACCTTTTAGGAGATGGTGCTCAGAGCAAGCTTCGTGGAACTCACGGACCGTGGGGTCACCGACGTAGCAAGCATCGTCTATTGTGGATACACAGTGGATGTAGTTGTGGTCGTTGTGACGGCAGCCGGTTTTGCTTTGCTTGAGACAAGACATCCATGTTTGAGCTAGTGGGAGTTTGTGCGTCTCGCAGGCACATCTCAGGAGGTTTCTGATCTCAGGTAATGCAGCTTGGTAGGAGAAGTCAGGTCCCTGATTACAAAAGATAAACAAAATCAACAAAAGTGAAAAAATCGGTCTAGACGGCACATACGATTCAAACTGTTTTAAATCAGTTAAAATTCGTTTAAACCGATCTAAATTAATCTAAATTAAGCAATAATATAAATATAAATCTACAACTTTGTCTACTTGCTATTGTTTTATATACCTAATTTTGATAATTCATCACAATAGTTTATAGCTAAAACCAAATACTAAAATATCTTATATAAATGTAAAATATGTATAAAATAAATCAATAATTTGTTAATCTTTACGCCGCCTAGACCCCGAATAATCCACCTATTCAATAGTCTTTCTATAAAGCGTCTAATTAACATCTAGTGATTTCTTGAACATTGGTTATGAGCTTTTACCTTTAGAGAAGGCGAAACCGGAACTTCAGTGCTCCTAAGATCAACAGCCTGTGAGCAAAAACATCACTTAAGCTTTTCCAAGAAAAGCATAAAAGATCGAAAGGAGACAAAGCACAAATGAAACAAAACCTGAAGTGCTCTGCAGATACTGTCAAGCTCAGGGCTCAACTTAACCATTTGAGTAGTCATCACAACCTCAATAACACCTAAGCAAGTCTTACTCCCTTGTTCAAACACAGGAATAGCTAACGTCCCACGGACATCGCAGTCCTGAGCATGCTGGACTCTAGGATACTCCTCGTTCTTGAAAAACCTCACATCAGGAGTCCACTCAGGAACCTGCCCCAAGAACACTCTCCCAGGCAAACCAACCAAGTCCTTGGAGCTCGAATCTTCTTGCTCAGCAGAGAACTGATAATTCTCAGAGATCTCTCTGTAATGAGCAAGCCTTTGAGACATCGGATCATGGCTGAAAGGCTGTTCCTTTGTGGTTAAAACTCTCTTGCCTCCTCTATCCACAGGCACCCACAGCTGTATAAGAGAGTCGCCTCTCTCGCTAGTGAAGTCTTTAATGTGTTTCACCGCTTGAACTAATCTCTCCATCACAGAAGAGCCGTGACCACCCCCGCTTGGTCCAATCCAGAACCGTCTGTTCAGGGTTGAGAGATCCTCAAGACTAGACCTTTCTGCAAAGCCCTGACCATACATGTGAGATAAGGTAGAGGAAGAGATTGCTGCTGTGTTGTCTTGCTGTGGAGACCACATGAAGGAGGAAGGATCAAATGGGGCTAGGGACGTTGAAGGACTAAAGTTTGGGAACTCAGATGCATCTGTTGTTGTTGTCTCTAGCCAGCAACCATCTAGAAGCAAACCGTCCATGAATGAAGAGTCCATAGCTGGATCCATGGGGAGATGATAATTGTTATTCATTGCTCAAATCAATGAAGCAACAACAACATCTGAAAAAAAGAAAGAACAATAATAACAAAAACCCATTTGAGGAGAAGAATCAAATCAAGCAAAGATCTTGTAAATAGGGAAGAACAGAGAATCAAAGAGTGATAAAGCTTCCAACTTTTTTTTCTCTGTTTTTGATTCCTACAAGTTGGTTAAACTATACCCTAAATCTCTAATCCCTTGTGGGTTAAGTTGGTTAAGCACTAATCTGATTCCTTCTTGATGGAGAAGAAAGAAAGGTGAGACCTTTGAGGTGATTAGATATGAAAAACAAAAATAGAAAGAAAGAACGAAACTCACAAAAGACGTCAGATTCACGGAAGATTCCTGGAGTAGGTTTATAAATGTTTTTTTTCTTTTTTTAGTTGAAGAAGAGAATCTCGAACTGTCCCTAAAGACCACTTGTTGTCTTAAGAGACAGGAGAAACAGTTGAAACAACACACCCCCAAACTCTGAGGGAAAAGAAAGGCTGTAAAGATGTCTTTGATGGGTATGTACCTGGTTGTGGAGTTAAGTACCTCCACCACCTCTTCCACAAGAAATTTTAAAATAACAAAAAAAAATATATCATATTTTAGGAGGCATCTTTATCTCATATACGTATTGGAAAAAAAAATACCATTCAACTGAAATTTTCTTTTTGTACAAAATAGCATTAGGTTGTACAAAGGTTTTTGAAGTGAATAAAATTTAAAAAAATTCCAAAAAAAAAAGATTTTTTTAATTTTACATTTCTTGTAAAATAGTATTCCTTCTGTTTTTAATATTTAATGTTCTAAAAAAAATTCTAAACTAGATAACATTTTCAATTTTCTATACAAAATTTATTAAATTATTATATTAATATATGATCATTTATATACTGAAAATTGTTTTATGATTCGTTAATTTTTGTTTAAATGAGTAATAAATAATGTTTTTGTTCAAAAATATATATAAAATAATCTATTTACAAAAACTCTAAAATGTTATCTAATAAAAAAATGAAAGATGATTATACTTTGGTCTCTTTGGTCTCTTTGTATCTTTCTCTCACTTCCAGCTGCGTGGGTCTCGACTCTTGAGAGATTTCCATATTCTAGATAGAAGGTAAGCGTGACAATGATATTAAAAGTTTTTGTGAAGTTTCATGTCTTGGGCATTGAATAGCTCTCCATGTATTCTTGATATAAAAATATACTACTCCTAGTATTTCTATATAAAACAAAGTCAACTTTTCTCGACCAATGTTGAAGAAGAGGTAATTTTATGCAAAGTTTTGGAAGCAATAATAATAAGGGAACAAATAGAGCTGACCAACATTTATGAGATTTAGCAAACCAAACTATGAATAATAGTTGAATTTTCGCCTCTGACTTTGTTATTTTACTCCTTTTAATCGATAGGTTATAGTATTATAAATCCTACAAAGCTGGAGAAGAGATTGGTGTCTATATAAAACGGTTTCGTCTTTGAGTTTACTACATCAGCTCACCTTTCTTGAACAGTTCGTGTAGTGATTGTTTCGTCTTTGCTATAGTGGAAGTTGAATAAATTAAATGTAAATGAGCTTGGAGGAATAAGTAAGAAGAGAAATAAAAACAAAGGTTCTCCCATGTGTACACCCTCGAAACCATAACTATTTGATGCTACCAGTTACTAATTTTTTTTCTAAAAGCAAAGTTGGAGAAAAGATATCAAGTAGTTATTAAAAAGTTTTTAACAGAAAATAAGTACAGGAAGCTGGGAGCAAGTTGGAATGTAAGAAAACTAGTGGGGAGCAGGTTTTTCGCTTTTCCCTGATGGGTAAAAAAAATGAAAAACTTAAAATCAATAGAAATTAATATTCCATTTGTCGTATTGTTTATTTTTCTTTTGGTCAGCGTTTGTCCTATTGGATTTATTAGAGGATACTTTGTAATTGAAATGGAGGGCAATGTGTGACCCACTTAGCCTCGTGCAAATGTGATACTCTTCTAGAAACACTTGTGTTCCTTGTTCAAATCTTTCACCTGTCAAAACGTTTTGCAGTTAGCTAAAATGTGTGTGAACTTTTAGTGGATTGGTTGGTCTATCAAGACCTGAGGTATTTGATTGTGGTGAAAAGATAAACCGGTGAGTTTTAGGCGAAACCATACAACCGTATCAAACAAATTAACAAAATATTTGACTGTTTTTCAATTGAAATCAAGTCAGAGGACTCAAAAACACACAACCTTTGAAGAATCCAGAAGTCTAGTTTACGTGATAATGATTGGTTTACCTTTGGAGATTAATATTCAAAACGATTATTGAAAAATTACGCAAAGTGCAGAAGAAAAAATAAGTGGTGGATGAGTGGCTTCCCTCCACTTGGGATTTGTCCTAAAACTCCCACTTAAGGGCAAAGAGGCTTATGTCACTCCCACTTTAATTACATACTTTGACTTCAACGTAATATACTTTAAAATGATTCTCCAATTACATTGGTTAGATTCAGAGATTACTTTTCTTTCGCAGCTATTATGTTTGACTATGATATTATAGTTTTTCTCTCAACCACTTAACTACTAGTTAACATTTCTATAAAAGAATGCAAACTGAGAAAAGAGTGCTTTCACGATCAAAAAACTTATTTTGATCTCTGGTTACAATAAATATACAGTTAGAAAAGTCCAGTAATTAACATTTATAAGATTCAAATCACATTTTAAAGTTGTAATTTGATGGATCTGGTCAAATCTATGGGGAAAATGTGGTTTTATGAGATGGAGAGACTATTTGATTACTTTTGTTTTTGGTAAAATGATTTTTAATGTTGCAACTTGATCAAAATGCATCTCAGTTTTGGTTCTCTCCCTAGACAAAATCTCAGACTTACCTTACCACTCGGCTTATGTATATACTTTTTGTCGGCTGCCATCTTCTAGGTGAACTGAATTCAGAAAAAACCTTTTGTGTGTGCAAAAAAAATATAGCATACTCAGCTGATATTCGAAGAAAAGGTGAGCTATATGATTGATAATGAAAGGAACAACAAACTTTGACCTAACATGTATGGAAGAAGATTCCAAGTATATAAAAGTAAAGTGATTCTTCCTGCTAAGGGAATCTCCTTTATGATATGATATGATATTATATATACGGCAAATTAGCAATAGCCTCAAGAGAATGGTCGAATAAACTTTGACAAGTTGTGATAATTTTTTCACGTCATAGTTTAGGTAATGAGTTTCCACTTTTGCTATCTTGTCACTCACCTAATAAATTAGCTGACAGCATAACTGAAACTGACACAACCATGACAAAGTTTGAAATCAACTTGTTTTATATATTGAAACTAAATTATCATCCTATTTTTTTCTTAACTTTACTAAGGAGCTATGAGTTGAAACACATACACATTTCCTTTGGGTGCTGTTTTGAGCTTTGGGCTTTGTTGGATTGTGATGGAAAGAGATATTTGGATATATCTAAATATCTTAATTATCTAGATTATTATTTATTCTGGTGTTTATCTTAATTAGTTATAATTATCTTAAGGATTTTTAATAGTTTTAAGATTATTTGGTTTTCATATAAATAGGCGTCTATGCCTAGAATTGTATTGAGATTATTGATATTGATATTTTATAAAAGAGAGGTTTGAAACCCTTTATTTCCTTGTTACGGCTAGAATTCGAGAGTTCTCAACGAATCAAGAAGACTTTGATCCTAGGTATTCTCAGACTAAATAGGATTCATTGTGTTATCGTAGCTTCCGCTACATCAGGTGGTATCAGAGCTGGTGTTTTGGTTTCTTAATCAAAACTCGATCTGGAATCATGAAGAATTTGTTCGTGGAAAGTGAAGAAACTAATTACATAGAGGTTATTGGAGATCCAGTTTACGATACTTATGGTGAGGATTACGAAATCTGCATCAAAAATCAAGTATCTCAAGACATCGACGTGCAACATGGCGTCCAGAACTCAATCTCAACCAATCCCAGAAAAGATGGTGTGCTTTTAATAAGAATGGAAATTTGTGCTCTAATACAAGCACATCACGTGGTGGTGGATGGCATCAAATCAAAGAGTCTTGTTGGTGGTTTGTTTGTGAAGACAAAAGGTTCAACAGCGTTGATTGGATACATGGACAAAAATAATTTGTTCTATAATTGTTTTTTGTTTGTCTACGTGAAGATCAAGGATGTCAAGTTTCATCAATGGAAGAGAAGAAAAATATTATTTGAAGACCACGGTTAAGATTTGAGGACGAATCTTTCCAACCCAGAGAGAATGATGGAAAGAGATATTTGGATATATCTAAATATCTTAATTATCTAGATTATTATTTATTCTGGTGTTTATCTTAATTAGTTATAATTATCTTAAGGATTTTTAATAGTTTTAAGATTATTTGGTTTTCATATAAATAGGCGTCTATGCCTAGAATTGTATTGAGATTATTGATATTGATATTTTATAAAAGAGAGGTTTGAAACCCTTTATTTCCTTGTTACGGCTAGAACTCGAGAGTTCTCAACGAATCAAGAAGACTTTGATCCTAGGTATTTTCAGACTAAATAGAATTCATTGTGTTATCGTAGCTTCCGCTACATCAGATTGCCGTCCACCAGAGCAATTTTGTTGGGCCATGGAACTTTCTCTGGACCAATCTCCACTTAGTTAAAACTCAGAGTTTCAGCTGGATTACAAGATGCTTGGCAAAAACTTAACTAATTAGACAAAACACTCAAAGCCAAGCAGCCATCAAAAATTTGAATTTTCCCAAACACAGATCCAAGATTCTGTAAATTACACTCAGTGCTCATCACTGTGGATTTATAAGCCAACTGTATATTACAACAACCCACTACATTATTGTTAATCGTTAAACATTACTAACTGTGGAAGGCTTACAAAGACAAGATATAAAAGATACCAGAAGCCTATATATTTTCAGATGCTTGGCCTCACGATAAGACAGCTAGCTGGATTCTGGTCAACAGATTGATCAACAAGTGATAAGAGAAAGAAATAACCAAATCTCGCAAATCTAATCAATCAGAGATCAATATCAGGGAAGCAAAAAAAAAAACTTAATGGTAGAAGTCACTGAGCTAAAACACCAGTAAGAAAGCGATGAAAAAGATGCTCCGGATCTCGTGTGTGATGCACGTGAGTCACGTTGCTTTAAGCGTTGCCAAGGTTTCAGTCCAGCTAGTCAAATCAGTAACCTCCCTCATCCATGTGCATATGATATGTTATAAAATTCGAGTAGTAGATGCCCATGAACTCACGAAAACACACATTTTAAAAGTCCAGATTTGCAATGAGTTCAAGTTTTCGTAGTGTTTTATAAGCTTATAAATGTAATACTCCCGCTATTTTTTATTATATGAAGTTTTAGAAAACAAATTTTGTTCTAAATTAGATGACATTTTTAATTTTTATTGTAAAATTTATTGATTTCTTATATTAAATAACCATTTGTATTATTCAGTCTATCTTATTATTGGGTAAATTGTGTTTAAGTAAATAATTAAAATTGTTTTTGTTTAGGAAATATAATAGATTATATGTTTTTTAATTTATGTGCAGAATTCTAAAACAACATCTAATAAAATTAGAGGTAGTACCTTTTTACATCAGTTTAAAAATGTAACACTTATATATGGAAAAATTAATCTTTGATAAAAATATAAAATAATATACTATATTTTCAGTTTTCCGTAGATATTACAAAGATACACAAATAGCAAAATTTGTGGAGAAAAATAAACAAAACCTAAGAAAAAAAATCATTTTAACCAAGAGTTTTGATTGTAGATTTGCAGAGGGGTTCCATTAATTGGACCGCCTAATCTTTGACTAATTATACAATATAAAAATATTTAATTCTTGATTAATATACACACATCTTCAACTACAACAAAAAAAAAATGTTATTTTTCTTTCACCACGGTGGCTTTTCTTCCCTTCTTTACTCCTGAAGAGCTTCGCCGACGGTTTACTCCTCCTCACTCACTCACTCTCCGCAACCCCTCAAAGAGGTAACCTTTCTTCGATCCCCCCTCTTATACAACCCTAAAGTTCCCACCTTTACCCAGATTCGCCGAGATCTAACCAAGATGCCGACGAACGACGAAGAAACCGCGAATCCAATCACAACAGATCCAAAGCACGAGACTTGGCGCAGCCTCCTCCTCCGCCAAGCCTCCGTCTACGGCGTCGCCGCCGGCTACTGCATCTCCGCCTCCCTCCTCTCCATCATCAACAAATGGGCCATCACCAAGTTCCCCTACCCCGGCGCCCTCACCGCTCTCCAGTACCTCACGAGCTTCGCCGGCGTCGTCCTCTCCTCCCAGCTCGGCCTCGTCGAGCACGACCCCTTAACCCTCTCCACCATGTGGCGGTTCCTCCCCGCCGCGATGATCTTCTACCTCTCCCTCTTCACCAACAGCGAGCTCCTCCTCCACGCCAACGTCGACACCTTCATCGTCTTCCGCTCCGCCGTCCCCATCTTCGTCGCCGTCGGGGAGACCCTCTTCCTCCACCAGCCCTGGCCTAACGTCAAGACCTGGGGAGCCTTAGCGACCATCTTCGGAGGAAGCTTTCTTTACGTTCTAACTGATTATCAGTTCACGGTGGCTGCGTACGCTTGGGCGGTGGCCTATCTCGTCTCTATGACGATAGACTTTGTTTACATCAAGCACGTGGTGATGACGATAGGGCTGAACACGTGGGGGCTCGTGCTTTATAACAACCTCGAGGCGCTTCTTTTGTTTCCGATCGAGTTGCTTATAATGGGGGAGTTGAAGAAGATTAGCCACGAGATTAGGGATGAGTCTGATTGGTATGAGATGCAAGTGGTGTTGCCTGTGGGGCTGTCGTGTTTGTTTGGTTTGGCGATCTCCTTCTTTGGATTCTCGTGTCGACGTGCTATCTCCGCGACGGGGTTTACGGTTCTTGGGATTGTGAATAAGTTGCTGACGGTTGTGATTAATTTGGTGGTGTGGGATAAGCATTCGACGTTTGTTGGGACTTTGGGGTTGTTGATTTGTATGTTTGGTGGGGTTATGTATCAGCAGTCTACTGTTAAGAAACCGACACAAGAAGAGAAACCGCAAGAAGAGGAAGAAGAGAAGCTGCTGGAGATGCAGGAGAACAAGGAGAGTAGTGACAGTGTTGTTGAAGTAAAGGAGGGTGTGAAAGTAGAAGAGAAAGTATGAATCATTTATCCATAGATTCATCTCTATTGATGCCAAAGTTTTTCTGGTTTATTTTTCTGAGTAAAGAACTATATTTGTAGTTAGTGGTTTTGCAATTCTTTTGTAACTAGGAGGTATAAGAGTACTGCTTTATTTTTGTTGTTGAAGTAAGAAGAACATGATCCAGAAGTGGAATAATATCTTTTTCTTGTTTACATTTTGATGTGGTTCAAAACTAAGATTTGCTTTCATTCACAATGTGATGATTGTTATATGCAATTGTTCGATTTTTCTGGACCTGATTTGGATTTTACATGAGTTGAAAACATTCTTGTTCGTTCTATTTATGGTGGGAACATGATTTGACTTTTGTGGCCAAAAAAAAAAAGAGTTACAAAGGGGAAAAATTATATCGTCAACAGCAGGGTTCGAACCTGCGCGGGCGAAGCCCAACAGATTTCAAGTCTGTCTCCTTAACCACTCGGACATATTGACTTTGATGTTAGGTGCTCAACATGAAAGTAATTATAGTACATGTACACAATTAAAAAAGAACAATAAAATTAGCAGACGAGTTCTTATCATAAGTTCATGTAATGTGTAAATGGTTCATTGAACTAGCCAAGTCCAGGTATGGTGCAAGTTTTCATTATTCACAATGATTCATGGGCTTGAAAAATAGTTTCATGAGCTTTCTCCAACTCTGCTTGCATTTACCAAACATGACAATTTCATTAGCTTACATGCAAATGCATATTCGTGCATTAGGCTTATCAACATATACATACACCCTTTTACTCTATTAACTTAACCTAATAACAATGCAACAAGCCATTGAACAAGGAGAGTAGGAGATATATTACACATACAAGAAGGTATCAAGTTTGTTGGCTGTCTTTGTTTTTACTTTCACCCAGGGGGATTGTTCTGATGCATATTCGTAGCCTGAATGTTGTGGAACTCCGTGGGAATCACGTTTTGAAACACTGCTGGGATCGTGTTGTGAAACTGCGCTGCTAATCCCGCCTGAAACGGTCTTGAAGCAGCCTGCAATTGAAAAGAAAAAAACACTCATAACACCTTTGTTTGAAGTTATTTTTACTAGTTCAACTAAAATGTTACCAAGTAATTTGCATTCGAGTCCATATAGAAAAATAGACGTACCACGACATGTTGAAACCCTTCTTGGCTTCCCTCCCCAACATTTCCAGATTCCGTCACATGCTGCACCAACGAAGAAAGATCAATGAAATGTACACAAACATGCTACTCATAGAGAAAAAACTGTTGTTCATCGTTCTTGGCCGTGTGTGCGATTTCATAGTCTATAGAGGACACAAAACATTAATTGATGATTATGATTCCATATTGTAAAAGAGAAAGCTAACCACCACCTTTGCCTTTTTAGATGTATTGTTTAGACTACTTCTCTTCTCCTTTATGGTTTCACCTTGCCCTGAAGCATTGCCTGCATGCTGAATGTTATGTTCGAGTCCAATCTGCTTCGATGTGGATCCATATTGATTGTCTTCATGGATATGATCTATGGTCGGATGTTCGATGGTATTAACTTTAATAGCACATAGTTTAAAAGCTTCTTTCATTGCAAACATGGCGACATCATAACTCTCTTGCGAAAGAGACCCTTCTTCTCCTAATATAATAGCTCGCCGGCAAAGATCATTGAAACGTCGGATATTACACTGCACAAGCTCAAGGTTCCCGCTGATCTGATGCCTGTTCCTAGCTGCATTTGTCCATCTCTGCAACACATAGTTTATCGGAATGGTGAAAACGCCAGACATTTGGAGAACAACAATCGCGTGTCTACAGAGATACCCCTTGTACTCAAACGAACGGCAAGAGCAGTAAATATCCGACTTCGATTCATCCCACTCCACCAGATACTTCTGATCGTCTTCAAAGTCCTTAACACTGTAAGTCGTTCCTCCCTCGCTCTCCTTCGTCAAATGACAAGCAGCAGCACCCAGAACCTCGAGCTGAAACCTCCTGAACACCACGTGAGTGTACACAAGCAACACCTGCTTCTCAAACGGCGACGGAGACTTCAGCTCAGGCGCTTCATGCCAAGCGTCGAAATCAGCTTTAGCTTCCTCTTCGTACCTATCCTCTAGCATCATCCCATACCCTTCTAAAAAATCCTTAAGCGAAGTCTCACACTGAACATACCTATCAAACATAGAGTTCACACTCTCCGAACGATACCTTGTTGACATCCCCGCGAACGTCACTCCCCTCATAAACGTAGGCGCCCAGAAGCTACGTTCATCATACAAACACCTCATCCACTGAACATCCCTAAGATGAAACTTATCTATCAGCTTCATCCACCTCCTATCAAACTCCTCCTCAGACCACGAACCGTACACACACTTGAAAAACTTCTTCAAGAACGCGTCTTGCCACATCCCCCAGTAATCAAGATTCCGAGGGAACCTGTCAAGAACATACCACAAGCAGTAACAATGACGAGTCTCCGGCAAAACCGCAGAGACCGCTGCTTTGATACCATCGTCTTGGTCAGTAAGCATCACTCTCGGCATCAAACCACCCATCGCCATTAACCAAGACTCCATCAACCAAACATAACTATACACACTTTCATCCCCAACCAACGCGCATCCAAGCAGCACGGGCTGCACGTGATGGTTAACACCAACGAAAACAACAAGCGGGAGTTTAAACTTGTTCACCACATAACTCGTATCGAACGAAACGACGTCGCTAAAGCTCTTATAATCATCAATCCCTTTAGCATCAACCCAGAACACATTCCTCAAAACATTATCCTCATTAAAATCAACGGCGTAAAAGAACTTATGATTCTCTTCCTGCATACGTGTCAAAAACTCGAGAAGGATCTGAGCATCGTGAGATTCGATCGCAAGACGCCGTCCTTTATCGTGCTGATTCCTCATGTATCCACCACCATCGAGAAACGCTAGATCGTGATAAACAGCGAGATGCTTCGAACAATCAGCTAATGGATTATTGCTCTTCTTATTCCTCCGGAGACGAGGATCCGAAGATTCGATTCGGTGGCTGCGGAAGAAATGAGATTGTTCGGGTAAGAGGTCGTGGTTGTGCTCCTCGACGAAGCTGTAGACGTACCATTTGCCGTCGGGGCGGCGTTTCACGTGCATGCTCGCCTTGCAGCCGATCTTGGGGGAGGCTCTAGGGTTGATCGCGTCGTCGGATTGCTGCTTGGTTCCGTACCGGATGCAGGAGAATTTGGCGTCGATGAACTCCTTGGAGGCTCGCGATCTCCGGCTGCTTAGCTTGGCGGTTCCGAAGCCGGCGGATTTGGCGTAGTCTTTGTAGTAGGTGTAGGCGTCTTCGTGGGTCTCGAACTCCATTTGAGAGAGCATTTTGAGCTCGGATTCGATAGGGATCGGGTGGGTGGAACAAGGGGGAAGAGATTGAGTGAGTTAGAGTCAAGAATCGAAGAGCAGATTCATCGTCTTCACCAAAAAAAAAAATGGGGAAATGGTTTTTGAAAGATCCGTAGAAACTCGAGAGTGTGAGATGGTGGAAGGAGAAAGTAAATCACTCGAGAGTATTGGGCCGTATTGGACCGTATTGGGCATCATTAATGGGCTTTGGGTTTTATGAAGGTACTTTGGGTTTGTTTTGCTAACCGGATTATTTTTATTTCTGCTTAACAGTTTATCATTGATTATGGATGAATTTATTTTTTTGATAACGGGGGAGTCCGGTGGGCCGAGATCCAATCGATTAATCTTGTGGGGCTTGTCTACCGGCGGTGCCAGGTAGATTCGGTTGTTCGCAATAGAAATTAGATACTCATGTCGCCTTATGTCGCTGATAAATCTATTTCGAACTCAGAGTGTTTAGTCTTTTTCTAAGCTCGCAATACCGCTCAATTATGGATGAAATTTGGAAAACAAAATGTTATATAGAAATACATATGTGTTTTTTTATCAAAAGAAATATGTATTGTATATGTATAAGATATAAAGAAAATATTTTAAAAATATTTTAGGATGTATTTCCTCCGTATTTATTTCTCTTTTAATGAATTGAATATATTTCATGGCTAAACAACCATTTCAAATGTCGCATGATTGAACAAAAGAAAAAAATTGTCGCATGATAGATAAAAAGAAAAAAAAATGTCGCATGACAAAATATTAACCATATCAAAAATTTTATAGCAATCGCTAACTTTGATTTTATTTCATTAGCAATCAACTTACCGCATCTTTTAATGATGAAACAGTTTTTTGAGCAAAGATGAAACATTTTCTTAAACATTGGTTCTATGATAATTTCATTGAGGTGACATATTAACAACAAATTCATTATGATTTGCACAAAGCAATAGTGATTTATCACATAATTATGATGAGCACCTAAAACTACAAGTCTACAAGTTAACAACTACCTCAAAACTATCTATAAAAATTAGTATGGACAAATAAAACAGCGGAAAACACTATAAATGACTACCGCTGGAGAAATACATTATTGTTAAATAACAACCGGTTTATAACCATTGACTATTGAGAGTGTGTAGTAAGACTTTCACTAAAAAGAAAAGCAAAAAGGTTAAGAGCCGTTAAGCTGTGTTTTTTTTTTCTGCTCCTTTGGCTTTTGAAAATTTCAAGCTATGGTTTATATAACTGAAGTCATATATAATCTTGGTTACATTAAATTATAAATACCTGAAAAAAAACTAAATATACGTTAAATATAGTTAATACGTTAATACTACTACTATTTTGGAAACATTAATTACGAGGCGGTTGTGGTGGTCGGTGACAGTGAAAATACGTTGGACCATTGGATCATGGTAGTAATAACAAATAATAAAGGAAGAAAATAACAGTGAATTTGAAAACATAGCCGTTGGGTTCCCAGATTCCAAAAAGAAAGCGAGCCTTTTTCTTCATCATCACCAGGGTTTTAGTTGAGGCTTCATCCAACGGCTCAGATTAACTAGCCGTTGATTTAAAAATAAAATAAACAAACATATATTAGTCTTTGCACAGACAGACATACGTCCTATCTTCACGTCCTTCAAATCTTGATTCACTCTCCAAATCTTCTCTTCTTTCTAGAGTTCGAATCTGTTTGCTCTTATGGGATTTTGCTGCTGACAGAGAGAGAGAGAGAGAGAGAGCAATCGATTTTGGAAGGGATCGTTAAAAAGCTAAAGGTGAATACTTTCTTCTGGGTTTGATTAGATTCTTTAATCGCATCAAAGACCCAATTTTTTAAATTTGGAATTGCTTTGATCATCACCAGATGGGTGGATCAGACGAGAACCGACACGGAGTGATCGGACCCATGAACCCGCAAGGTAATGATCTGAATCAAAACAAGAACACCAATCTTTTGGGTTCGGTTCTGTTTTAAATGACTTGTTGTTAAATGAAGGTGGTGTACGTGGAGGAAAGGCGAATCCGGGGAATGGGCAGACACGAAGAGCGCTTAGTAACATAAACAAGAACATCATCGGAGCTCCGGTTTATCCTTGTGCTGTCAACAAGCGACCTTTGTCTGAGTAAGTCTATATAATTACAAAATTTTGTGAGTTATTCATTAATCCTAAAGAAGTAATCTTTATTCTCTGATTTTGTTTGTTTTTTCAGGAAAAATGTGATGTGTCACAAGAAGATTCTTCCACCACCTGTTCCAGCGCATCGACCAATCACTAGGAAGTTTGCTGCTCAATTAGCTGAGAACAATCCCCAAACCAAGAAGGAGGTAGGTACCTTTTCATTAATTGACATCTATTACAGTGACTGTGTTACTATGACTTAGTGATGTGTTATGTGATGGTTTAGGAAACCAAGAGCGAACCAGTTGATATAGTCATAATAGATGTGGAAGAAGAAGAAGAAGATGGAGACTTTAATGAGCCAATGTTTGTCCAGCACACTGAAGCCATGCTTGATGAAATTGACAGAATGGTAATAACAATTATTACATTAATGATGGTAACAACGCCTTGAGTTATATATATACTCATATTGTGTTGTTTTGTTTTTGTACCAGGAGGGTATTGAAATGGAAGATTCAAATGATACTGAAGAAGAAGAAGAAGAGGCTGTGATGGATATAGATAGCTGCGACAAGAAGAACCCTCTAGCTGTTGTTGATTACATTGATGACATATACGACTTCTACAAGAAAAATGAGGTAACTTGTCAATGATTATTCTTGTTTCAATATCAGTGATTGATTCATAATAGCCATTTGATTATTATTTTTGGCAGTGTCGTAGCTGTGTGCCGCCTAATTACATGGAGAATCAACCTGACATTAACGAGAGGATGAGAGGGATCCTTGTTGATTGGTTGATTGAGGTTAGTACATAAAACTAACTCTTGTTTTGTTTCTTGGGAGATAGTGTTTAGAGACTGAATGTGTAACACACTTTTGGGAGAGCAGGTGCATTACAAGTTCGAGCTGATGGAAGAGACGCTATACCTCACGATCAACCTCATAGACAGGTTTCTCGCGGTTCATCACCACGTCGCAAGGAAGAAGCTTCAGCTTGTTGGTGTAACTGCTATGTTGCTAGCTTGCAAGTACGAGGAAGTATCGGTTCCTGTTGTGGATGATCTCATCTTGATCTCTGACAAGGCTTACACTAGGAGAGAAGTTCTTGACATGGTAAATAAATATATAAAATGATCATAACCTTGGATCCTCTCTTAGATCATTGTGTTGATGATAGGGTTTGTTGTTGACTTGCAGGAGAAGTTAATGGCTAACACCTTACAATTCAATTTCTGTTTGCCTACTCCGTATGTGTTCATGAGGAGGTTTCTCAAAGCTGCACAGTCTGATCAAAAGGTTTGTTTTATATCTTGAATAGAATCATTACCATGAGGTGTGATGATAACAAGTGGAATATGTATGTTACAGGTTGAGCTTCTATCATTCTTCATCGTTGAGCTTTGCTTAGTGGAGTACGAGATGCTACAGTATGCACCTTCGCAGTTAGCTGCTTCAGCGATCTACACTGCTCATTCCACGCTTAAAGGATTCGAGGAGTGGAGCAAAACATGCGAGTTCTACACTGGCTACACTGAAGAAAAGCTTATGTAAGAAAGAAGTCTCTCACCAAGTTAAATATAAATTGAATACTTTCAGTACAGGTTCTGAGACTTGTATTCATACAGGGAGTGTTCGAGGAAGATGGCTGGTTTGCATCACGAGGCAGGGACAGGGAAGCTAACGGGAGTTTACAGGAAATACAACACATCCAAGTTTGGTTATGCTTCAAGAACTGAACCTGCTGGTTTCCTTCTTCTGTAAGGTTCAGGTCACAACGGAACCAAACACATCTCTGTGTGGTTACAGTCTATCTCTCTCTGTATAACATGTCACTGTCTAGTGACATTATGACACAAAACTAGTCTCTATCTCTCTGTATAACATGTCACTGTCTAGTGACAATATAACACAAAACTAGTCTCTAGTTTTCTCATGAATGTTTTCTTTTTATTGAAATAAGATTGGTTATCTCTTATTTTACAAAAAAAAAAAAAAGGATTCCATATAAATATATACAAAATAAATCACAAAGACTCAAGTTCGACCAATTAGTAGAAGTGTACAACAAGGCAACACAAATAACTTTTTATAGAAAGCTAGCTCGTTCCCTGCATTGGTTTAAAGAACGTAGTGCGTTTTTCTCGCAACTCTTACATTAGTTAATTTTAAATTTAATCAATCAAAAAGATAATCCTTTTTAAAATCTCTAACGTGACAGCATTCGACTGGATAAGTATAAAAAAACTTGTTCGGATGACAATGACTAATCGTCTACTACATTGCCCGTTGACTTGAAGACGGAAGACGTTATGTATTTTTTGTTGTTTCAGACTTTGCTTATAAGACTCTTTGATTAGTTTTTAGTTACTAGTATCAAACAAAAAGAGAAGATGGATATTGCCAAAATGTGTCTGTGCATATCAGTAACGTTGCTGCTTTTGTCTTCTACTGATAAGTCGTTCGTCACACCTTTACCAGCCGGTGAGTCTAAGCTGTATTGTTGTTTTTACTCTCTTTTTATTTACAACTTAGTCGACAAAGCTAAAGAGTAGTAGCTTATTATCCATATAAAACCACAAAACCATTTAGAAGTTCAGTTAAAAACTTCCTATTGCATCATTTCTCATTGCATAGTTCAGTTGGGAACTATAGACGGTCTAAAGAAGGTTTCAATAATTTGAGGGCTTCAATTTTTTTTAACAAAGTTAGGAACTTATTTATATATGATTTTTTTTCAGAAATTTTAGAGGCTTGAGGCGAATGTTTCATCCGGATTAGCATAGTACTGGCACTTATGTCCTTGAGTTCTTAGGGAGAGAGCACAGATTGTTTGCAAGTGGTTTTATGTGTATGCTTAATTATTTGTATATAAATGGTGCAGAGGAGACGTATCAAGCAAAAAGAAAAGGTGGAGCGAGAAGAATGATGATATACATGCCACCTAGCTTTTCTGGCCGTGCTTCCGGTCGCGGTCGTGGTTGGACCATGTCGACCAAACCATGAACTACCGATTACTTCATTTTAATTACAGCTACATATGTTGAATGTTTTATCTCTAGCAATTTGTATATTCTCCATTTATTCTTAACCGTGTTTTGTCCGATTAGTAACTTAAGCAATAAAATTCTCTTAGTGAATTGTTTTTATATAGAAAGTTAAAATCACTAAGACTTGATGTTCAATAGTAACCAACAAAATACAGAACTTGTTCCTTTCTCCTCTCTCTGGTTGTCTTCTTGTCGGAGATTTTACTTAAATGTGCCATAAGATGCATAAACGACAAAGCCGAAGATGGCTGCTTCCCCTGGATGCTGAATAGAATTGTCTCATAGCCGAAGAGCTATCTCCTCACAGGTGGCGCGCCTCCTCTTCCTCCTGTTCCACGCCCAGGACCCTGAGCATTGAAGACATGACCATATATTGAATAAGTTGCTTTAAATTTCCAAACATTTGTTTATTGATAAGAGATATAAAGAATATTCTGATATAGCTGTTGGAGAAGAATTAAATAGATGCTCCGGGAATCGAAGACCTCTGCATGTTCAGTATTAGAGGCTCCTCCTCTGCATGTTTAGTATTTCAAATTAGAGGTTCCACTTTCTGTAGTATAAATATATGTAACCCTGTTATGAATAATTATAATCTAAGGGAATTCATTTTCTTCTAAGTTACTCTCTCTCTTAGTCTCAACTCTCTTTCTCTGTTTCTTGTTAAGGAATTATAACTTTCATTGCACCCATAGTTGTTAGTGATCTTGGTATCCAAGTACGAAGAAATCTCAGTTCCTGCTGTTAATGATCTCATCTTGGTCTCAGACAAGGTTTACACTGGGAGAGAAGTTCTTGACATGGTAAATAAATGATCATAACAATGGTTTCTCTCAACATACTTTAAGATGGATCATTGTGTTGATGGGGTTTGTGTTACTTGCAGGAGAAGTTAATGGCGAAATACTTTGCAATTCAATTTCTGTTTGCCAACTCCATATGTGTTCATGAGGAGGTTTCTCAAAGCTGCACAATCTGACAAAGAGGTTTGTATTATAACTTCTTTGATCATATCTTTTCTCACTTGGTATATAGAGGAGAATCTAATGTGAGTTTGACTGTGTGTTTTAGGTCGAGCTTTTAATTCTCGTTGCTTGGAGAATAATATGGGAGTCTGTAACGTCACAAGCATTTGACTATGGTATTTTTAATATACTCTTCTTCCATGATGACTTTTTCTCAATATGAATAAAAGATTCATCGTTCAAAATGACTTTGAACTAATCTCGTCTACTACAGTGCCCGTTGAAATGTAATAACTTGTTCTCAGCGGAAGACGTTATGTTTTTGTATGCAACAGAGGTGGAAGACTTTTGTTTATAAAGACTCTTCTCATTAGTTTTACTATCAAACAAAAAGCAAAAAGGAAGAGAGAAGATGGATAGAAGAGGATGTGGTAATGGTAATATAGCCAAAATGTGTCTGTGCTTATCAATAACGTTGCTGCTTTTCTCTTCTAGTGAGAACTCGTTCGTTACACCTTTACCAGCCGGTGAGTCAAGCTGTGTCTTTGTTTTTACTCTTTATTTATTTACAACTTCGTCTACAAAGCTAAAGAGCAGTTTAATTTTCATATAACCACAAAATTAGATTGCATTATTGCTCACAGACATAGTTATGTTATGAAGTCTTTTGTCATCTTTGCCTAAAATTAACATTACAAAGAATCTTAGGAAGAGACCACAAACTGTTCGTAATTGATTTGATGTGTATGATTAATTTATATAAATGGTGAAGAGGAGAGGTATCAGGCAAAAGGAACAGGCACACCAAGAGAAGGTGGATTGAGAAGAATGATGATGGGAACGCCACCTGATAGTTCTGGTTGGGTAGACGGAAGCCAATCAGGTCGTGGTAGTGGTCCATGAACGACCGATTGCACCATATTACAGCTACGCTGAATGTTCTTATCACCTACAACTTGTGTTTCTCCGTTTGATCTTGACCACCTTTTGTCCGATTAATAAGTTAAGCAATAAATTGTTTTCAGTGTTTCTTTTTCAAATAGAAAGTTGAAAAATCATCGGATGATCCACAAAGACTTGAAACATTACATAATCTAGCACGGTGCTCAATAGTAACCCACAAAATACAGAACTATTCTTTTCTCTCTCTGGTTGTCTTCTTGTAGGAGAATTTACTTAAATGTGTACCCATAAGATGCATAAACGACAAGCTGAACATGGCTGCTTCTCCTGAATGCTGAATAGAAGTGTCTCATAGCCGAAGAGCTATCTCCCTCACAGGTGGTTTAGAAAATATATATTGCGCACAAGTATTGGTTCTTTTCATCCTCGTTTCGTGGAGAATAATATGGAGAATGTATCGTCGTACCTAACGTCACAGTATTTGACTAGATAGTATTTTTAATGTACTCGTCCATGATGACTTTTTCCAATATGAATAAAAGATTGGTCGTTCAAGTGACTTTGAAGTTTGAATTATTCGTCGACTACAGAATAACTTGTTCTGAGACGGAAGACGTTTTAAAAATTAAAATAAAAAAATCAGATGCAAGACTTGTATAGAACAGATGTATTGGAGGGAAGATCCCACTAATTACCAATTGGTTTTGATTTAGAAGCCCAAGAAACTTGTTATGGTATTAGAGCGGGCCCAATACCCTGACCTATTAATCCGGTCCGGACAGTGGCCCTCCCATTAGCTGATGGCCCATAGAAGGCTCAGTTCCGCCGAGAACGCTAGAAAATAAAGCATGATTTCGGAGGGGGTATGATGGATTCTGCGAGATTAATAGTTATACGCACCATTATCTCGAGGGAGTGTATTGGAGAGAAAATCCCACATTGGATATATGAAAGTGACTTGAGTAATATATAAGGAACTTGGAGAAATCCACTAATTGTCAATTGGTTTTGAGTTGGAAGCCCAAGAAACTTGTCAAGATGCTTGTGTAATTAGTTTTACTACCAAACAAAGAGAAAATGGATCGAAGAGGATGTGGTGGGATTGCCAAAATGTTTCTGTGCTTGTTACTGCTTTTGTTTTCTCCTGAGATCTCGTTCGTTTCAGCTATCAGAGTCCGTAAGTCAAGCTGTGTTTAAGCGTGTTGAGCTTAGCGAGGAGTCGAAGACAGGATGGTCCGAGAAGGAGACTCTACTGCTCCTTGAAGCTGTTATGCACTATGGAGATGATTGGAAGAAGGTTGCGCAGGATGTTTGTTACTGGTAGAACCAGTGGCGGAGGCAGCTTGTGGGGAGGGGGGTCACTTGACCCCTATGAATTTCAGTTTTTTAGAAAAATTACTTGTATTTTGAAGAAACAAAATTGTTTAATGCCGTAAAATTGATTTATTGACCCCCGTAACTTTTTCTCTCCCGAGTAACTTGACCCTATGATTTATTTTCTTAATACTACCATTTTGATAATGTGGGTAAATTTCCACTACTTTAATATTCTTTTTTTTTTGAGAAATGGCATTCTAATGATAACTTTAATAATCATTTCCATATTTTCCTTACGTTTTAATTTGTTTGATTGTCTTTCCATTTTTTCCAGCTGTCTAACATTTATATTTCAGTAAAAAAAGTAAACGTTTTGCATTTTCCATAACATATTCTTATTTTATTCTTCATTATATTTTTGTCTTTAACCATTTTAGATCATTATAGAGTTCCAATGAATAGAAAATACTATTTTGTAAGTTAATGTTTGAATAAATATAAACTCAAATAATTTTAATTTATTTAATAATTTTATTTTTTAATTAATTAATTAAATAAATTTTATATCATTTATATTCTATTATAAAAAAAATTGACCCCGGTCAAATTAATGTCTGGCTCCGCCACTGGGTAGAACCGACAAAGATTCTGTTTTTCAGTTTGCCAAAGACTCTCTGACTCTGAGGAGGAAGCTTTGATCAGATCAAGGGCACTGTTGACCCTGAGTCTGAAGGAAGAGTCAAAGACGGATGAAGTTGACGCCTCTTTCTGATGCAAGCAACCCAATCATGGCTCAGGTTTGATGATGTTCACTACGATTTTTACTGTATGAGTCCACTCTCTATATGTTAGTCTTATGCACGAAAATTGATATTTGTCAGCACAAAGTCCAACATAATAAAATTTATTTTGGTTATTTTCTTGGTCAAAGAATTTCTCAATTATAAATATATATTATATTTATATAAAATAATTTTCATTATAATTTTTCTGTCTGTAGGACTGGATAACCCCTAATTATATATATTTTCAAAGACAAGATTAACATTGATAAATATTTTTTTTTAAACGTAAATGGGCAGAGATATATTTTTTCAATTTTTAAAAAATTGAAATATAAATTTTGAGTTTTCCTTTTTTTTTGTCAACCTTTTTTTTTTTTGTCAACCAAATTTTGAGTTTTCCAATCGGTCCTAATCCACAATCAAAACCTAAGTGGGCTAAGACCAAAAGGCCCAATTTTATTTTCTGGGGGAGTCCAAAGCTGTAGTTGACATGTGTATAAATATGTCTTCCAAAATAACGTAAAGCGGGAGCTTAGGGTTATTATTGCCTCTTCCACCATGGACGAGAACGCTAGCGTGAGATCCACCTACGAAGGGTTCGAGAGTGAGGCTGCTATGAAGGAAACTCTCGAGAAGTACGGAAGCAAGCCCCGGTAATTAGTATTCTTTTATTTATTCTTGATTCTTCTTTTTTTTTTTTTTGTGTATGTGTTGTAACTTGTAATTGTTAATTGTTGGTATCTTCTTCCTTGGATGGGAATTATTAGAGCTATAATATCTGTGGAGGGATACGACACTTGTCTGCCTGAGGAAGATATCAAGAGGGAATTGACTAATCACTTCAATTCATGTGGCGAAGTCTTTAATGTTATTGTTGGCAAAGACCCTCATAGCCCTAATCTCGACAGGTTTGTTTGTGTCTCTCTTGATATATATTTTTGTTGTGAATTTCTAAGCTAGAAAACAGTGTTTTGTTTTGTTTTGTTTGGTTTTAACAGACGTGCTTTGGTTATTCTTCTTGGAGATGGCGCAGAAGAGAAGGCCTTGGAACTTAATGGAACTTGCATTGGTGGATGGAATGCTCTTGTTAAAGTTGAACCGGAGGAGGTAGAAGACGAGGAGGCAGAACTTTATGAATCCTCTCTGGCAGACGAACTATATAACGACCGCAGATTGTGAGTTGATTGCTTTTTTTTTTTTTTTAAATTATATTTGTATAGTTTGTTGATAACATATATGCAAAAATTGACTGCAGTTGGTTTGGCGTTACCGTTAGGGGATATAACACTCTCCTCCCTGCAGATGAAGTCGAGAGCGCTTTGATAAAACACTTCTCTTCTTGTGGAGAGATCACCCATGTTTTTGTCTCTACTCTCGATAAGAAGACTAATATCTATTTTTACCAACAAGAAGGAGAAGCTAGGGCGCTGGATCTTGATGGAAGTGTTGTGAGAGGATTCAAAATAGCTGTTACGGGCGTAGCTACAATCTTTAGTAACCGTCTCCCTCCCTCCGGTGAAATTTGTTTCGGCTACTGTGACCCAGGTACTTTGAAAATTTTCTTGTTTCTATAAGGTAAAAATTTCTCTCATGAATTCTTGTGTTTATTGTGTATGTAGCTCATATGATTGAGTTTGCCGGCGTGATCCAAGACAAGGTCGCTGCTTTTAAGAAGCAGAGGATGTCTGTCTAGAAATCTCTCTCAAGAAGCTCTATCTTTGGTGTTTATTAATTAATAAATCGTGTGAGATTATTACAATGCAACACCTTGGGGCTTTCTTACTTATGTTTATTGTCAGAGCTCATTTTTATGTATGATGAGCCGTTTGTGTGTGTCTGGATGATAAACGTACTCTTAATAATTATTATCTTTTACTTTTATTATTAGCTCTCTACGAATTCGATTTGATTAGGTAGGTAGACAGAAGCACTGAGACTCGCAATTAAAATATTTTTTAGTGTTGGATTTAAAAAAAATTGTAATGTTTTCTTATCTGTGTGTACTTCTTGTTTGGTTTTTAACACAAGGAGTTTGGAAGCATACATATATAGAAAAACTGACTTGGAAAAGCATCCATATATCAAACTGACCAACCACTTTTGGCACCTCCTTCAATACTACTAGACAGTGACTTCAAAACAAGTGTTGAGAACTCAATCAACCATTTTTTTTCAGGTTGAGCTTCTGTCAGTTCTTCATCATCGAACTTTGCTTAGTAGAGTACGAGATGCTTCAGTATGCTCCTTCCCAGTTAGCTACATCAGCGATCTACACTGCTCAGTCCACGCTTAAAGAGTTCGAGGAGTGAAGCAAAACCTGCGAGTTCTACACAGGCTATTCTGACGAAAAGCTCATGTAAGAACCTCACCTAATTAAGAAACTTTTACTGAAATAATTTGAAAAAAAATTCCATTACAGGTTCTGGTTCCAATACAGTGAATGTTCCGAGGAAGATGGCTGGTTTGCATCACGAGGCAGGGACAGGGAAGCTAACAGGTCTATACAGGAAATACAACACTTCCAAGTTTAGTTATGCTTCAAGAACTGAACCAGCTGGTTTTCTTCTCCTGTAATAAAACCAAAGAAGGTTCAGGAGAGAGAGCAGCAACATTAGTTGCTCACAAGTATTGGTTTCGAAATTATCTTTTCATTCTCGTTGCTTGAAGAATAATAATAATATTGGAGTCTTTATCATCGTACGCTAACGTCACGGCATTTGACTAGATAGTTTTTTTTTTTAATGTCCCCGTCCATGATGACCTCTTCTCAATATGAATAAAAAAATTCATCGTTCAAAATGACTTTGAATTAATCTTCGACTATAGCGCCCGTTGACTTGATAAAACGTGTTCTGAGACGGAAGACGTTTTAAAAAGAATCAGATGCAAAAGACTTGTATAAAAAGACGCTTGTGTAATCAGTTTTACTACCAAACAAAGAGAAAATGGATCGAAGAGGATGTGGTGGGACTATTACCAAAATGTGTCTGTGGTTGTTACTGCTTTTGTTTTCTCCTGAGATCTCGTTCGTTTCAGCTATCAGAGTCCGTAAGTCAAGCTGTGTGTCCTTGTGTTTACTTCTTTTATTTTTCAGTTTAATCAAACACAAAACCCATTTAGAAGCTCTATTCAAAACTTTTCCAATTTCATCATTTCTCACAAGGTTGCCCGTCTTTTCAGAGGGTTTTCATGCTATAGGGGCAAGGCGAAGCCGTTCACGTCGTGGTCATATTGCGTCGACGAAACCATGATCTACCGATTTCATCATTTTACAACTACCTATACTGATTATTATATCTCCTACTGTACTTGTGTCTTTCTCCGTTTGTTCTCGACCATCTTCTGTTCGATTAGCAACTAAAGTAATAAAATCGCTGTTTAGTAATTTTATATCGAAATTTAGAAACCATCAGATCATCCTCTTCTGGTTTCTAACCAAATGACAATCCATAACCATTATGTCGGAAAAACAGACGGACAACGTTTCAAACATCACAGTAACTAAACCCAAACACACCAATAGTCTTTTTCTCTCTCTGGCTGTCATCTTGTAGGAGTTCTAGTTACTGTGTACCCAAAATGCATAAACGAAAAGCTGAAGATGGCTGCTTCTCCTGAATGCTGAATATAATTGTCTGATAGCCGAAGAGCTTATCTCCTCACAGGTGGTGCGCCTCCCCTTCCTCCTGTTCCACGCCCAGTACCCTGAGCATTGATGACACGACCAATATTTGAATCAGTTGTGTTTTTTTTAAAATGTAAAACAGAAACAGAAAGGACTTAAGAGAGGGAGAACAACTTACTCTGCCTCGCATTGCAGGTCTACCTCTGCCTACACCTATTGAGCTCTTTCCCTGCATTAAATCAAAATAGACAAGACGTTGTTACCTTGAAACATACATGGGTTTGATGGATTATAGAATTTTACCTTGATTTTAGCATTTGCTCGGCTGAACATTGGAGCATTCTTCAGCATGTCTGGTATCACTATAAACCTGTCAAAATGTCACTTATGTAAGTCAGCTAAGTTGACAATGAATGCTCCAACAAAGTAGAATAACTAGAAAACAAAAAGAGTTTACAAACAGCACCTGACTTTGCTGCCTCTGATGAAGACATGCTCAAGCTGTGATACCTTACCATCCTGTTCCAAAGGATCCCAAAAAGCCACAAACAAAAAGTTTCAGTATTATACTAACAATCATCAACACAAGATATAAACTTCATCCAAAATAGAACATATCACTTCAAGATAAAAAAACATATACAATCTTGAAATTAACGAATCAGAACTCAATCTTAGAGTCATCAATCATATGATTCTACATAAGTAGAGATACACTTATATAACTCATAAGACCACACGTTCTTTGAAAAATCACTAATGGATCACTGTTTAAGCTAATCAAAGGCAACAAGCAACAATCTCACAAAGAAGCTAAATTTCAATTTCTCACCAAATCTAGGATCTAAATCAGCAGTTCAATAAGTCTACGGAGAAAGAAGAGAAGAGATTACTACCTTGGCGGTGTAGGTGATGTTCTCGAGCTGGCAGTTCCAGTTATCCTCACACTCGAGCAGGTTTCCTCTGTACAGCTCGCCGCTCTTCAGCTCCACCGTCACCGTATGACCCGAAGACTCGTGAAGAAGCTTCACTGGTATCCCCAAGCTCCGGCTCATCTCTTCTCTTCGAAGAAGCTGCGATTCGCAAAAAAAAACCCTAATTGAACAAACCCTTCGTCGTCGCCTTTCTGTTTCACTGCAGCAGCCTTTGAAGAAGAGGGATTTGCTTACTTCGTTGTTGTTAAATCTACTTTTTTTTTGGGCTCAGATATAAAGTTTGTATCGGCCCAGTTATTGACAAGGCCCATTAATTAAATGTGCTTTTTTTTTTAGCCGGCGAATGTGTTAAATATCTACCATATACTCCAAAATTTAAACCATACATTATAATCCCTTCAACTTATAAATTTACTCTAGATTTCTTATAGAATGTTACAGTGTAATATTTCAACACCAATAATTTATTTTATAATATTTATTAACATGTTTTGTCAGATGAACGGGTCCTAGATAAAAGCTAATAAAATATTGGTTTAAGGTGTTATGAAATTTAGTAAATTTAAAGATCGATTTAACAGAACAAAGTTATTAGTTCTGTTCAATTTTTAAGATTATGGACTCGGGAATTTATTAGTTTCTACGCTTGGAATTACTTGTCACACCATAGTTTTAATGCATTCTCATTTGATGTTATATTATTGAATGGAACCAAGAAAGTGGAAACATTAGTTATTATAGAAAGATGGTACGACAGTCACATCGAGAAAGACGGTATAGATATTGAAAGAGACCAAGAAGACATTAGTTTAAATAGAAAAAGATGGTATCATAAGTCTTATGAGATAGCTTTTTGCAGAGAGATTGAACATCGTAACGCTTAATAGCATTACTCGCATTTTCGACCTCTCTCCTCAGCTATATGTCTCGAATCTGTTCTTGTGTAAATTCTTTGCCGCACAATATACATTTGCCCGCCTCTAAGAACGTCCTTGGACGTAACGCTACCACTTCAGCATTTGGGTCGTGGCAAATGTGGTTCAACGGAAGAGCAACGGAGTTGGGTTGTTGGGTCGACGTCACCGCCGGCTCTTCACGGTTAGGGTTGTTTGATCCGGTGGTGGAAGACGGAGTGGAGGATGATGAAACTGAGCTGTCGCGGGGTGATGAAGACATCTTCGCGATCGATCACGGTCTGTTTTTTGCTTAAACAACAAAGATCCATTAATAAAATACTTTAAAAGACGAAAGAGAAAATAAAATTGATATATGATATAGAAGAAAACCGAAGCAAATAATAAGAAGAACACGAAGTAAACCATAGAGACTAAGGACATGAAAAGAAAAAATATATATATTTATAACTACAAGACATTAACTATAACAAAGAGACCAAATATTGGCAAATGTATGCATATGCAAATACACATACTTCAAAGAAAATACTTGTATGGCTTTGTTATTCTCTACTGCTTTGGTACTCTGCTCTTTTAATGATTGGAACTGAGTCTTGTAGATTCTCAATATATATAGCAGCAGTTTTTTACTTTCCCTAATTTTCTTTTAAAATAATATTCTCAGACGTTTCTATAATTGTTTTTCCCATGGTTGTTGCTAGCTAGTTAGTTGTAGCTTCCTCATGGTCACATTGGTCAGCTACATACTAAATCAGAGAGAAAATTTAAATACCCAATTAGAATTAAAAAGAGGATAAATGTAAATGGGCTAACTTCGGACAACATGTCAACAAAGTCAAATTAACTGCTTTTTCGCGTGTTTGATAACCTGAAGCGAGTTTCATTAGTTTTCTGATCTCTCTGACATGTTCGCATCTCTTTCTGAAGATTGCTAGAACAAGAGACCGAGATCGATACAAACATTACTGAAAACGATTTGTCTCTAATCGAAGATAAAAGCTCAAAACTTGTGCTTACAGGTTTTATTACGACTATTATCGGTCATGCATATTTGTGAGAATTATTAAAGTATCTTACACCTTATTATTATATCTACCAAATACTCCAAATTTTAAACCATAGTACATTATAATCCCTAAAACTTATAAATTTACTCAATTTTATTTTAGACTTCTTTTTTATTTTCCAATTATCTTTTTATAAATAAACTTTTTAGTCTAAATACAATTTAGCTGATTAAGTGTCTGACTTGTTGTATAAAATAAGTTACATATCAACACAAATTATATTTATAATATTTATTAACATTTTTTTTAGATGAACCGATACTCCTATATAAAAGCTAATAAAATATTGGTTTAAGATATTTTTTGAACATTAAGGTCTTATGAATATTGGTTTAAGATCTTATGAAGTTTAGTAAATTTAAAGATCATTCACATCGAGAAAGATGGTACAAATATTATTGAAAGAAACCAAGAAAGACGATACATAGTTTATAAAGATGGTATAACAAGTCTTAGAGATAGCTTTTTGGAGATATAGATTGAACATCATAACGCTTATAGCATTACTCGCATTTCCACTTCTTATCAGTTTCGACGACGAGGTAATGTAAATGGAAGGTTGTGTCCTCTCATGTGAAGATCTCGAGTCTGTTCTCTTTTAATTTTTTTGCCGCACACTTCACATATGTACTCAGTACTCATCCACCAACGGATGGAGTTGGGTTGTTGGGTCGACGTCATCGCCGTCTCTTGCGGTTCAAGTTGTTTGCTCTGGTGGCGGCGCCGGCGGGGAGGGAAGACTGAGTGGAGGATGATGAAGTTGAGTTGTTGTGCGATGAAGACATCTTTTCAGGGTTTGTTTTTTTGCTTAAACAACAAAGATCCAAGAATAAAATACTTTGAAAATGAAAGAGAATATAAAAATGGAATATGATTTAGAAGAAAATCGAAGCAAATAATAAGAAGAACATGAAGTAACCATAGAGATTAGAGATAGGAAAAGAAGAAAATATATATAACTACAAAGACAATACTAACCAGAAAAAAGAGACCAAACATTGACAAATATAAACATATGCATATAGTAATACCTCAAAGAAAAATAATTGTATGGCTTTGTTTTTCTTTCTTGCTTTGTTACTCTGCTCTTTTAATAATTGGAAATGAGACTTGTAGATTCTCAGTATACAGATAGCTGCAGTTTTTACTTTCCCTAATTTTCTTAAAAGAAAAAAAATGTTATACGTTTCTTCTAGCCCTTCCTCATGGGCATTGACTCATTGGTCAGCTATTAATCAAAACAAAACCAGAAAGAAATTTAAATTATGACATTTATGTTTATTTTATCCCATCGATAAAAACAAAATTCTTTCATGGTTGTTGCTATGGTAATTAGTTGTTGTACCTTTTAGCCCTTCCTCATAGAGTCATAGTCATTGAATCAGTGGTCAACTATTAAAAGATGGGATTGTACTGGATAAGAAGAATCCAGCGATCAAAGTAAGGCCGATCTTCTCGAGAAGTTTCGTTTCTATATATTTTTTGTGTTTTGTGGGTTTTACACAATCATTTGCAGTGCCAGATTTAACTTCAATCTATAATTAAATTTTTTTGTTATTTTAACTAAGATTTATATTCTGTTGAAACTAATTGGTTTGAGTCAATTAGGAAATGAAACATGCATAGAAAATTGAATAAATTCAACTTTGTGAAACAAAATAAAATCTTAAAACATACATATTCAAGAAACTGATGGAGCATAATTAACAAATTATCATGCACTAGTGTGTGTATACGTACATTTATTAAATAAATATAATATCACGCGTATAGTATTTATTTCTTAGATTGAATTCCATATTAATCTCGGTCATATTGGAATTTTACAGATTCAATTTACTAAGAGCGATATCAGAGCAAGAAGAGTTAAAAATGCTGTTGTTTAAGGAGCAGCTCAAGAGAGAGCGTAGCATGGGATCTGCTGTTCTTCAATGGGATGATCATTATTATTTTCTTATCGTTACATTAAGATAACAAAAGAGTATGATTTGTCCATTGAAAATATCAAATTGAAGATATTAGCTTATTCATTAACAGTATATTAATCTGATATGGTATGAGTAGGATATGTCTAAATGTAAAAGCCCATTGTTAGTTAAGTTATACATCATCTAAAACAAGTTAACATATTTATTTTGTCTCCATGATATTTGGTTCTCCGACGGTCCGACCAATCACTTGGTCCCTTTTTTTTTTGTTCAGCTCACTTGGTCTCTTAATCTAACTTAAACGTCGAATAAGCGTTGAAACGTCACTCACATTCCAAAATGACCGAGATTACTTGCTACAAATAGTATTGAATCTATTGATAATGGGGATGGTGGTTGTTCTTGTTCTCGAAAAGGAACCGAGGTTACTTGTCACATCATCTAAATGTTTCTCGCCCTCTTCTTCTACGTGAACCCAAAAAATTATATTTTTTTCTGGGCTTGAAATTACTTGTCACACTATAGTTTTAATGTACTATCATTTGATATGATCAATAATACGAACAACATCATTGAAAACGAAAATTATCAAAGGAAACAAACATTATTGAAAGAAAATAAGAAACACAATAGTTTTTTTTTGGGTGCAAATGTTAAAAAGACAATACATAGTTTAAATAGAAAAGATGGTATAACAAGTCTTAGAGATAGATTTATGTTGCAGACAAGCATTACTCGCATTTCCACTTCTCCTCACTTTTATCTCCTTTATGGATTGTGGGGTTCTCACCTGTTAAAATCTCGAATCTGTTCTTGTGTAAATTCTTTGCCGCACAATTCGCATATGCCCGCCGCTAAGAAAGTCCTTGGACGTAACGCTACCACTTCAGCATTTGGGTCGTGGCAACGGTGGGGCGACGGAACAGCAACGGGGTTGGGTTGTCGGGTCGACGTCACCGCAGGCTCTTCACGGTTAGGGTTGTTTGCTCCAGTGGTGGCGTCGGAGTTGGGTTGTTGGGTCGACGTCACCGTAGGCTCTTCACGGTTAGGGTTGTTTGCTCCAGCGGTGACGCCGTTGGGGAGGGAAGACGGAGGGGAGGATGATGAAGTTGAGCTTTGCGGTGAAGACATCTTCTCAGGGTCTGCTTTTTGCTTAATCAACAAAGATCCATTAATAAAATACTTTAAAAATGAAAGAGAAAATAAAAATGAAATATGATTTTAGAAGAAAACTAAAGCAAATAATAACATGAAGTAACCATAGAGATTGTGAACGTAAAAAGAAGAAAAAAAATATACAACTACAAGACATTAACCAGAACAAAGAGACCAAATATTGGCAAATACATATACCTCAAAGAAAGAAATTTGTATGGCTTTGTGTTATCTCTCTTGCTTTGTTGATCTGCTCTTTTAATTGATTGGAACTGAGTCTTGTAGATTCTCAGTAGTTATAGTTGCAGTTTTTTTTACTTGAAATATTCTTAGAGCATCTCCAATGTATATCTCTATATTTTCCTTTAAAATAGAGATCTCTATTATAGAGGTGGATTTGCTCCAATGTATGCCTCTATAATAGATTTTCTCTATTTTAGAAGAAAATATAGAGGAATTTTACTTTTTACCTTTAATTATATTTAGAGATAAAAATAACAAATCTCTATATTTTCTCCTATAAATAGAGAAACTCTATTATAGAAGCATACATTGGAGCAAATTCACTTCTATAATAGAATTTTTATATTTAGAAAAAAATATAGAAATAAAAATAGAGGTGGGTTGGAGTTGGTCTTATACATTTCTATAATTGTTCTTCCATTCATAGTTGTTGCTAGCTAGTTGTCGTAGCTTCTTGCCATTCCTCATGGTCATATTGACTCATTTGTCAGATACTAATCAACACTAAACCAGAGAGAAATTTAAGTACCCAACTATAATTAAAAAGAGGATAAATGTAAACGGGCTAACTTCGGACAAATGTCAACAACAACGTCCCATTAACTGCTAATGGTGTGTTTGATAAACCTGAGATGAGTTTCGTTAGTTCTCTTCTCTTTGACATGTTCGCATGCATCTCTTTGTGCAGATTGCTAGAACCAGAGACTGAGATCGATACATAAGTAAACATTACTGAAAACGAGTTGTGTCTAATTGAAGATGAATGTTGAAAACTTGTGCTTACAGGTTTTATTACAACTTTTATCGGTCATGCATTTTTGGGAGAATTATTAAAGTAGGTTACATCTTATTATTATATCTACCAAATACTCCACAACTTAAACCATACATTATAATTCCTAAAATTAATAAATTTACTCTAAATTTCTAATAGAATGTTCAGTTTTCTTACTATTCAACTTCAATTTCTTAGACTTCTTTTTTATTTTCCAATTATCTTTTTTATAAATAAATACTAATTATGTAGCTAACTTAGTGTCAATTTTTTTCTTTCCTTTTTTGGAAAGAACGACTTAGCGTGTAAGCTTGTTGTATAAAATAAGTTACATTTCAACGCTAATAAGCCGATCATGGATAGAAGTTAATACAACATTGGGTTAATATCTGATGAAGTTTGATAAATTTAAGGACCAATTAATAGAACAAAGTTATTAGTTATGTTTATTTTTAGATTATGGACTACAAAAAATATTTTTTTTTGTGGGCTTGAATTTTCTTTTCACACTATAGTTTTATGGATGTATTCTCATTTGATATGATCAATTATATGAACACCATCATTGTCAACGGAAATTATCAAAGGAAACAAATATTATTGAAAGAAACTAAGAAAGACGGTAACATAGTTTTAATAGAAAAGATGGTAATATCATGGGATCACAAAGTCTTAGAGATAGTTTTTGCAGACAGATTTGTAACATCGTATAGCATTACTCGCATTTCCACTTCTCCGATCAGTTTTATCTCCTAAATGGATTATTGTAGTGTCCACTCCTGTGAATATTTCGATCCTCTTCTCTTGTAAATCTTTCGCCGCACACTTCACATCTGAACTGCGTCTCCATGAACGCATCCGTGAACTTCCTTGGACGTAACGCTATAACTTTAGCAAGGCTGTGACGATGGTGGTGCAACGGATCAGCAACGGAGTTGGGCTGTTGGGTCACTGTCTTTTCACGGTTAACGTTGTTTTCTCCGGTGGTGGCGCCGTCGGGGAGGGAAGATTGAGTGGAGGATGATGAATTTGTGTTCTTCTGCTGTGAAGACATCTTCTCAGTGTCTGCGTTGCTTAAACAACAAAGATCCATTAATAAAAAAAAATTTAAAAGGAGAGAGAATATATAAATGAAATATGATTAAGAAGATAACTGAAGCGAATAATAAGAAGAACATAGAGATTTAGGACATGAAAAATATATAACAACAAGACATTAATCAGACCAAAAAATATATATATATATATTGGCACATATATGCATATGCATATGCAAATACACATACCTCAAAGAAAAAAAATTGTATGGCTTTGTTTTCTCTCGTGATTTGTTGCTCTTCTCTTTTAATAATTGGAACTGAGTCTTGCAGATTCTCAATATATATATAGCTGCAGTTTTTTTAAAATTTCCCTAATTCGTATTTAAAAAATCATTCTTATATGTTTCTATAACGCTGCTTCCACGGTAGTTGCTAGCTAGTTAGTTGTAGCTTCTAGCTATTCCTCATGGTCATGGCCATATATTGACTCATTGGTCAGCTACTAATCAAAACAAAACCGGGAGAGAATTAAAAAGTGGATAAATGTGAATGCGCTAACTTCAGACAACATTACTGAAATGTAAATGGGCTTTACTTCAGATAAAGGCCCATTAACTGCTTTTTTCGTGTTTTTGATAAACCTGAAATGAGTTTCTTCATTTTGCTCTCTTCTCTTTGACATTGTTAGAACCAGAGAGTGAGATCGATACAAAAAGCAAACATTACTGAGATTGAGTTGTGTCTCCTAATCGAAGACGAAAGTTGAAAACTTTTGCTAACGGGTTTTAAGTTTCGTGAAGTAAGTCTTCGATCTTTTCGTATGTTTCTGTCGATCTCAAGGAGTTTTGATGAACCCAATTGCTCCCGTTTGTGATATAATTCGTAAAGTTTTGTTCTTTGCAGATTTTAGTTGTGATATAATCGTAAAGTTTTGATCTTTGGCAATGTACAGAGCACTGTAAGTTGTTTTTGGCGAATTGGGTTTAGTGTTGACCCTCACCACTACTTCAATGAATGTTTATTGAGTTTGCTTCTTGGTCTGTGCAAATGTAGATGGCGTTCTCCATTGAGATTTATCGTGGGTTCCTCCTCGTCTTCAAAGTTAAGACCAACCTTATCTCGGGTTAGTTACACGCTCCTTGTTTTACTTTGAGATTTGTTTAATGATTAGTGTTGTTTGAAAAAGATTGTAACTTGATTAAATGGGGGTTTGAATTTGATTCTAGGAACTGAGAAGAAGTGGAATTAATAATGGCTCTGGTGGTTGTTCTTGTTCTCGTAGTGTCACGACAATGATAGGTATGTCTTACTATCATCCTTTTTACGCTTTGTTTCCTCTCTCTATCTGTTGATCTAATGCTTCCATGTGCAGGTAATGAATTCATTCGATGCCAAGATGAGTCAACGAGGAAGATCTTACAGGAGCAGATTGTTAATGCACTTTGCTCTGGAGAGAGGCCTGGAGCGTCTGCTCTACTTTCAAAGCTAATACATGGAAACAATCCACTTAGTGCCGATGATTTTCACAGCATTCTTAAGTATTGTGCGCGATCACCTGACCCTGTGGTAAGTTTATAAAGCATCGGTTAGGCTTGTTCTTTTGGTGAATGATTACACTATTCGGATCTGAAGGCAGTTATTTGTATCCTGCAGTTTGTAATGGAGACTTACAGTGTAATGTGTAAGAGGGAAATTAATCTTGACAGCAGATCTTTGTTGTTCATAGTACAAGCTCTTTGTAATGGGGGACACTTGGATAAGGTAATAAATATTCTAAATCCAGTATCCAAGTAGAATCCATACATGCCCTCATCTAATAACACTCTATAATTGTTCAGGCGTCAGAGTTTATTCAGGCTTTAGGGGAAAATGATAGCATTTCTCCTCTTTTGCCTGTGTATAACTATTTTCTTGGAGCCTGTGTCAAAACGAGAAACGGGAATTACGCTAGTAGGTGTTTGGAGTTGATGGATCAAAGGAGAGTAGGGAAGAATGAAATAACATATGCAGCACTTCTCAAGGTTAGTCAAGAACATATCTTACCGAATTAGACCCGAATTTATTTAGGATATTAGCCGGTTCTCAACTTTGCTAGCTGAACTAAAAACCGAAATAACTAAACCCAATGAAATTTTGTAAATAACCAAGCGATTCCTAAATCTCTTGAACCAAAAAAACAATAACTGAATTACCCGAATCAGAACCAAACCGAAATAACTAAACTGAACCAAATTTTATATATAACCAAACGATTCCTAAATCTCTTGAACCAAAAAAAAACATAAACCGAAATAACTAAACTGAACCGAATTTTGTAAATAACCAAATGGTTCCTAAATCTCTTGAACCAAAAAAAACAAAAACCGAATTACCCAAATCAAAACCGAACCGAAAACCAAACAACCTAGACCGATTTGCCCGTCTAGACTGATTTGTAGAACACTGAGGAAACATTTGTAGAACACATAGTGTTTCAGTCCATTTTATTCAAAGAGATTTTATTTTGCATTGATCTTAGTTATCTGATTAGTATCATTTTCAGCTTGCAGTTCTTCAGCGCAATCTACCATCTGTTAATGAGATATTAAAACACTATGTGGACCATTATAGCCTGAGTATACTCTCCCTCAGAAAGTTCATATGGTCCTTTACGAGGCTGGGCGATTTGAAATCAGCTTATGAGCTATTGCAACACATGGTGGCTCTAGCTTCGAGAGGAGAGCTCTTTGTCAAATTCAAAAGTGGTAAACTGCATTCCACAAGACTAGATATTCCTATACCATCAAGTACTCAGACGAGATCAGAGAAAGTTGCTTTAGGAGGAGTAAATGATCACACGGCTTCTCTAATGGTGGATGCTCATGGAAAGAACAACGTCCCTGCGACTAGGATCCTCAGATGGTCGTTCAACGATGTGATTCACGCATGTGGACAGTCTAAAAACTCTGAGCTAGCGGAGCAGTTAATGCTTCAGATGCAGAATCTTGGGTTGGTACCATCGAGCCATACGTATGATGGTTTCATTAGAGCTGTTGCGTTTCCAGGAGCATACGAATATGGCATGACACTGGTAAGGGTTTATGTAATTTACTAGCCTTCTCTTTCATAATTTCTTTCTTTGTAATGATTTTTTGATCTCTACTGCAGTTGAAAGTAATGCAGGAGCAGAATCTGAAACCGTATAACTCAACTCTCGCTACGGTTTCAGCTTATTGCAGTAAGGCCTTTCAGGTTGATTTAGCTGAACATCTGCTGGATCAAGTGTCTGAGTGCTCTTATGCGTATCCTTTCAATAACCTTCTTGCTGCGTGTGACTCCTTGGTTAGTTAATCTCCATACCTCGTTTAATAATCTGCTAACTCTCCCAAGTCACTGTTAGTTACAGTTTCTTACTAATGTTTTTGTAGGACCAACCAGAGCGTGCTGTCCGAGTATTGGCTAGGATGAAACAGCTAAATCTGCGTCCTGACATGAGGACCTATGAACTGCTCTTTTCATTATTTGGTAATGTGAATGCACCATATGAAGAAGGCAACATGCTGTCACAAGTGGACTGTTGTAAAAGAATAAACGCTATAGAAATGGACATGGTGAGAAATGGTCTTCAACACAGTCCTATCTCAACTCGGAACGTGGTTAGTATCTTCTCTACACAGATTGCTCTTAATCTATTTGAAGCAGATGTGATATATTACATTTTCCTTTCTTCATGTTTAGCTGAGAGCCCTCGGAGCTGAAGGCATGGTGAACGAGATGATCAGACACCTGCAAAGAGCTGAGAATATGTATCTAGAGACGGCTACATACAACATAGTGCTTCAATCACTTCTCGAGGCAAATGAAGTAAGTTTTTTCATTGCACACCAACATACATATCTAGCGTTTACACAATATTGATACCGGTTATATTCTTAAAAATGACATATGCAGACTAACATGGTGATAAAAATATTCAAAAGGATGAAAGCATGTGGATACCCTGCAGACGCTGCTACATACAACATAATGATTGATTGTTGCAGCATCATCCACTCTTACAAATCAGCTTGTGCCTTAGTCTCCATGATGATCCGTGACGGGTTTTCTCCAAAAGCGGTCACGTTTACTGCTCTAATGAAGATTTTGTTGAACGATGATAATTTCGAGGAGGCGCTCAATCTCTTGGACCAAGCTGCATCAGAAGGGATACAACTCGATGTCTTATCATACAACACCGTTCTGCGTAAAGCGTTTGAGAAGGGAATGATCGATGTGGTTGAGTACATAGTGGAGCAAATGCGCAGAGAGAAAGTGAGTCCAGATCCATCAACATGTCATTTTGTATTCAACTGTTACGTGGAGAAAGGGTATCACACGACAGCGATAGAAGCGTTGAATGTTCTGAGCCTAAGAATGCTCGGCGGAGAAGTGAAAGAGAGTCTTCAGGAGAAGAAAGCAGAGCTTGAGGAAAGTTTTGTCATGAGTGAAGACCCTGAAGCTGAAACGAAGATTATTGAGCTGTTTAGAGACTCGCGGGAGCATCTTGCAGCTGCGCTTTTGAATCTAAGGTGGTGCTCGATGCTTGGGGTGAGGGTTATATGGTCGGAAGAGCAAAGTCCATGGGCGAAAGGACTGTCTAACAAGTATGTTTAGTAGGTGGCTTTTCGTCTCTAAATCTGTTGATTCTCTGCCCATTTAAAGGAAGCTTCTCTGTTCACAAACTGGTGAGTGAGTCTAGCCGGTTCATTGTGAACAGTTTGATGAGATGAGTCTGCACGGCGATTAGAAGCATCTTTAGTCGTTTGCTATACAAACCACCTAACAACTAAGGTGGTGGTCTGAGTTTTTTTTTTTCTTTTTCGCCGACGTATGAAAGAGCTGTAAACTTTATCAAATTTTTAATTTTATTCGCTTAAGACAATTTTCAGTGTATTTTTTAAAATCATAGATGAAAGAGCTGTAAACTATATATCAATGTTTTAATTTTATTTGCTTAAAACAATTTTTTCTGTATTTCTTTTTAAATAGAGAAATTTTATAATAGAAATAAAGTTACTAAAGTATATATTTAATACAACATTTCTTAAAATATAATATTTTTTTAAAAAAAGAAAAATAGAAAATTTAGCTTTGACTATGAATGTTATTATAGGGATAAATATCAATGGGTTGGAAATGTTTTAACAAAAATAATACTCCCTCCGTTTTATATTATTTGGTATTTTAGAATTAAAATTTTGTTTCATTTTAAGTGTCATTTTATGTTTTTAATGAAAAATTTAATAATAATATTTTTATTATATTTTTCGATCGATTAAAATATGGTTATGTGTATATGTAATAATGTTTTTATTTCGGAAATATGCAAAATTAAATATTTTTTTAATTTATGTGCATAAACCTAAAACGATAATTAAAGTGAACGGAAAAGTATAATTTTTACAGCCTGAGAGCATCAGCATTAGTGAACCCCTTGGAAGAGGTTCACAAAGCATTTTTTTATTATTATTTTTTTTCTGTTTGATTTTTGTTTTTTAAAAAAAAAAAAAAAAAATTTATAACCGGACAAATCGCGGGCCGCCACGTGTCGTGAGGCCCGCGCTACAGTGATGATCCGGGTTCAGTGCAGTGAACTTCTAAGAGGGAGGTTCATTGCTTTTGTTTATTTTAATATTTTTTTTTTTCGAAAACTGTGTGAACTCTCCATGGAGTTCACTAATGCAGATGCTCTGATATTCTCTAATCTCTACAAGTCTCAAGCCATTTTTAAATAACTATTTTTAATCAAAACATTCATTTTTTAACTAATTAAAATATTTTGATGTGAAGAAGTAAATATTCAATTTATTTTTGAACCGGTAAATAAATATTTACACTCATACAAGACATCAGTAGCTCTCTCTCTCTCTAGACAAATCTCTCTATAGACAAATCTCTCTCTCTCTCTCTTGCTCATATTGTAGTTGTCGCTCGTGATCGAAAGAAAGCATGATTCGTGATTCTGAAACATTCTGATTCTTTATTACACGTTTCGATTCCCAATCTCTCTCTAGGCGCGGCGGCCGTCATGAGTTTCCAGCGGCGGCGCTACCCTTACTACAACCGTCTCCGCCGCCTCCTCCCTCTCGTCTTCGCCGTCTCCTTATCTCTCCTCGTCCTCTTCGCCTTCCTCTCCTTCCTCGCTCCCCATCCTGGAGATTCCGATCGCCTCCCACCTCGCGTTCGCCACACATCTGTACTCTCTCTCTCTCTATAAATCTCTCACCTTTTGATCCGTTCTGATATGATGTCGTTTTTTCACCGAAGCAGATCAACATCGGAGGTGGCAGTGATTCGATCAAATCAGCAGCTTTCCGAGTTCCGGTTAGTGGGTTTATCCTTCTTCCTTTCAAAGCTTTCGACTTTGTGGATCTCTCTATCAATGTGTGTGTGTTTTACAGAGAGATGGAGGCAGACCAGATCGTGATGTCTGGCGTTCCCGAAACGCTGAGTTCTTCTACGGTTGCAGCAATGCTAGCACCAAGTTCCCAAGTGCGTAACACTCTTTATTATTCATTTGTTGTGTCACTGATCTTACCAAAGTTGGAAACTTTGAGCTTCTGAATCAGGCATTGACTCTTAGTTATCTGTTTGCAGATGCGAAAGCAGTTACGAGAAATGATCGATACTTGGCAATCGCCACCAGTGGTGGCTTGAACCAGCAACGAACTGGAGTTAGTTCTATTCTCCTTCTTTGGTTTTATTATTTCAACGAAATGTCTTTACTCTTATGTCAGCTAATGTTTTGAAGTCTCTCTGTTTGGATCTATTCAGATTATCTATCTAGTGTAGATTGTATAGCACCTTGTTCTGACGTGTCTTTGTACAGATTGTAGATGCAGTTGTTGCGGCAAGGATTCTAAACGCTACTCTTGTCGTTCCCAAGTTAGACCAGAAGTCTTACTGGAAGGATGCCAGGTTCGGCACCAGACTAAGCATTTATATTTTTTTACTCCCAAAAGGAAAATGACTTAGTAACTTTGTGCGTTTGCCTGCAGTGACTTCTCGCATATCTTTGATGTTGATTGGTTTGTATCGTTTCTGTCTGAAGACGTTAGAATTATAAAGCAGCTTCCGCAGAAAGGAGGGAGACCATGGAGTCCAAGTAGAATGCGTGTCCCACGGAAATGTAACGAGAGATGCTATATTAACCGGGTTTTACCTGTTCTTCACAAAAGGCATGTAAGTTTCCTTCTTCCCTAAATCTCTCTTTCTTATTTCATTGTTTGATGCATTTTGTACTCAAGGAGAAGTGGTGTTGTCTTATGAACAAGTATCTCGCTGAAGCCTTATTTTTTGCTGTATTATGTATGCTTCAGGCAGTTCAACTGAACAAGTTTGATTATAGACTTTCAAACAAGTTGAGCGATGAGTTGCAAAAGCTAAGATGTAGAGTAAATTACCATGCTCTAAAGTTCACTGATCCGATACTTAAAATGGGAAATGAATTGGTCCGGCGCATGCGACTGAGGAGCAAACACTTCATTGCTTTACATCTAAGGTACCACCACCTTTCACCTTTAAATCTAAAAGAATGTTTTGACGAAAGTTTGTTGCAGGTTTGAGCCTGACATGCTTGCGTTCTCTGGATGCTATTACGGTGGTGGTGATAAAGAAAGGAGAGAACTTGCAGCAATCAGAAGAAGATGGAAAACATTACATGTAATGTCCTATTCATTAACATTCACTTCATTGTATGTTAAATAGCTAACTTTGCAAGTTTATTGCAGATTAACAATCCAGAGAAACAAAGACGACAAGGAAGGTGTCCCCTCACTCCAGAAGAAGTCGGACTAATGCTCAGAGCTTTGGGATACGGCAGTGATGTTCATATATACGTCGCGTCTGGTGAAGTATACGGAGGAGAAGAGTCTTTGGCTCCTCTGAAAGCACTCTTTCCTCACTTCTATTCGAAAGACACTATAGCTACAAAGGAAGAGCTAGAGCCTTTTGCTTCATACTCTTCGAGAATGGCTGCGCTAGACTTCCTCGTGTGTGATGAGAGTGATGTGTTCGTAACCAACAACAATGGCAATATGGCTAAAATATTGGCTGGGAGGAGGTACTCAAAACATCATCATCTTCTTCAAAGTGTTTAAGCATTTTTTGCAAAGTGTTTAAGCTTTTTTGGTGGATGTGAACTTGCAGGAGATACTTTGGACATAAGCCCACGGTTAGGCCAAATGCAAAGAAGCTTTACAGGTTGTTCCTGAACAAAGAGAACACGACTTGGGAGGAGTTTACCTCTAGAGTCCGTTCGTTCCAGAGAGGGTTCATGGGAGAGCCAAAGGAAGTAAGAGCTGGTAGAGGTGAGTTTCACGAGAACCCTTCCACGTGCATATGCGAAGACACAGAGGCTAAGGCAAAGGCGCAAATAGAATCTAGAAAGCTTGGAAAGAAAAACAAATCTACAAATAAAGACGCAGCAGCAGCAGTGACAGTACCTAACGATGTTCAAAGTGAAGAGGATGAGCCGGATTGGTCAGAGCCAGACTATGAGGAAGAGCAAAGTGATCTTCAAGACAGAGGATTGTACAATGGGACGAGTTTGGACTACGATGATCCATCATCTACCTCTGATGAGCCAGAGCTTGAAGAAATGCTATCAGACTAGTTACATCACATCATTACAACTGAATCTCTCATCTGCTTGGACACTTCAGAGTGAATTTTTCCAACCTTGGGGTTAAAGCCTTTGTTGTAAGCATTTCGTATTGAATGTCTCGTGTACATAGAACCGCCATAGAGCGTCCTTTGTTTCTCTAGGAAAGAGCCATTTTTGTTTTCGATCATACTATGGCAATATCCAGAATCAGGGCTTGGTCAGAGATGTAGCTTTATATTAAAAGGAAAACAAAGAGGGCATATGTATCATTATGATAAAGAATCTTATATAATAAAACTGAATTGTAGCAAATCTCTGTATAGCTTGCGACTTGAGTGACAGGGATGACCAAAGACATCAGAAACATGTTACACTAATAGTTCTTTGTTCTTGTGCTTCTTCTCAAAAACGTTCAAACATGATAGATAATGCAGCTTCTTGCCAAGCTGCATGTACCTATCTTCTCGGCAAGAAAGGCTTGACGGATTCGATCACAACCTAACAAAAGCATACACCAAAGCATATTAGTAGACAGTACATGATTTATTTTATTAATTCTCCAATGTTCTTTCGGTTCTTAGTAGAATTGTTAAGTACCCTGCCGTCATATGACAATGATGCAAAAATCCAAGGCTCGCGAGAGCTCCAAGCCAGGCCTGTGACAGCAATTATGTTAGTAGTTTTGATGCACCTTTAGTGCAGTTTTAGAACTATGAACTCAGTTTGGTCAAGAGCATTTACCATACACACTGTCTTCGTAGTCTGTATAAGAATTTAGCAACGGATTCACACGCTGACGCGATGCTTCTGCCGACCTGCAGAACATAGGCGTTGGAATCAAAGTTGGAAAAACTGCAAATGGTTGGTTGTGATGATGATAAAGAGAACTCTACCTTTCTGAGGCTTGATTATCACTAGATGCCGAAGCAAACCACAAGTTTACAGCTGAGTCTGTTCCAACGCTCTGTGATTAATTAAATTAAATCAGAAACAGCATTCTAAAAGTATACAAAACTGTCCCTGAATCATCGAGTTGTAATGCTCAACAGGTAAAAGCATCATCCTAGTTAATCTAGAGCATTTCAGCTTGAAGCCTTTATAGTGACAATCACAGTTACAATATAGTTAAGAAGGTAAAGAGGTATGGGAAAACGATACGAGTACCAGAATTAGTTCTTCATACTCAGGGTTACATCTGACAGCCCATGTCCTGTAAAATTTGTCAGTAATAACGATCAGACAAGAGACCAGTTCCATGTCTAAATCATTACATTTGTGTGTACGTGTGAACCACAATCAAGAAAAGGAAAAAGATTCCAGAAATGAGCATAGAGCTAAAGTTACCAGTGTGTATGACCAGGGAGCTCTTGGACAGGAACCTTAGCTTTCCGAAGATCCCAGATATGTATGCCAGATTCATCATCTGCGGTGACCTACACAATAGACACTCCAATACATAAACACACAAAAATCTGATAACATTTTTTTTTTATATATGTGGAGATTATATATAATGTGAAGTCTTACAAGTATATGTTCTCTCTTGGTGTTGTAATCAACATTACGTACATGAGCACGGTCAATTGAATTAACATTCCTGTAAACATGCAAACATATCAAACTCAACATAAAGAATTAGAACACACAAACTAAACATGACAGACTATTGATTAGGTGAAAAGCCGCTAGCTATGCACGCAGGAATAGAGTATATGAAAAAAATGGTGACATACTTCATAGTCCTCAAGTCCCAGAACTGGATAGATGATTCAGAAGTCGCTGCCACAGAATTCACATCATGTGGATTCCATGCTCCACCTGATAAAGAATGCCGCATACCAGCCGACTCCTTAGATACCACCTCAGCACTTTTCTTTGAAGAGTCTAAACTCCACAACACAAGGTTCTGCTCATCCATGCTGATTAGCTTGTCCGATTTTCCAGAGGGACACCACAGAACGCTGTTTCCACAAAAAGGGCAAAGAGATATATGTTCATGAAAATGTGGATATGTTCTAGGCCTTTTGGAGCTCAGTCAGTAGATAAACCATGAACTCACCAATTGATCTTACCAACATGTGCATCAAGGGAGGCAACACATTCCAAAGTTGATGAATTTGACTGACCATACGGCTCAGGAATCTGCCATATCGCTGCTCCAAATGACTCGCCTTTAAAACGGAAACAACATTATAAGTCTCTGACATTTGCCATATCGGACCGAACATGATATATGGCTGTCTGGATAAATCATAGTTCCATAAATTGACAAAGGGTCCTTAAGTGCAAATGCATAGTCTAAGTCTATAATGTAAAGACAGTTCCTTTCAGCCTAAGCTTACCAATCCAAAACAGAGTATGCTAAAAAGGACTATATGGACCTGAGAATAGATTCCTAAAGAGTAAAGATATATACTTTCAATCACAAAGTCTAGTTTTTTTACTACTAATCAGCTCAAATTACCAGTGGAGAAGACAGTAGAGAAGATGCGCTGATCAAAAGGGCAAGAAGCAAGGTCCCAAATCTCATTAGGATGCGAAAACAAACCCTCGCACACCAGCTCAGATCCACCAGATGACAGACGTAGCAGATGAACCTAACCAATCAAACAATCAGAAACTCTTCAGATCCGGATAACGAGACAAATGCAATCTAAAAGAGCCATCACCTCGTTCTCTTCTTTGAGGCTTAGTGTTCCAGTGAGGAAGCTGGTGTGATCCGTATCTGCTTTCACATCCGATATACATCTCGCCTGCCAAAAAAAAACAACAACAGATCCCATCAGAAGCTGGAGATTGAAGAGAGATCGAGATTGCGAAGTACCTGATACTTTAAACCGTAACCGATACCAGATGATCCTCCTTGCATTGTAGCCTCTAAGCCAACGTTAACAGATTCAGGAAGGAAAGTGTCGCGACGATTTGCCGCTCTTTGACTCTGCTGGTTTCGAGCAGATGATCTTTAATGGGCCTCTTTTAAGATTTTTAAGCCCATTTAGAAGTTCATTTTACTTAGCAGGCTTGTCCAAATTGAATAGTTAATTATTTAATTGTACGTAAATTTGGGTTGACAAAATTAGCGATACAGAAGTTATTGAAATTTTATACTAGAAGAAGTTTGTTTAAATACAATGAATTAAATATAGAGAGGTGTAAAGAAATCATAAAAAAATCATAGAAAAGTAAAGAAATCTATTTGGTTTCTAAATTTAATGAAAAATAAATTATATTAAGAGCACCTAGAGCAAATTTGGAACCGTATTTGATACAATTCAAAGACATTTCTCTCTACTTAGGTTTGCTGATATAATGTAGACATAATTCTCTTTTTTTTTGGGAATATGAATACGGCATAGTCAAAGGTACGAAGTATGAACGTTCACGACAGAAAATACTTTTCTTTTCCTCGTGTTAAATTAAAAAATAATACGTTTCTTGACACCCAAACAACCCAGTTATTTTTACTCCACATCCTTCATTTTCTGTAACATGTTTTAAGATTAATTCTTCATTAGTATATGGCAACAGACCCTTTAGTTAACGATTAACAGTCACACTACACATTCTTGTAAAACGTTTGGCGAGGAGCTTTGAAATTTAATCAAACGATTTTAAGTGTTTAGGAAGACAGTTTTTTTTGGGTCAAAGAGAGTTGTGATAAAATTAAGCATTTAAAACATTTATTAAGCAACTCATGAAAAACTTGAAAATAAATAAATAAAACGATTTCATTTCCTATGTAACGTAGTCAATACGTATAAAGTTTATTAATTATCACATTTATATGAGTATATAGATATAAAACTTAAGAAATAAATAAATAAATAAAGAAGTAAACAAAACCAAACCCACGCTGAAAGTTGATTTCACCTTCCACTCCAACGAACCAACGCCTCTCAGAATCAGTTCCAAGTTTATCTTCAAAAATATAAATCTCTCTCGGCAGAACGTTACGTGTGTTTAAAGAACCGACGGTATTTTACGGCGAAGATCCGTCGTCATGTACGTCGCCAGGAGAATCTCCGACGTTGATCGCCGTCTTCTCCTCGTCCTCGCAATCCCGTTTCTCTCCCTCCTCCTCTTGCTCTCTCTATCTACACTCAATCTTGATCCTCCTCCCACTCTCGCACCTCTCCGTAACCTAATCTACACTCATACCCTAACCGCCACCACCGAGAACACCGGTTCCGACCCTCGCGACGTAACTCCAGCGGAGGAGGATGAAAACTCACGGCGGGGGAAGAAGGAGGAGTTGATGAAGTCGAAGATTGCGGTGTGTTTGGTTGGAGGAGCGAGGCGGTTCGAGTTAACCGGACCGTCGATTATTGAGAAAATCCTTAAGGTTTATCCTAATGCTGATTTGTTTCTCAATAGTCCTCTCGATCACAACTCTTTCAAGCTACGGTTGCTCAAAGACTCGCCAAGGCTCGCATGGGTTCGTATCTTTGAGCCTACGCCGATCAACGAGACTGAACCGATGGTTCGAGTCCTCACACCCATGAATTCGCCTAATGGCATTAAGGTAAGTTATAATTTTCTTACCTTTTTAGAAAAATTTGCTCGACTTTAAATTGAATGCATGGTTTATTACATCACAAGTAACATTTCGGGGAAAAAAACAAAATAAAAGGATAAGAAACTAGTCAATAGAGGGGTCCGTTTAGTTGGAGAGGGTTAGGTTTGGTGTAACCGTTTCTTGGTACCTACGTTACTCATGTAGTCATGTCTATGAATGTTTTTTTATGATGGGTTTAGTTTTGTTTGATATTTGGTGTTGTAACAATCTCACCAACTACTTTGTTTTTTTCTTGGTTCTTGTCTAACAAAATGGCGTTTTATAAATGTCATTTCAAATGGCTATAGAATTATTGGATGTAAGATCATCTCCAATTGAAGCTTTCACATGATTATTTTACAATAAATTTAATAAAAATAATGGAAAGAGAAGAGAGAGGATGAGATGAAGTTCATTTAGAGTAAATTCATTGGTAAGTTTCTCATTTGAAGGTTCTTAAAAAAATTATTATTATTTTAATTGATAAAAATAACTGATTAGTTTTGAATTGTCTTAAGTAAAAATAATCTAATCATAGTTTGCCAAATGGACAAGGAGGTTCTGAAAAGATATAATTTTAGAACTCTATCATGATCTTTCTCCTAGAGCAAGATCATGGACAATGAGGTTTTTGGACTAGAGCAAATTCAGTGAGGAGTTTTCTTCTTGGGGTTTTCAAAATATATATGTATGTCTTTATAAATATTTTGAGAGCTCCAAGGAGATAACTCCCCATTAGAGTTACTCTTAAGGTTACTATAGATTAAGGTTGAAATCCAGTTTACAATTTCTTGGTAATTGTTATCGTCTCGCAAGGTTTAGGTAGACTTCTAGTCTTGTAGAGTTGTAGACTTGTAGTCTAACTAGTCCGAGACTGAAATTCGCTTCTTAACCTTTTGTGGACCCACTTTCCCCGTAAATTAAGATCATGTAGTTTACGTATACTATGGTTTGTGGAGAAAAATGTATTCTGATTTTCGTGGAAAATATACGTATATATTTTTTTTATGGTAATAATTATTTATGAAATGTTTAAATGCGTGGTGAAGTGGCGTGATAATGTATATGCCAAGGCTTCTAGTATGTTTTGGTTCCAAGCATGTATACTGTGTACATTGGTCAAAAACTTTGTACTACCTAGTGATAAATCATATACTATTATCTATTCACATTTGCTTGATTTTGCATTACATTTTGGAAAGTGATTATTTTATGTGACATACTTGCTCAATGTATATAAAATGAAAATAATTAATCTACATATATTAGCTTTTTGCATCTCTTAGTCTGATCAAATGTGTGACTCGTGATTGTTTTGTTTTTTGTTTTGGACAACCTCGTGATTGCATTCTTCCGATATTATATGTACTAGTAATTATAGATTTAATCAAGTGTGTGCCTCGTGATTGTATTTTTCTGATCAAGTGTGTGCCTTGTGATTGTATCTTTTTATCCTGAGAATATATTCTCACCTGTGTTATTTCTTGGCCTCAATATATGATAGGGCTTATTACAATACTTCAATCTCGTAGAAGGTTGCATCACGATGATAAAGGCGTACCAAAACGAGAATAACTTCACATACGACTGGATAGTCCGGACCCGTGTCGACGGCTACTGGTCTGACACACTCGACCCTGACTACTTCAAACCGGGCCAGTACCTAGTCCCACCAGGTTCCTCCTACGGTGGCCTCAACGACCGCTTTGGCGTCGGCGATCTCAACACCTCAACGGTGGCTCTCTCTCGCCTCTCACTCATCCCCGACCTCGACTCGGCCGGTTTAACTAGCCTCAACTCCGAGTCCGCCTTCAAGGCCCAGCTCTCAACTCACCGTGTTCCTTGCGTAACCAAACCTCTCCCTTTCTGCATCATGACAGACCGAACCTACGAGTTCCCTCCGTCTAGCTACGGAGTTCCCGTGGCTGCGCTATCTAGCCGCGGACCATTGAACGGTGCCAAGTGCCGTCCGTGCACGGTCGCGTGCAGTGGCTCTTGCGTGGGGGAAGTAATGGGAAAGCTTAACAAAGAGTGGAGCTGGACGGAGTGGGAGAACGGGACGTTGAAGCTGTGCGACGCACATGGAGAGTGGGAGGAAGGTTGGGAGAAGATATTTGATGGAGTCGCCGGCGAAGAACTCGCACGTGCGAGGAAAAGAGGCGGAGGTTTGGAGTCGAGGAGATGTGTGGAAGAGTTTGAAGAGATGAGAGGAGTGACCGTTAAATGGGAAGCTCCCGCCTCCGAACAGATCTGCATGTTGGGCCTGAAGCCCAAATAGAACATATCATTTTTGGGTCCACCTTAATTCGCTAACACATTTCCCAAATTTTTAGTTGTTTTCACGGATTAAATTGTTGGAAACTATGTTCAGATTAATTTTGATGTTTGAAAATATAAAATCAAATGTTTTGCCCAAACAAAATATATAAAATCATGTGTTGAAATATATATACATACATATGTATATAAATATACTAAATCATGGTCAAAAACAATTGTTGCTAATGTATAAGTTTTATCTTGATTTATAGAAGTAAATAAAACATTGCAGTATGAAATGTCTGCAAGGATAAGTGGCATGATATGTCTTCAACCCTTTTTTCGTGAAGTGGAAAATAAAAGTTTTGTTGCGTATATGGATTTAACAGTGGCGATGTATTTTGGTTTTCTTCTAGCTAAAATCCGGCTTACGGCACATGCAGAGTAAACACTTGCCTACAGCCAAAAAATTTCTGAGGATTTTTAGCTTAAGAAAAAAGTATTCGGCATAAAAAAAAAGAAATTGGCATAAAAAAAAAAGCTCAATTTTTTTCAATGGAGTGGGTCGTCGCTCCTAAATGATAATGGTAAAAGACTAAAAGTTGCACCGTTTGTCTCTTTGGCGTTTTCGGCAGTAAGTTAAATGAATTCCTCAAAAGAATAACATCAAACTGTATATGTGCAAACTTGAAATTTATTCAAAGGCACATTGAGGTATGAGCTGAACCAGGATCATCTTTTCTGTATTCAGTGCAAACAAAACTAAAAATTATATCGAGATATATAGATTTGTAGTATTGATATACTAGCTATACCACATGGAAGAATCTCCACATCTATTCGGAAATTGAACCTGTTACAGGATTCGATGTTTTAACTTCGATACGTTGCAGATTTGTACATCTTTTTACGCATCATTGCATGTACACACTCTCTACTATACATCGATACATAAATTAAGTTATGTACTACTGGAAAAATTTCCTATGGGTTTTGAGGACGGCCAACCACGCAATGCATCGATGCGTGTATATTAATATCTCACGTGACCTTGCATTTGACAGATGGATTGGAATCTCGGCACATCACGCGAGGAAGATGCGAATATACATCTAGATTATATATCGTCTATTATTTTCTCCAAGCACCTATAATAAGTATCTGAATCAGCTAATTTCATGTAAAAGGAGGATCTTGAACTTTTTAAGTCATGTAATCAGTAAACTACAATTCTGTCTATGATATGAATAATTAGCAAAAAATATGTAAAACATCATTTTGATTTTTCGAAAGAAAACCCCTACCGCAGCTTTTGTCAAACAAAAAAAACCGTACCGCAGCTGCGCAGCATATGTCATGCATGGTCAGGCCCGGTGCTTTCATTTTATTTTAAACTTTCTTTTTGTTTGTTACTGCATGTTATAAACTTATAAAAGAACCTCCAACGGTGTTAAAAAAAGTATCTAACAAGTAACAAATTGAAAAAAATGAAAAGCTAAGGAAAGACAGAGAAGGTGATTCTCATTTGAGAGGTTTTTAGAACCTCTAAAGATACTAAAGTTACAGGTGTGAAGTTTCTAATGGCTGACAATCTTTTGAAAAATAAAAGAATAATTGCATAATAAAAACAAACAATAAATAATAATAGAAACTGTGGTGAGTTTGTAATCGTTAATGTTGCTCTAAAGACTGCCGCACACCGTTAAATGTTCCTTAGATTATTTTTTTGTCAGCATTCCTTAGATTAATGAAACCATTGAGACTTATAAGTTATACTTTCCGTACGTACATATCCCTTCTAATTTATGAAAAGCAAAGTCTTATCTGAAAATAAAAACTAATCATTCAATACATGCAAATTAAAAAGCCAAATCAAGAATACACGGTAATATAGAACTTCATTTAAAAAATTTATAGTAAAAACGATGGACTGCCTAAAATGTTTCCAGGCAAATTTAAACTGACGGTCTTCGTATAGTATATTGATAACTAATGGTATCTTCACGCCATATAATGGATTCATGACCATAAATCTCAGTGGAGTGATCATATGCATATATGGATTCTATCGATCTAAACACTCAAATCGAGAAATATCTCTAAAAATCCTATCACAGAGTCGGTGTGGTTCTTCACGTTTTATTTCAAGTCAGTTGCTGATTTAAATCCAGAAATCAAGCCACATGCTTTAGAAAATCCAACTCTGTTAGCGTTAAGTAAGGCCCTCATCATGTTTGTGGATCTACACCGAAACACTCGTCTTAAAAGTCCACACGCTTGCACAACCTAATTATATAATCCTTAGTTGAAGTAAAATCTCGATTTAAGGGCAAGATTATATTATTTAATTATATATCTTTCTTTTTCATGATCGTGGTAGGACAAAAGTGAAGTGTCGTGAACAAGAAAACCGTGATTTTGATCCTTTGATGCATAGTTGGGGACTTGGAGTTGCCGTTCTCTGACATGTCCCAGCTCACCCCTCGTGCTTTGTTTATTACTAGACACTTAATCTCGAGTTTAACAGTCTAACAAGTTCCAACTTATATGTAAATGTACGTTTAATTAATATTTTTGTAATCTTTTTTAAAAGGAACCATTTAGCCGAATGTATAAAATAAATCTTGATTAAACTTAGACCTCTATAATTTTTATATTGTTCGATTCATGTTGATGATCATTCATAACCATGTGAGAAAAAAATCTGGCTTAACGCGTCTATGCCCCTACCAAATTAGTTTACGGGAGACTCAGCTCAAGTATATTTATTTATATAAAATTAATGTGATAATTAATCAATAGAATAGTGACTACTCCACTTTATTAGAAAGGTGAGAGCAGTTTTGGATTGAAGGTTTAGCTAGGGTGGCTAACCCACGTGTGTCCCCTCTCCGCTTGAAATGGAACATATGTTATGTCTTTTAACTCGTTAAATCTGATTAAATTAATCCACTATTCACCTTAATAAACTATATGAAACACACACTAGATAACGATTACCTTCGAATCTATGTATTTATTGACATAACATGATCTTGGCCTTGCTTGAGATTAATAAGGGCTTAAGAAAATGTTAAAACGTTACCCAGATGTTGACCTAACGTACGTCCATGTAAAATAAAAGTCTAATGGGTGCATAATAATTATATATGTACGAATAAAATGTGAAGTGTTACATCTAGCATTTTCAGTTTTGTGCGGTGGAAGAAGTTACCGGAATAATAGGTATTAAGAAGCAGCAAGTTAAGTCCAAGGAGAGACAAGGACGATGTCAACGGTAGGAACGAGCTTATTTCGTTTCACATTATTTTGGCGGGATTAAGGTGGATCATGTCGAAGTCACATAACCATAAATAACTGAGGATCCTTAGATTAACGTTGTTTAAAGATTCAGAAGAGATCTGGTTGGTAAAAACAGAAGATACACACGAGTTCATGGTGTACCTAATGGTCAAATGAGGTATTTGAGCACCTTCTTCCTGGAGTACTATGAGAATTTAGATTATCTACCTCATCAGTCATCACCCATATAAACTCTTAATGTAAAGGCAGAAAACTCATTGTCACCCCGGGTGACTCACGCGTTGGTTACTAGATTAATGTAATCTTAAGATTCTTAACCGAATTAATAGAAAGAAAAACTTACAGTTGGGGAAATAACAAAAGCAATTATTTTTTTTTTAAAAAGTAGCAAGCTCTCCCACGTGCACATCATCTCAAACTTGGTTGATGTGCAACGCTCTTTCACATGTGTATATATAAACAAAACGCTCCTTCCTCTTCTCTCACCATTTCAAAACACATTCAAAACCATCTCTCCTTCTCATTATCCTTCTCTCTCTCTCTCTCTCTCTCTCTCTCTCTCTCTCTCTCCCTCCTCCTCCGAAACATGGTTGGAGTTTTCCGGCGATCACTCTCTTTCCCTAACAAACCCACCGTCCGTCCACCACCACCATCAAAGCCACGTGTCTCTCACCACACAAGATCCATCAGCCTCCCATGCAGATCACACCCTTTGATCTCCCACATCAACCACGAGATCTCCCAGATCAAATCCTGGTCCTCCTCCTTCGACCGCCGCACCACCGCATGGCTCACCGACGGTCTCAGCCTCCTCAGAGACGTCCAAGAAACGCTCTCCGACATCCTCCACCTCCCTCAGTCGCAGGAGTCTCTCCGCAACCGCCCCGTGTTCTTCGAAAATCTTCTCGAAGACCTCCTCCGCTTCGTCGACGCCTACGGCATCTTCCGCACGTCGGTCCTCTCCCTCCGCGAGCACCAGTCCGCCGCTCAAGTCGCCCTCCGGCGAAAAGACGACGTCAAAATCTCCTCCTACGTAAAATCTCGCCGCGCTCTAGCGCGGGATATAGCGAAGCTGACGTCATCTATACGCGAGCCGAAGACGAAGTACAACCGCTGCCACGTGGATGTTTTAAACGGTTCGTACGGTGAGGCTGAGCTAGCGTCGGTCATCGGTGACGTCATCGAGGTCACTGTTTTGGTGTCTGTGGCGCTTTTCAACGGAGTCTATTTATCTATACGTTCGAGTAAGACGACGACGTTTGTTGGGTTTCTTAAGAGGTCTGAGAAGAGAGACAAGAACTGTGAAGGGATCGAGGAGCTGAAGCAAGTCGAGGAGAAGAGCTTAGTTGGATTGAGCAAGAAGAAAAACGAAGAAGTGAAGATTCTTACTAAGAAGATGATGGAGTTGGAGAATTCGATCGTTGAAATTGAATGTGGGAGTGAGAAAGTGTTTAGGGGTTTGATTAGTACTCGGGTCTCATTGCTTAATGCCCTAACACATTAACATTGTCAACTCTCATATGATCTCGTCCTTTTTCTTCAAAATTTCAGTTTATTTGCGTTTTTGTCCGATTTTTTCATTATTTGTATGAGTTAAATACTTGAATAAAATAGAAAACAAAGATATATACATTACATGTTGTTTTCATACAAATATGAGAATTATTATATCGAGAGTTCTACAACAAACAATTTTACATGTTAAAGTTACGTTTTATAATAATTCATGTAAAATTATTATATTTAACTCACACTGATGAACTGTTTTATGAAAATATACATCTGAAATTTCTGTTTGCATAAATGATCATAAATTACATTTTTAAGGTTTGAATCTAGAATTTCATGGTATATATATATATATATATATATATATATATATATTAATTAATGAACCAAAGGATAAGTAGATTTCCATCTTTGTTGTTTTTATGTTACAAACCAAAATTTATCTTGGATTTAATTGGCTATAAGAATTTAATTTGATTATTATTACTACTATGTCTTTGTATAAACCAAAAAAAAAAAAATTGGAATAAATGGTTACGCGTTAAGAACCAAGGTCCACTTGCTTTCACAAACCACCATCCCCTGGCCATGGCCATGCATAATCATTTATTTGGCAGGCAACAAAACATTAAACATTAGTATGGAAACAGCGTGCATGAACTGACTCACTTGACACATATATTTGCCGGAAATAATTGAAAGAAAATAAAATTAAAGGACATAAGAAGACATAACTTATAAGATTTTCACGTTGATGGATATTCGTTCTAATATTTTGTCGCCTCTCTTTAAGTTTTAATTAGTAAAAACTCATGAAGCCACCACATGGTTTGTTAGGGAGATGCTTTTCAATTATCATCTTGATCTGATTCGGATTAGCACTTAATTATTTGATAAACACGGTATTAAACGTGGAGCTTGCTGGAAAACATACCGTAGTTTAGACTGCTTAGTGCTATTAAGATAACAATTTATGGGCTAATCTAGTTCCTCATTTAGCGGCGGTACGTGTTGGTTGTCATGACCGGTTAGACCTACAAATCTAATAACCGGACTAATACTAGATCTGGTTAACTATAAAGCTATAATTGAGTTGGTTGCTTTGAAATGCAACTTGCGTGAATTATTTTTGTTTAATAAATGCTTTACTTAGTTTGGAATAATACTACAACGATGCAAAAAGGTTGACAACTCTAACAGGGTCATGACTTCAACTCAACTCCCAACTCAACTCCCAACCTGGGTTTAAAGGCTTCTACACCCAGGTCTGGGGTTCAAATCCCAGACTATGCAATTTATTGCAGATTACAGGAAATCCAGGTTTCAAGTCCCGGAGAGAGCGGTTTATTAAACAATTATGCAGCAGACTACAGAGGAAAGGCTTGCAAGGGATCTTCAACATGGTGCAAGTAAATCTGGCCAGGCGTGGATCTTCATAGGACGGCTCAGGTGATGCAGTTAGGCGTAGGTCTTCATAAGGCAGGTAGTATTGTCGGTTGTCGAATCGTCTATGTAATATTTCCTATATCATAATTGTAAGATCATAATAAATCAGCGTTAAAAAAAAAAAGAAGATAACACAGATAGAAAAGGGATATTGGTCATCAATGAATGATTAGTCTTTGATTAAATTAGGACCACTTAAAAGAGTTAATAGCACTACTTGTAGAAGAGAATAATTAGAACATAACTTTACATGTTCCTAATTAATTAATAATTAAAGACTTCTAACATCTTACCAAATTATTGGCCACTATTTGTTATACATCAATTATGTATATAGTTGGTTAATTTTTTGTCAATACGTATATAGTTGGTTTTAGTTTAAATGTTAGGTTTTATCCTTTTGTAGCATTGTGGTGAATGTTTTCTATAACCGAATGATCTTTCTATCACGAATTCATATTTCAAGAATGTTCTCATTGTTTGAAAATGTACATGCATGTAACTCGTGCAGTATAGTATATATATATATATATCATATATGGTTTACAAACTTATGATTTTGTCAATCTGTATACAGTTGGTTATCGTTTATATCAAGTGGTAAATGTGTTTTTAGTCAAATGTTATTTTTATTTCGTTGCAACTTCCGTTGTTTTATTTTTTTCACCTTATTACACATCCATATTTCAAGAATTTTTTCACTGTATGGTATGATTTTATAATGTAAATGTAGACTTGTATATAATCCACCTCAAAATATTTTATTTTATTTATAAATGGAATAATATGGCTACAATCATATCATGTTACTTCGTCACGAAAAGAAAGCCAAAAACACAAACGGTGTATTAACAGATAGACGGTTCATTTCACGCTTCGCAGACATTAACCCATGAGATTCCGGAACAACACGCAGTTTTTACAAGGGTATTAAGAATGCCACGCATGTCGTTGAAATCTTTCCTTAAAGAATGGGCCTTAAAAAGAACCATATTTACCTTAAACCCATTAATAGCCCAATAGCCGTTTGTAAATAAGAGTTTCTGGTAGGCCAATACATATTCCATTTTTATAATTCTGAAAATATTTATTAGATTTTGTTCTAAATGTCGGCAGATATCTTAGGTGTCTTTAAATAGATAGCGTAACCCTCAGTATCACTTATTTTCACAATCGCAATTCTGATTCTCTCTCTCTCTTAGCATAACAATACAGTCATTAGGGTTTTCTTTTCACCGTCTCTCGCTATTCGACTTTGAAACCACATAGAAGCGTCTTCTTCGTGATCTGAAAACCTATATTCGATTCGGTGATGTCTAAATCGAAGATGGAAATAAAGGTGCAACTAAAAGAGAAGAACAAGGAGGAAGACTTGGCAAGCAAGCAAGTCTCAGATGAACTTGAGAAGAGTTGTTTGACAGAAGAAGAAGATGAAGACTATTTGTCTGATCAGAACAGTAAGAAGAGGACAAGAGTACTTAAGACAACTTCTGAATCAGAGCAAAGAAAGAAGCGCAAGTCAAGCAAAGAACCTCGCTACAATAATACGTCGTCGTTTGATGACTGGCTTTTCGTTGGTACCGTTAATCCGCAAAAGAAGGCTATCAAGATTGATGATGAAGACATGAACTTAAAGGTGGAGAGGTCATCATCATCAGCATGTGGAGGTTGCTTTTTCCCCAAGGCTCAGTTTTTGTCTGAAGTTGGAATCTATTCATTACCATATACAGTCTTGTTTTAGGCCTTTGTTGTGGGCTCTATGACTAACTCTCTCAGAGTGGGTTCATGTATTTTTTGTTATTGGGCTACTAATCTTTCCAATCATGTAATCAACTAAGAACATACCATTATTAGATCCTTTTTTATGGGAGCAAACTTATTAGATCAATATAATATAACAATGAACTTATATAACCAACTATTATTTTGACTATGATTTTAAAATTAGTAATGATAAGCATATCAATGGAGAATATATACAGCAAGTTTAAAGCAGGCTTGGCATAAAGTTGATATGTGGATGATGAGTGGAATTGTCAATGAGACTAACTAAGATTGGTTGGTCAGATCCGGCTAATTAAACAAAACTTGTGCATGGGCATTGGAAACAAATTGTTTTGTATTTTATGATCATGTTTCCGTAAGTAACTGCCAATTATTATATATACAGATATGGCCTTTTAAGAGAAGTAAAATTTTATAAAAGGACACATGAAGACAATAACAATAAGGTGTTTGATATAAGTTAACGAAAGAAAGACACCCAGGCTGTCACAAAGATCAACTTCTCGTTGATGGTTTTGCTTCAAGAGGTCTTCCTCTGTTCCGTTCGTGCACAATCCCAGTTTTCTTCAAATGGATAAATATAATATTACATGTATGCGTGTCTATATTCATATACAATTGGACTTGGACGTTTATTGATATAAATATAAGGATGTGTTATTTAATTAAAGGTTGCTGGGATTTTGAAAAAGACGTCGCAGCCAACGGTTACTCGATCTTTCTTGTGGGTTTCATATCTACGCAGCCTACCTGAGGTTGTTGCCGCACATATAAGCTGTCTACTAACTAAAAACTGGTATTTGTAAACTATTTGTGTATGTTTTTATGTTGGCTCTAGATTTGTTAATTTTGGCCTAATTGTTGCATTGAACATTAAGAATAGAGTGCTCATCATGATGTAAGAGATATAACACTCATTTTTACCTTAAGTTGGATAATGGCTGGATTTAATATTTACCAGGCCATATTAGGTTATAATTTTCTTAAATATAATTTGAGGTCATGCGACTTATGTATAATAGCTGTGAATGTTTTATATGTTTGTGTCCAGAATGTTGTATATCACTATGTTTTTTTTTTTTTTTTTTGCTAAGTTATATCACTATGTTTAACTTTAACTTTTGAACATTGTCACTTGAGTTTCTTCTTGATTGTTTTATCAGTGATACGCTTGCTGAAAACATTATACATTTACGTTGATTTACCACCTTCATTAATCCAAAGTGTACAAGGTTGATGAAAGGAAGTTTATACTATAAATATAAGTATGGATTTGTCGTTTGACTGTCGGAAGAAACTAAACCGCAACAGCCAGTTCCAGCCTGTATGGCTGTATCTAATCGTGTAATAATTGGCCTCTACGTGCATGCATATGCATATATATGCCATACATATATATTGGTGAGAGCTAGTATTAATGAGACAAGGAGCCTTTTTTACTTATACATTAACTTCTCTATTGAGTCCTTCGATCCATGGCTGCTACTTCATCATCATTTGGTGCACACGTGCGTTCAACAAGCTGGCCCGAAAACGTTCATCCTCTGTCACGATCCATCGAAGATCATCTTCTGATACTTAAGAAAAGTCCAGAGTCTGCTTGTCGGAAACTCGGAGTTTTAAAGAACATGTACGAGGTGGTCGAAGTTTTCCTCCGTTTTCAATCGACCAAAACTCAAAAAGCGTTTCTAGAAGATGTCTCCGATGGGTTTCTTGAGGTTCTTGATATCTGTTACACGATCAGAGACGTTTTGATGGAGGCAAAAGAGCAAGTCAGAGAACTCGAGTCGAGCTTGAGGAGGAGAGTGATCAGAAGCAAATCAGGAGGAGATCATGATGCTTTCTTGACACGTGAGATCGACGCATACGTGTTTAAGAGAAGAGTCTTGAGCAGAAAGATTGGCAAGCAGTTGAAGATGAAGATTAATAAGAAGAAGAAAGATTGTGGAGGTGCCATCAATGTGATGAAGAAAGTTAAGGAGACGAGCTTCGATGTTCTTGTTTCTTTGTTGATGGAAGTGGTGACGATGAATCATAAGCAGATATCAAGAAGTGGTTGTAGAGGAATCATGTCGAGGATGTTTAACAAGAAGAATCAAGAAGTTGAAGGTGATGAGCTGAAGAAGTTGATAGAAACAGAGCAAATGATTGAATCAACAGAAGGAGAGTTGGAGTGTGTGTATAAGAAATTGTTGAAGACGAGAGTTTCTCTTCTTAACATGCTTACTCATTGAAACTGAAACTATGTAACTTTCCTAGAAACTTCAGTTATTGTGCATATTACATTAGATTATACAATCACAAGCTTGAACAATGAGCACACTCATCACTCACTATCTCCACCGCAAATGTTGCAAGATAGAGCTGGTATGCGTTTGCAATAATGGACTTTTACATTGAGATTAATGGGATTGATGGGTTGTCTTGAAAAGAGCTACCTCAATGAAATTCTCAAAAATAATAAATAAATATGAGTAATTCAAAATGTTAACAAACGCATGCAAAAATATCTTATACTCATATATTATTTACAATTAATCTTGTTTCTCAAACTTATTATATTAATTTTTGTTTATCACTTTTTAAGAACCTCTTGAGATATTAAGAAACTGCTTAATAATGTCTATGCATGATGGTGGCAACAAAAATCATATAATACATGAATGATTGATTATTCGTGTAGTCCTTTTCAAATGGGAAAATCGAATAATAAGATTTCTCCACTAACAGCAGAATAAACATAATGCATTTGTTGAAATATATTATTGATAAGAATCTAATTATATATATTTGAGATTAATTTGAGAAGAGATTCATTTGTTGAAACTAACCTGAGATATAAAATCTTACTAATTACAAAATCTAATCTAGCAGTCGAATATATGCATAGGTTGAGCCGTCGAGGTTTACCTTATAAGTGATAAACAAATTAGATGGAGTTGAATGTTTGTTGTACGTAGAAGCCAAAAGGTTCATTGTTTCTTAGTTGGAATTGGTAGAAAACTTTAGGGTTTTAAAGATTTTTTTTTTCTAAGGAAAAAGATTTACAATTGTTTTTAGTATACTGTTTGGTTTATAAAGATCCATATGGACTTGCTCAAAAAAAAAAAAATCCATATTGATCTGTTTTTCTTTGTAGTTTCAATCTTATAACCATTGAAAATTAATATATGTTGAATATAGGTTTGTTTAATACATAAGAGAGTGAGAAACACAAAAATATATTTTATACATTAACATTTCTTCTCTGACAAGTGATAAAACACGTAACACAATATTTTAACTTTGATCTAAGATTAAAATATTTTTCATTCCATTTTATTTAGACTCTTAAATTCCAAATTGCTGAAATTATCGACACAGCCTGGCACCGTCGCTCGTGCATGCATGGTATATACTTAAACCTGATAAACAATAAAATAAATTATTTAAAACTATATATTATACAACAGGATATCAAAACAAATCCACAATGTATTGTAACCCACGAGTGTCTTACGTATATAGAAGGTTCACTGAGACATTTTTGAATAATTTAAATCATTATTTTGATAATACGTCCAAAATGAGTTGTTCCCCAGGTGGCCAGGTGTCCCACGTCCGTACAAACCCATTGTAAGGAACCTTCATTGTACTTTCCTTCAGATCCATCGTCTCAACTCTATATAATCTCCCTCTTACATGCATTTCACTATATCTCTAATACCGTTTCAATCCATTTTGTTATATTCCTAGCTAAATATATCTTGAAAAAGTTAATCATTATGGCTCAGATTAACTTCGAGGGTTTGAGAGAGCTACACGACTGCGCAAACTATCTCCTCGATCACTGTCCAAAAACAAGAGAATCTCTGTCTGAACAAGGACAAGAGAAGTGGACGGAACAAGTTTCTGAAGCTTCATTGAGGATGTTAGACATCTGTAGCGTATCTAAAGATGTGATGACGCTAGTTAAGCACAGCTTGCACGATCTACAACTTACTCTACGTGGAAACGAATCATCAGATGTGAACGAGAAGATAGCAGCGTATAATCAGTACAAGAACAGGCTCAAGAAGGAGATATTGAAATGCTTAAACTGTCTTAAAGGCATGATCGGAGGAAGAGTAGAGATGCCGAGAGAGCTTAACCTTCTATTTGTAGCTGAGGTTTTAAAGGAAGTGAGAGAAGCCGTTGTGACAATGGTCGAGTCGTTGTTCTCTCTTGGTTGTATCCCTTGGTTAGAGAAGAGATCGAGCAAAGGGTCTTTGTCTTCGATCTTTACTTCTCGATCTTCGGATTGGTTAGATGATATATGGGACGAGACCGCGGTTCAGAGCGCAGCTACGAGATTGGAAGCGGCAGAGATTGCTGTGGAGGAGCTTGAGATAGAGTTGGAGTCTATTTTCAGGCGATTGATTCATACAAGAGTTTCACTTCTTAATATTATTACCAGCTAGATTTATACATGTCCAGTTAGGTTTCGCATCTGGACATGTTTGATTGACATTACATTGATTTCTACTTTATTGCATGTTTGAATCATTATATTCATTTTCACTTGTTTCTCAACCAGTTTAATTGGTTAGAGACATAAGGTTGATTAATACTTAATTAAAGTGATTAATTTTTTTCCTTAATATTAATAAAAGTTCTCTAGCTGACATTGCTATAATTCATGTTGCTAATGCTACCCATGGCTATGTAAAAATGATAAAGGCGCCATAAGTATAATTGTTATAACTCACTTATCCAAAAAAAAATTGTTATAATTCATTTGTAGACGGAATAAAACATCAAGGAAGTGCAATCCAAGTAGCAACTTAAAACAGAAGCAGCAAATCTTACAAAGTTGTGAACAAAAACAATTGACGTCTTCTTTCACAAGTTGTAATTATTTCGACATATGAAGCTGAAAAGAAAAGGAGACATACATTTTTTCGCCATGATCTTCAAAGGTTCGATGAGACCTAGCAGAACAACCCAAAAACAAGGTTAGTTTCACGTAATTTGAGGAGTACTTATCAAAGACTATAGCTAGATTTGCATGGAAAGTGAATTCAAGGTTAAAAGAGCTCAAACGTTGTTTGTCTAACTATGTGTCTCAACATAGATAAACAGCAAAGTATGTGCTGCTAAACTATTGACGAACTCCATTCTCAATCACTTGGCTCCCAAAAAGGGTTAATGATTCACAACAGAGAACGAAACACAAAATCTGGAAGAAAGCTACAAACTTTCTTCAAAACTAACAAAACACCATTTTAAAGGATATATCTAGTTAGCAAGTGACAACTTTGTAATACTAATCAACGAACTGCTGCCTTACTAGTTAGTAGGATTGTACAAACAATCACGAGGGTTGGATAAAAAAAGGATATTTGTTCACTCTTTATTAAAGAAGTATATAATGATTCCATCAAAAGTGTGAATGCAGACATTACCTAGTGATGATCCCCACCATGACCGTGATCACCATGTCCATCCCACGGGTGCCTCCATCCCTAACAATTGCCATTTAGACAAAGATCACCATTTAGCCACCATGGAAAGAGTAGAAAAATTGATACAATTCAAATAAAAAAAAGGTCGAAACTTTACAAAGAATGAGGCAAATATAAAAGGGGAAGAGAGTCTTACCATGACTACAGGACCATCTTGCTTTGCTCTGTACAAAATCCAGAACCTTAAAAAAAAAAAAAGTTGAAATGAAATCGATATTGGTTCCGACACAGAGACATAACCCAATTCAAAATCAACAGCTGTCTGATTGTCTCTATGATACTAACTAAGACATATCCATTGTCAAAAAAAATTAATCAACAAACTGAAACAGACAAATCAATCGGATTCGTCTGATGATCAATTGACCGATAATCTAAAGGTAAGATCTTAGCTTCGATGGAGGAGTAAAGATCTAAAGCGACGGAGAGAGAGAGAGAGAAATGGTACCACATAACGCCGCACAAGCCCTTTCCGGCGACGGTGTGCCACGTCTTGGGAGTGTGCACGGTGACTCCCTTGTATGTTATACCTCCTCCTCCGCCCATTTTCTCCAAACCCTAGCGATTCCCGATTCGCACTGCTCTGCAATTTCACAATGCCTACCTGTGAGATTCGATTCAATCCAAGCAGGTGACTCGCGAGTCCGCGACTTTTCGATACATCTTTAGACTAGGCCTCAGCTTAAAGTATAAGGCCCAATTAATAGAGTTGGACCATTTAAAGGACTAGGCCCATTAAAAGGTCTAGTAATAATTAAGAAGTTTTGATTAAAAAGTTATCATCTCCCACAACTCATGGTGCTTATTAGTCAAACTACTAAAGTATTAACAAAACCTTTGTAAGATTATTACCTACCCTACGAGGTGAATAAAATTATGTATTTGAGATTTTCTTTGAATAGATTTTTTTTTTTATGATTTTGGATGAATTAAAAAAAAATTTATGACTGCATGCTAGAAGAATTCCATCTAAAACTACTATTAGATTTTGATTTTTTAGCAATGGTGGATTTTAAAAACAGTTAAAACCATAAGTTGAAAAACATTAATCCATATTTGAATAACTGGAGATTTACCATTTTAATACAAATCATTTCAAAATTTAGGTTGATTACACTCGCTACATTCAAATTACCAAAAAATTACATATAAACAAACACCTTCGAGTCCGTAACCACAAACGAGTATTAGGAAACTAAGGACCGAATCTGGCTCTGTCCACGAAATAGAGGTATTAGAGAAGAGATTGAAGCTCCCTTGCAGGTGCTCGTGGAACAAACCTCTGACTTCTTCCCCACATCATCATCATCATAGTTATCAGACATACTTCTCCTCACAAGCATGATGACGTGATCCATTAAACTCCCATCGCAAGGAATCTTCAAAGGACCATCAATGGTAGTTCCAAACTCATCCTCAGCCATCTCCAATAACACTTGTAAAATCGGATGGTTGAGATAATCCAAGGGCAAAACGAATCTCTTCCCTTCTTTGGTGTAAACAGTGAAATGCCCTTTCTTCCTCTTTCTCCACTTCTCCATCAACTCAGAGAGTCTCATCCCCTTAGAATATAGCATCTTCATTATATAAGCTTTAGTGGGTGTGTTACTTCTGCTCTGATAATTTGGTTGTGATGCCTTTTAAATGCAACCGTAAGTGCCTATATATATATAACCATGGGTACGTGTGGAGGGAGAAGGGTGTTCGTGTTTATTCAATTCTTTACAAGTTTTTCCACTTTTTAGATCACGGTCACTTGTGGAATTATTACATACGGCCCTTCCACATATATCTAGATATTTTGCATGATTTCAATTTTCTTTTTTTTTGCTAAAATTTGATGCAATTTCAATTTTCTTGGTTATTAACTTGGTTAACTTTTTTTCTTTTACAATGTATGGACTCTGACCAAGCAATATATCCATCTTATTGTTTAGTAATTTGAGTGAACCATATCAAGCAAAGCCAGTGTATTAACAGACCGTAACACAATGTATAATACAAGATGTTTAACCACACTTTCTTAATAAATATTTAGAAACAAGAATACCCTAGCGGTTTGAAGAGGGCAAAGGAAATATGTTAGTGGTGGTGATGGAAGCATGTGATCTTTTTAGAGCAAGTTGCTTGGTACTTTCATTTTCTATGTAGTTCTCTCTTTAACTTTCATGAGTGTTCTTTGTTTTCTCTTTTCTAGTCACATGAAATCCCGCAAACGATTCTTTTTTGAACTTCAACAAGAAACAAATCAAAATAACTACACAATGATAAAATATGTTACAATGATAGATGGAAAACAAGATATTTTTATAATAAAAAAATGCTGATTAAAAAAAGAGAAAAAAAAAACGCATCTCCTCAGTTAGAGCCTGATTTGTCTAAAAGCCAAGCCATAAAATTACACCCATTGATATGCTAGTAACCTAATCTCAGGTCAGCTCTATCTTCAAAGCACAGTGAAGATGAGTACCAGAGAAATTCTGAGCTCAACTATCAATATCTCCGTGAGTCCTTATGGGTAAAGCAGCGTTCATGCCAGGGGAGAGTTGGGTTAAGTTGTGTAAGAATATAAAAAGACAGCGACATCGACCATGTATCAAAACAAAGCAAATGAAACGAATAGCATCAAGTACAACAGTAAGATTGTGCATAATAACATCTTCATTGTCAAGCTACAAAGAATCTTATAAATCACAGACTACTACAAGCACAAAAGGCCTAGCTCATGTAATGCACTAGTATCGAATGTTGACTACGTGATCCGACTCTAACTCACAGGCCCATGTTATGTTGGGCCTATTGAATTGTAAACGCTAAGGTTCTACTTTTTGGCTCATAGCAGTGGGCTGGTTATCCACCAATTCATGAATATAATACGAAAGGTTTTCTATTTCACTAGAAGAATTAGCAACGCACTGATGGATTCTCGTGTCCACCAGATAAAGTGAGTGGTTTTAAACATCGTTGAATATTCTTTGATTCGACAGCAAATAAGCAGATTTCATGTCCAGACGGGCGGTGAAAAGGAAAAAAAATAGACACAAGATTAGCATAAACAAATGATGCAATTAAGCACTTTGTTCTAGGTTTATCACTTTTGAAACTATATAATATTTTCAAATCTACACCAGTTTATCTTTATACGTATATATAGTTTTAAAAGTTTGATGAGTATATATTTAACCAGATAAGTATGTATTATCACGAGAATGTCGGCTACAAGATATCGTTTTTGCTATCACCGAAAACATTATTCAAAGGATAAGGACAATAAGAGACGACGACCAATCAAGAATTGAAAGAGATGGGTTTGTCTGATATGTGTGTTGGTATGTCACGGTGGTTCGCGAAACGTCTTTGATTCAAAGTTTAGAGGAGCGGGTATAATGATGTGGCACGTCGTGTTCATCCTTTATAATGGAACACGGTTCATTTTTATTTTTTTAGGCCAATTTAAAGAGAAGATGCATCACTGATTACCATCTGTCCTTTACTCCTTTCTGATGTTATAGTTTTGTTTATCAATTAGGTTAAAAATGACATTCCCACTCATTAACATATCTCATTATCCTAAGAAGTCCAAGTAATCGTATGCTCGTTTGTTTCCTCTTATAGAGTCTTATGCTCATCATAGATTTACATATAAGTCTATCTTAGAAAATACAGTAGTATAGTTTTTTTTTTTTAACAAATCGTATATAAGTTGGAAACACACAACCTTGTTCATCGATGAGATTCCGAAAACCTTGTTCACGTTGGAAACCAACTCCATGTACTGGTTGATTCCTAGCGTGATAAGAACTCGAATCCTTTACCAAAAAAAACTTGCACGTAACTTTTTTTTTTGTAACACTCACTTGCACATAATTTTTTTTTTTTTGAAACACCACTTGCACGTAATTATATTTTGTTTGTAACGCTTATATGGAAAACTGAATAAACGTTATTAATTTCCCCAAAATTCATCATTTCTATGCTACAATTTCCTTCCAATGTGGCATCAGTTAATAAGTCAGGCGGACCCACACCACCGACATCACGTCTTTTACGCCAATCAGTACACGTTTTTGGGACCTACGCTAGGACACACTTCCACGTTAAATTGACACGTGTTGTTATCTTATTGCTTGGTATCACTTTACCTTCTGTCTCCTTTTTTTTTCTTTATGTCTAAATTCGTCCTTCCCTATTATGACCGTTGATTTGCCGCTACTAACGTACACCGTCCGATTTGTTTATTTACATTAATGCTTGACACATGTCCATCCATCATGGGTGAATTAAATCGTTAGTACTCTTTCCTCATATTTTTCTGGAACGTTCAGTTTCATCCCTATATTATTGATTTGTAATTAAGAAAACCCGAAACTTCCAGATTTTGAATTATGAGGATATATTTTAAATCTGTTTTTCAAGTTCATGGACTTTTTACTCTTTAAACTATCTGATTTTGTTAATTAACAAACTTTAAAATAGTAAAAAGCCTAATTAAACTGTAATATCCAAACTAACTAGTTCTCAATTTAGTTTTAAATTTTGGCTAAGTCTATCTATCTAGTTAACATTCTTATCCAAGTTTTTGTTATTGTTTTAGCTATCCACTAAACTATTTATAATATATACAATGGTCTCCGACACGTAAGCAAACTTTTGATGATTAATTATTGATTTCTTCTTAATACATTTTTAAAAAGATTAATTAAAGAGGTAGGGCCATTTTGTAATTTATCTTTAGTTTATATATTTTTTCGAAATAAAAAATAATCATAGAGCGTGAAATCCGCGTAGAGTTAGTCCTCACACACTATATAACGCACTTCCGCTTCACCTCTTTTATCATTCGTCTCTTACAAATCATACACTGATCGTTTCGTATTCTTATCAACCAAGCAAACAAAACTTTTTTTAATAGCCATGGCAGATGAAACCAAGAACGTTCACGAGCATGAGGCACCTAAGGTAGCCACCGAGGAATCATCAACGGCCACCGGCGAGGTTACAGACCGTGGACTGTTCGATTTCTTGGGGAAGAAGAAAGATGAAACGAAACCAGAGGAGACCATCGACTCTGAGTTCGAGCAAAAGGTTCACATCTCAGAGCCGGTGCCTGAGGTTAAACACGAGGAAGAAAAAGAAGAGAAGAAGCATAGTCTCCTCGAGAAGCTTCACCGCAGCGACAGCTCTTCTAGCTCCGTAAGTTTATATTGTATGATCATTAAAATATATTTTGGAAGATTCGGACATAATCTATATGTGTTGTGTTAGATCTTGTCTTTTGATGGTAACTAGAACATGATCTAACTATGTGTGTTCGGTTCAATAGTCAAGCGAGGAAGAAGGTGAAGATGGTGTGAAGAGGAAGAAGAAGAAGGACAAGAAGAAGGTAACTACTACTGAAGGAGAGGTGAAGACAGAGGAGGAGAAGAAAGGGTTTATGGATAAGCTGAAGGAGAAGCTTCCAGGACACGGGAAGAAGCCTGAAGAGCCTTCACCGGCACCGGTGGTTGCTCCTCCGGTGGAGGAAGCGCATCCGGCGGAGAAGAAGGGGATCTTGGAGAAGATTAAGGAGAAGCTTCCAGGGTACCATCCCAAGACCGTAGAGGAGGAGAAGAAGGATAAGGATGATCATTAAAGATATGAATGATGATGATGTGTTCTTTGCGTTGAATGATATGATCATCTTTTGCTTTTGTGTTGTTGAAGTTTGTTGGCTTTTTTAAGTTTCTTTGTTGATTCCTCTTTGTTATGTTTGTATATGATTTTCAAGGTGTTGTTTTAATGGTATGATTATTTTCATTTTCCCTTTTTAACATTTATTTAGATGTCCCATTTATTCATAAGGTTAATAATGATCTAGCTTCTCTGTTTATTGTTCTTAGTCGAACACATGACCCCATCTTGACTAAGTAATCTCTTATAATTGAATGATAGAAACAAAGTCTTGTAATATTTATGAAGTTAAATGCGTTGGTATTAAAGCAACATGACCCGCAACTATCATGACTCCTAGTGGTTGATTTGCTCAAAAACGTATAAAGTGAAAGTGAATGAGATTTTTATAGATCAACTTTACATATGATAGTACTCTTATAGGTTTGATATGATCAAATGAAACCTCAATCAATGGAGCACATCGTCAGACGTCAGTTTCACCTTCATGAGTCATGGTTGTGGTTCAAATATAGCCTTGTACTTGGGTTTTTATAATGGGCTAAAACCCAATAGGCCCAAATCCTCACTAAGGAAAATAATAATGAGAACGTCGTCGTTCCAAGTATATCACTAGGTTTGTTTTCCCGGTACGAGCATCTCGCCGCCGGCTAGTAAACCCCGGAGTTTCAATCCACCGGCGATATGGAGAGAGGCGAAGCGAAGAGCAAGAAAGCAGGAGGGCCTCCTCGTCTCTGCTGCATCTGTAACGAGAGACGACCCGTCCTCAAAAGACCCAGAACCCTTCAACAAGTAATCTCACCTCACTTCTCTCTTCTTCTTTTTTTTAGCTCTATGAACAAACTTCAACCGATATTTCACCTCTTATCTGAAGCTTTTGCCATTCATTTAGAGTTCTCAATCCTCGTGGTTCGATAAAGATTCCAACTTTGAATCCGTCGGCTGTGTTTATTAATCAAGTTTTACTTTGTTAATGTAAAGCTTAGAACTTGAAAAGGTTTAATGTAAGAGAAATGATGTGAGTATTGTATTGGTTCAAAAGATCTGCAGAGAGTGCTTTTACGAGGTGTTCGAGGAGGAGATTCACCAAGCCATCGTCAACAATGGGCTATTCAAATCCGGCGAGCGTGTTGCTATAGGCGCCTCCGGTGGAAAAGGTTATATCTTTTACCTTTTGGACTGTTAACTAAACTGTATGAAAGCTTGTGTTGCTGGTGGTGCAGATTCAACGGTGTTGGCTTATGTCTTATCAGAGCTAAACAAACGTCACAGCTACGGTCTAGACCTGTTTCTTCTCTCCATTGATGAAGGGATCACAGGTTACCGTGATGATTCTCTCGAGACCGTTAAAAGAAACGAACTCCAAGTAAAAGCTTTTTTTTTTTTTTTGAATAGAAGAGTCTTTTTTTTTCATCTAAAGATTTTTTTTTTTTGTTTGGGGGGTTCTAGTATGGGTTGCCTCTTAAGATTCTTTCGTACAAAGATCTGTACGGATGGACGATGGATGATATTGTGAAGATGATTGGTCTGAAGAACAATTGCACCTTTTGTGGTGTCTTCCGTCGCCAGGTTTGAATGATTCTTCATAGCGTTGAACAATTCTACTTAGTTGTTTTTTTTAAATAGTTTTCATGTTTTTCGTGAAGGCGCTTGATAGAGGAGCTGCGTTGTTGAAAGTAGATAAGCTGGTGACTGGACATAACGCAGATGATATAGCTGAAACAGTTCTCTTGAACATACTTAGAGGAGATATCGCTAGATTGAGTCGGTGCACATCGATCACTACAGGTGAAGATGGTCCGATTCCAAGATGTAAACCATTCAAATATACTTACGAGAAAGAGATTGTTATATATCCTTTTGCTGTTTCAAATCCTCAGTGATTTAGTTGACAAAAAAAAAAAAAAAAAAAAAAAAAAAAAAATCCTCAGTGATTTTTTTTATTAAAAGAAAATATTGTGAAACCTTAACTTAAGTAGCCACACGTATGCTTATTTCAAGAAGCTGGATTACTTCTCAACCGAATGTAAGTTTCACTACTAGGTGAATGCATCACATATGTTATTAGAGATGATTGATTTATTGTTGTGTTGTAGGCATATACTCTCCTAATGCTTATCGTGGGTTTGCCCGTGAGTTCATCAAAGACTTGGAAAGACTAAGGTTCTTTGTCCAAACTTTTGCTTTTTATATTCGTCCTAACCATATAAGAAAGTAGATCTCCAACTAAAATTATATAAACTTTTAGGCCAAGAGCTATTCTGGATATCATTAAATCCGGTGAAGACTTCAGAATTGCGACGACCACGAAAATGCCTGAGCAAGGGACGTGTGAGCGTTGCGGCTACATTTCTAGCCAGGTGAGAGACTTTGCAAAACAAAAAGAACTTTCTCTATCACATTAAGTTATTTGATATACATTAGAACTGACTAAGATATACATTGGAGTTGATGAGTAAAATGATGATGCAGAAATGGTGCAAAGCGTGTGTTGTTGGATGGATTGAACCGTGGTTTGCCTAAGATGAGCATTGGTAGAGCTCGAGGAGGAGGTGTAAACGGTGGTGATCACAAGAAGGAAACAAAGGCTGGATCTACTGTGAAAACTCTTGAGAGCAAGCAATGTGGATCTCTGGATTTCTAAAGAGAGAAGAGGCTCTAAAATTGCAGAAACCGGTTCTGTATAGAAGAAAATGTTAAAACACATCGTTGTTGGTTAGTGATTATTGAAAACTTTACTACATTAATGACCCACCCTGGTAATAGTTTGACGAGAATCATGCATTAATTGTTCCACTCAAGTCTTCTGATTTGAAATTTAAAAACTGCTTACTACTTTTTTCGGCTTTGCAACAATCTGGTAATACGACGCCGTTGCATGGTCTAATCACCGTACTATGTAGGCGAATGTTGTCCACACATGGAACACTTCATCCATGCATGTTCCTTATTACATTTACAGCCACTGTTACGTAGTTTGACGCGTTTTGCATCTCTTTTGTATATATATATATTTTGGTTATTATTGTCATCTTTTTGAAGTGTTGTCATTTATGCAGAGGCCCTATCGATATCAACTTTATTCCATAACTATTATTAACATGTTGTGGACCCTACTGGCACATTCAAATTGCCCTGACCCGTCGCTTGCTCCACCCAATTATATTTTTCTTTATAGCAGATCTCTATTTAGTAATTAAAATGTTATTTTCTCTATTCACTTTACCTTGATTATTGAGGTTTAATTTGACAATAGTGCTAATGACACGCAAGAAAGAAAAAAAGAGCGTATTTATTGGCGACAAATCCGGAAAATGTAGACGCAAGGAAGTTTAATGCTCTAGTTTTTTCCTTCGATTCACTCAAAGCCAAAACTTGAGAATAACAACTGAAGAAAAAAGCTTCTGCACTCCAGAAGAACTAAGTTGGAGAAATGGAATATAACCTATGATATGCCAAAGACATTAATACTTAGACTTCCAAAATACATTTGATCTTGTAACCAGGAATGGGCCCTTTCTTTATCTACTAGCAGCTATAAAGGGCAAACAAGAACCAAAAAAGAGGATAAAACGATATTATTCCATATCCGAATTAATAATAGAGGCATAGTATAAAGGGAATATATAACTTTAGATGGCCTATTTATTTGTAGCTTTTGTGTATGTGTGTGTGTTATCTTCGTTCTGAAGTTTATGTTCATGTTTGTCACACTTTTTATAATCAATTTGTCAAATATTTAGTCTAGGCGGTTAGTTGTGTCTTTTTTTTTGTTGTTGTTGCTTAATTGATAAAGCATTGCACTAGGATGTTTGTCTCCAAATCCATATTTGAAAACGTTCCTTAAAACAACATATTTTACTATAAGAATGTTCTCAAACAAATAGTTTTAGATTTTCTAATACAGATTAAGAAATAATTACAATTTCTTATAATTTTTATATCAAACAATTTGATATAACTCCAAATCAATAACAATTCATAAAAAGTGTCTATTTTAATATCTATATTTGTAATTAATAACATGTGCATTAAAAAATTAAAAAAATATCATTGAAAACAACAAAAAGTTTTTAATTTTTTTTTGGAAAAGAAAAGAGTCGAGTAAGAGATTGTAAAAACGTCATGTTGTGTGTCCTACTAAATTACCACAGATTTTCCCCTCTAAAACAGTCAATGGTTAGTTAATACAAATGACTAAAGATAACAAAAATGTTCTATTTGTTTGATCAATCACCCACAGTTAATCAAATCACTTAACAAAAGTTTACGACAAATAATCGTTAGTCCTAATAATTATGATTTCTCCTTTAATTTTTTTTTGTTTTTAATGCTCAAGGCATAGAAAAATGGGCAAGTTGCTTATTAGCCATGTGGATTGTGGGAGACAAATACAGATTTCAAAGTAACACAGAGTCGCTCGTGGGTCCAGCCACCGACACTGACCTTTGTTTTCTTCTCTCTTATTCGTTCCCCTCTTGCTACTGTTAATCTCTTTTATATACGTTCCCTCTCTTCTCTCCTTCACTCCTAGACTCAAATCTGTGTACATGTAAAGAGCTAGAGATCACGCCAAGAAATACCTTTCTTCATTCACCAAAAAAACATGGCGGCCAATGCCTCATTCGCCGCCGCATTAATCGTCGGCTTTGCGCTTCTTTTCGCCGTCACGGCGGAAAGTCCGTATAGGTTCTTCGAATGGAACGTCACTTACGGTGATATCTACCCACTCGGTGTTCGCCAGCAGGTACAGTACTAATATTAAATTTATACCAAGACTTCGGTTTGGTTTAGATCCGGTTTTTGTAGCTGCGGATCTCACATTCTTTTTCCGGTTTAGGGCATTCTGATCAACGGGCAGTTTCCGGGACCGGACATTCACTCCGTTACTAATGACAATCTCATCATTAACGTCTACAATAGCCTGGACGAACCTTTCCTCCTTTCATGGTAAAATCTCATTCTAAATCTAAATAATTTGCAAATCTGTAATTAAAAAATACTAGTATTAGTTAAAATTTAATACTATATAGTTACTGTTAAACATCGAAATCTGTCTTTGTCCGATTGATAGTAGTAGTTAGTCGGCCACTAGTTTTTATTGGTTCGTGAATAGTATTTTTGCTTTTTTTAGTAATGACGTAAAAATAAAACGTGCTTGTAAGAAAAAGACAATGAAGTACGTAAGAACTTTTGTTTTGTCCACATTCATGTCGGACTCGGTCCACAAAATAAATGATTTACCCACATACGACATAATTAGTTGGGTAATTAGGGTTAAAGTCAATTAAACACACATTATAAAATAATTTCTGCATGGGGTGTTACAGTGACTTGTGAACTACATTTTCAGACATTTACTTGTGGGGAAGTGGTCCATCACCTTACCAAAGTATTAGCTGTATCCGCATCAATTCGATCTCTAAGCACACTTTTCCAGACAAGGCCTAGATTAACAATTCATAATACTCTTGGGGTTAAAAACTAATATTTTGAAAATAATAATTTTGAAGGAATGGAGTTCAACAGAGGAGGAACTCGTACGTGGACGGAGTGTACGGGACGACTTGCCCTATCCCACCGGGGAAGAACTACACTTACATTCTTCAAGTGAAGGATCAGATCGGAAGTTTCTACTACTTCCCTTCTCTCGCTTTCCACAAAGCCGCTGGTGGTTTTGGTGGCCTCCGTATCCTCAGCCGTCCTGGTATCCCCGTCCCTTTCGCTGACCCTGCCGGAGATAACACAGTTCTCATCGGAGACTGGTACAAATCTAACCACACGGTAAGTAATTATTGCGGTTGACCCTTCCACAAGGCAGGGCCTAACCTATTATGAATGTAAACATTTTTAGATTATTAAAAAGGTTTTTTTGATATATCATAGTATAATATAGCATTCATTAAAAAAAAAAAGAGTAACTAAATAAATAAAATTTCGATAATTTGAATATCTTTCCGAAATAAGTATAAAATAACTCTTTAATATTTAGAGGTTTTGCTTCTTGTTCTTGTTTAAAAAAATTTATGTGGTTTTTTTTGTTTCTGTAGGATTTGAAGGCACAGCTTGATAGTGGTAGGAAGCTTCCTTTACCAGATGGCATCCTCATCAATGGACGTGGGAGTGGTGCAACTCTCAATGTTGAACAAGGTAAGACATACAGGTTGAGAATATCCAATATAGGGCTACAACACTCTCTCAACTTCCGCATTCAGAACCACAAGATGAAAGTGGTTGAAGTGGAAGGAACTCACACTCTTCAGACTACTTTCTCTTCTCTCGATGTTCACGTTGGTCAGTCTTACTCGGTCCTTGTAACCGCCGACCAGCCTGCACAGGACTATTACGTCGTGGTCTCTTCTAGGTTTACCTCGGATGTCCTCACCACCACTGGTGTTCTCCGTTACAGTGGTTCTGCTGGTGGTGTTTCTGGACCTATTCCCGGTGGACCAACAATACAAATCGACTGGTCTTTGAACCAGGCTCGAGCCATCAGGTACCTTACTTGCTGTACAAGAAATCTTGATTCTTGGCTTTTTATCTAATTATGTTATTATGTTTTTGTGTTGTAGGACTAACCTTACGGCGAGTGGACCAAGGCCAAACCCACAAGGATCATACCACTACGGTATGATAAACACCACAAGAACCATCAGACTTGCTAGCTCTGCTGGTCAGGTCAACGGGAAGCAACGATACGCTGTGAACAGTGTATCGTTTAACCCGGCAGACACTCCTTTGAAACTCGCGGACTACTTCAAGATCGACGGTGTTTACAGAGTTGGAAGCATACAGAGCCAACCCACTGGTGGAGGAATCTACCTCGACACATCTGTTATGCAGACCGATTACAGAACCTTTATTGAGATTGTGTTCGAGAACTCTGAGGATATTGTCCAGAGCTGGCATCTTGACGGTTACTCTTTCTGGGTTGTTGGGTAAGTGTCTTTCTTTTACACCTTAAACTATAATATATCCATGGAAAACACAATAATATATTATTTTGTTATATTTTACATGGTATGATCGATATTTTCGATCTCCCAATATAAACTGGACTAACGTCATATTGTGATATAGGATGGACGGTGGGCAATGGACTCCTGATAGTAGGAACGAGTACAATCTACGTGATGCAGTAGCTCGCTGCACCGTTCAGGTAAACTCACAGTAAAAGCTAGTAATTTAAGCATGTTTTTTGACGAAATGTGAACCGTTGGATTCATATTTTATATTTATCTATAGGTGTATCCGAGTTCATGGACGGCTATATACATAGCACTGGACAACGTAGGGATGTGGAATCTAAGATCAGAATTTTGGGCAAGGCAGTACTTAGGACAACAGTTCTATCTACGTGTCTACACAACGTCCACTTCTCTTAGGGATGAGTACCCAATCCCCAAAAACGCTCTTCTTTGCGGTAGAGCTAGTGGTCGTCGCACCAGACCACTTTGAGCGGTGGAGAGATAAAGAGAGATGGTCAACAATGCCAGCTGATTCGTTGTGGACGAGTGTTTTCTTGTTTTATTCATTCTTCATTTTGCTAATGGATGGAAGAGTTGTTGTCAAATCATTATGTCAGTTTGTAACGATCTCAGCTCGAGGTCTCAATTCTTATTCTTTCTTTTTATATAAAAAATAACTTTGGAGGGAAACTTTATTTGATATAGTTCTATCATAAGCCTTATTGGCGTAGTATTACATTTTGTTTAACAAGAATACAATCTAAATAGTGCAGGATAAGTATCAAATGTGCAGAACAGCTAAAGTAAGGAGATTTCAAACAATCCATCTAACACTATAACCATAGCATACTATAATAGCTAGAAACTCATTACATAACATACAATAGTAGCGTGACCACTAGACTAAATGCTCAGTGTTATGAGAATAACAGATTACGTTTACGACTAAAACAATAGTTTAACAACACGACAAAAACCTGTACGTTGTTCTTTTCCTCTGCTTTGTCTGAATGAGTGAGGCAGAGAAATTTACAATGATGCATATAACGCAATAGATAATTTTGAAAATATTAAATACTGTCTTCGAGTAAAGTGTATTGAGATTTGAATTTCCAGTGATCGCATAAAACGACACCGTTTGATTATCATTTTATAGTAAAGCGTCTTATCTAATAAAATCATTGAGCAGAAAAGAGGGAAGAAACAGCAAAATTACACGGAAGCTAAACGCTGATCGGAGAAGATGACGACTAGCGATTCTGAATTCAACCCCGATCTACTCCTCGCTCACAAGCTTCCCGAGGTTTGTTTCCGTATCACTTTCTTATAATATATGATCCTATCATCATCATATCTCGAGACGGAGCTTGATCTTGTAATTTCTCACCTTTTTTTTTCTCATCGCAGACGCATTACACCTACAACGAAAGGTTTGTTGCATCTTCTTTCTTTCTGTGTATTTCTACGATGGAGAAAAACGATTGAATATCGAGTGTAGATAAGGAGCCGAGATCTATTGATTTGATTACTTGTGGTGGTAATTAAATAGAGATGTAGCAATCTATGCTTTGGGAGTAGGAGCTTGTAACCAAGATGCTGTTGATTCTGATGAGCTCAAGTTTGTGTATCATGAGAACGGCCAAGAACAGATCCAGGTATCTCTCTCTCTCAATGATTGATTGTGATTTTCATTGTGATGCATCTAATGCTTTTTTTTCATTATAGGTTCTACCAACTTTTGCTTCGCTGTTAACACTTGGGTCTCTGTCAAATGGACTGGATCTGCCAGGTTTTAAGTAAGCATTGTAATCTTGTAAGAGAGTTTAAATGGTAAGACATAGTGGATATGATAACCGACATGATGATTTTGTTATGTATATTTTTTGTAGATATGATCCTAGTCTCCTGTTGCATGGACAGCAGTACATTGAAATATACAGGCCATTACCTTCCAAGGCTTCTGTAAGTTTATATTCCGCCCTTATATGCATGCACACACATGTTTTGTAGATGTAAGTTCTGTGGTTCTTCCCTTATCTTCAGGGTTTTGATTGTAAGTTCTGCCTCTAGAAATTGTACACTCGTACTCTAGTAACATTTTGGTTTAAGGGGGTCCGTGAGAGATTCTAGAACTTTCGCATCGGCTTCTTCTTCTATTTCCAAAATGGTCTTTGTTTCGTTTTTCTGAATTGATGTTGTTGTTTTTTGAACGCAGTTAATTAACAAAGTAAGCCTAGCTGGATTGCAGGATAAAGGTACTTGTCACTACGGTTTTGTTTTGTGTGACACCCTAACTTAAGAGAAAATCACTTTGGTTAATACATTCAGCATTGAGAATAGTAGATTTTAAGGCTTTTGAAGTTGATCTGTTTGCTCTCTTATGACAATCGTATAGGTAAAGCAGCTATCCTTGAAATAGAAACCAGGAGTTACGAGCAAGGTTCAGATGAACTGTTATGCATGAATCGGTAATGTATCTAGAAGCACCCTTTTTTTCCTGGGAGTTTTAGCTTCGAAACTCGTGAACTAGTTTGGGACTTTACTCCGCAGAACGACTGTTTTCTTACGAGGAGCTGGTGGTTTCTCAAATTCATCTAAGCCATTTTCTTACAAAAACTATCCAAGTAACCAGGGCTTAGCTGTGAAAATCCCCCAAACACAACCCTCTGCAGTGTGCGAAGAGCGCACTCAACCTTCACAGGCAAGTTGATAGTGTATAACTCTTGTTTGGTAACTTTTGTTAATTGAGGTTTACTTTGCTAAGTCCTGCACATTTTATATTTATCTGCAGGCTTTACTCTATAGGCTCTCTGGTGACTATAATCCTCTGCATTCAGATCCAAACGTTGCAAAACTTGCCGGGTTAGTAGACCACTTCTATAGCTGCTACTTCAGATCAGTGTGAAGCTAAGATCTATTAATACTGCAGCGACTGATACTTTGTTTTTTTTTTAACTTGCGCTGAATGAAGATTCCCACGCCCGATACTGCATGGACTATGTACGCTCGGGTTTGCAATAAAGGCCATCATCAAGTGTATATGCAAGGGTGACCCAAGTGCTGTCAAAACCATCTCTGGACGATTCCTCGCGACTGTTTTCCCTGGTGAAACTCTGATAACCGAAATGTGGCTCCAAGGCTTGAGGTAGAGTTTTGCTCTCTCACCCTCACATGTATTGTGTTCTATATCACAAAAGCAAAATCTGAACTTAGATTTCCATCTATTGACAGGGTTATATATCAGACGAAAGTGAAGGAAAGGAACAAGGCCGTGTTATCTGGCTATGTTGATATTCGTGGTTTGTCATCCTCTCTTTAAGAAGTTTACTCACCTAAGTTGTCCATCTAAGGACTGGCATACAGTTACCCTTTAAAGACTCTTGAAGTTTGCTTGTTGAAAACAGCTATAAATAAATAGTACCTTTTTTCATTCTTGATGTTTGTATCATGTGTTGGTTGTTGTAAATGTGGTGAAACAGAAGATGCAAATGCGTTCAATAAGGTAATAAACTTTCTTGACTTGGTCCATGTTCCGGGTAAATATCAAAAAGTCTCAACAGACTCGTAAAATGAAAAGATGAAAATTGTGAAAAACCTTTTTTAAAATGTAACTCATACAAAATCCATTTTTGGACAGAACAAACTGAGAAACTTCTCAGGTGCTTGACGGTAAGGAATTTATTTGTTGTTTTACTCAGTCCATGGAGCATTCACCATCTTTGCCATGAACGAATAACGATCAGCCGCCTCATCAATCTGTTTTAACATTTTCAAAATCAGTTAGCCATGGAAACCGTATGTTAAATGATGTAAGAGCTAAGCATTGAGAATTCTGTCATTACCATCTTTTTGGTTGGGCGACCAGCTCCGTGGCCGGCCTTAACTTCAATACGACCAATAATGGGGTTTGTCTGTGGACTGTTCTCTAAGCTTGTGCACAGCACGTGCTGCAACGTCTGCAACATGTATACGAGTTTAACAATATGCATTGAAAACTCCTTAAGAAAGAGTCAAAATCCAATATTAAAAATAAAGAGTGTGGAAACGGACCGCAAGCAACTTCAGAGAGTGAAGCGGGACAACTCTGTCATCGTGATCAGCTGTCAGTAACATGGTTGACGGGTACTGAACTGAATTACCAGTTTGTTGCTCCCATGGTCTCTTCACATTATGTAGAGGCGAGTACCTTTGAATATTTGACAACCAAATTAAAACTTTGTATCAACATTGGGAAACAAATCAGCACAACATCAGATATAAACACTCACTTTATCAGCCAATGAAACTCTTCTTCATTCTCGGAACAACCATAGTCAGTAGTCCATGCATGGCCTATGCATACATAACATCTCTTGAGTTATGAATACATTAAAGAACGAAAAAAGATTGGAGATAACTGAACTCACCTATGGTGAACTTGTGAAACCGTAGCATATCCATGACACCCACGTGAGCCAAAGCACAACCATAAAGGTCGGGTCTCTGCACAGAATTAAAACTTTCATCTCTAAGTGTGCCAACTAAACGAAATGATCAGCTTACTATGTATCTGTGTAGACTTACCTGATTAATGCAAGCACCGATCAGGAGTCCACCGTTACTGCCACCTTCGATACACAGCTTGCTGGGTTGTGTATAACCAGCGGACACGAGATACTCTGCCCCAGATATGAAGTCATCGAAGCAGTTCTGCTTGTTGGCAAGTGAACCCGCTTTGTGCCATTCCTCCCCATACTCCCCACCACCTCGAATGTTTGCAATGCAGAAAACAGCACCGAGATGCTTGCTAAGCACAATGCGACTTGCGCTGAAAGATGGTGTTATGCTTATGTTAAAACCACCATATGCATAGACCAAACATGGGTGTGATCCATCTAGCTTGATATCTTTTTTCGCCACAATAAACATTGGTATCTTCGTTCCATCCTTGCTAGGATAGAAGACCTATGAAGAGGACCAAAAGCAACTCTAACATACGCAAAAACAAAATAAATATTAAAAAAATAGGACGATGGTACAAGATAATGTGTTACCTGAGTGGCTTGAAACGCCTCCCTGTCAAATCCGGGTACAGCGACCTCTCGGAATACCTTAACTTCTGGAGCTTCATTGGCTAAGTCACACTTGTATATCACACCGGGAGTGAGGAAGCTAGTAAAGCTAAAGAAGAAGGTATCGTCCTTGCGCCGAGCAGAAACATCAGATACTGAACCAATATCTAGAGGTAATTGGTGAAGCAAAGAGCCAGATTTCATGTCCCTAATTTGCAGAATATGCTTAACATCGCTCATATAGCATGTGACCAGTTGATTCCCATTGACTGCACAAGCCGACGCTAGGACATCCTTTTCATGTTCTTCAACAACATCAGTCCAGCTGTTTGGTTCCTTCAGATCAACCCGGACTAATTTGTACTTAGGGGCATCTTTGTTTGTCAGGAAAGTAAACAGAGTCTCATCATTTGAGATAACATTATATTGTGCGTCAAGTGTGTCAACAAGCTTAATGAACGGAAGAAAACTGCTGCTTCCTCTGAAACTTTCAAGACCTCCAGAAAGTGAAGACAGATCGCAGTAGTACAACTTGTTGACAGGGTCACAACCCTCTTCAATGGTCATGATTAGAAACTGCATGAAGATACAACATGATGAAATTTAAATCGGAACCCAAAACTAACAACGGAAGTTCTGGATAAAATCACGGATCTACGTAGTTTGAAGCCATGAGCGTATTCAATAAAAGGAAATGAATCAAAATGCTTTTCTAACAGAACCCATAGGAAAAAGGTGAGTTTTAAGAGCTTAATCAAAGTTAAATAACCCAAGATAAGAACTGCTTGTGTTACCTTCCCATCGTCAGTGACTTCAGCTCCGAACATATACTTGGGATTCTCAGAATCTCTCCAGCACAAGATATCTTGAGACTGATCTGTCCCAATGAAATGGTAATACAACTCATGATATAGGTTGGAGTTAGTCTCGGTCCCAGCATCGATACCCTCTCCATCCCTGCAGAAGAAAAACAAATCAGACGCGCAGAGCAGCTAAACTATCTGAACTACACTAAAAGGCTTCTTCCAACACATCTTGTCCATCTCTTAAGCCAGAAATTAAGTAATATATAGTGACTTACTTAGGGGCAGGGTAGCGACCATAGAAAAATCCTTTACTATCGTGCGTCCATGTAATCCCACTGAACTTAACCTGTTTAAAGGATCAATACAACTATTGTTGGTCGAACTTTATTGATCAATACCACTAATCAATACCGGCTTAATCACCATACCCATGATAAAGTATCAGGCTCCACTTTTTTATCTTCAATCTTGATCAGCTTAATCGTCACCCAGTCACTACCACTCGAACTAAGACCATAGGCCAAGTACTTAGCATCCTCGCTAACAGAAAAGGTGTTTAAAGCCACTGTTCCATCATCACTAAGAGTGTTCGGATCAAGCAAAACCTCTGGCTCAGCGTCCAAGTCATCCTGAACACGGTAGCAATCAAAGTCAATAAGCAAACAAAGGTCGACGATATAAAATCCATAAGCGTTAACAAAGCACCTGCATATACAACACATCCTGGGCTTGTAGGCCGGTGTTGTGGAAGTAAAAGTACTTATCCCCTCGCCTAAACGGTGACTCGTAGCGCGGATGATCAAACAGAGCCGTTATATTCTCACGAAGCTTCTCCTTCGTCTCGCATTTTGCAAGCACGGAATCAGTCAGTTTCACTTGGCTCTCGACGAACTCCTTCACCTCTTCAGCATCAGGATCCTCTAACCTATCAAATCACAATCCAGGTATCATCAATCTCAAAGTCAAATCCAAATTGTGATTCAAAATCTCACAAACCTAAACGAATGCAGCAAGGTGAGAACGAAACGCTTACCAACGATACGGATCTGCGATTTTAACGCCGTGATAATCCTCGACGACGGAGTCATCGCGCCGAGCCGAAGGATAGTGTAGTAGCTCGCCTAGCGCCGAAGAAGATCCCATGATCGCTGAGCTGGGACGGGAAGAAGAAGAAGAAGACGACGAGGAGTGACGACGAGAATTAGACACGCGTCGATTTGAGAAGGCTTCGTTGAGGAGGAGAAGAGAAGAAGAAGAAGATTTGCGCAAGATATTTAAACGGAGGCGGCGCGTGAAGCGGAAATGGATTGCTGGGACTGTAACAAACGCGAGAATTTGAGAACGCGCGTGATGTGCAAACGCTTTCAGCATCGGTCTTCTCTAGATTGATGCATAGGATAATCTGGAACTATATTTAAAAAGCCTTTAGTAGATAGCCCAAGGCCCATATTTTCAAAGACAAGGTTGAGTCCATTATATAAAAGCCCATCAACACTCCTTTTTTGTGTTGAAACATGTAAACACTGGTGACAGAGACTTTTCACCGTTTAGTCTTAACAGTAGGCTTTGGACTACTGCAATTTGTTTTTTTTTTTTTGCATTAAATTGTGTTCACGCAGTTTGCAGAAGACTAATCATACTCTACACGATAGACTCCCATAAAGAAAGCAACTAATGGAGTCTTTGTGATTTGACTGAACGTGAGAATAGTGATAATACTACTAATAACATTGACCTACGTAACGGGAACGGTGAAACGGAACTGACACTGGGAATCGCGGGTCACGCGCGCATAGCTACGAAGCGGTAGATATAATAAAGTTGGAGATTGCCTTGAAAGGATGATTTAAATGGAACTGACACAGTTCCAATGATGAGGCTACTAGGGAAAGGTTTAGCTGAACTGTATATTTTTCATTTATTATTTTCAATGGTATTTCTAAACTAATGGTAAAGTATATAAACAAATAAAATATATTCCTTATTTAATCTGTAGAACCGTAGGCACATCGAAGACGTCGTGCATTATACATGTCTACTCAGTCACGTAAAGTCGTATTACCATCCATAGGTTAGTTTGCCTGCGTAAAGATTAAAAGAAAAAACAGAAATAAAACACCATTTAATATATATATATATATATATATATAACTCGGATCATTTGGTTGATTTCACCTCATCCTTCATTAAAGCAGCTAGCTTCTTGGTTAATTTGATGACATGGATAATTGCAAAACAGTTTCGAACCATCTAAAACCTCTATTAAGGAGATAAATTTATAGGATTTTCGACTCATTTTTGTTTTATAAGTTTATAACTACAATGCAAGGAGAAATAACAAAGTATAAAGACAATCTATTTTGGATTAGCAACAAAAACCTTTTTATCAAAACAATTAAAAGACTACAATATAGCAGAGCCTAAATACCTCGTAAACTACTCATCAGAATGTTAAAGATTCAACATATATTATCACCACATAATAAAGAAACCTATGACTTTACATGTTCATACATTCCAACTTACAGAAAAAAACAACAATAGCTTCTTTTTTTTTGTCGTCAAACAACGATAGCTATTTTAAGTTTGAACTTGGTTTTTCTCCAAACATGCTAACAGATTAAACATTATCATCACACACAACATAGGAACATGCAATTTTACATATAAACACAAGTTACCAGTTAAATATAGATTCCAACTTCAAGAAAACAAGACATCATAATAACATTGTGTGGGCTTCAAAAACATAAAAGGTAGAACAAATTCTCCTTTTCCATCACAACAATATTCTCATATTATCTCAAATCGAGTAATGGGTCCTCTTTTTAATGATTTTACCCTTTCCTGGATGATGTAAACGTCTCCAACGCCACCACTACTCCCAAATTAACCTCACACCGGTCACCGCCATTGAGAATTTATGAGATGTAGAGTTTCCAACAATCATGTGATGAACGTGATAAATCTTACAAACCCAACAAAAGATTAGAGACTCAAGGACCAAGGAAAGCAAAAAAAAAAAACTTCTGAGAAATCAATCAAATCAAAAGAGACAGGAAATGTGTAAATTGACTTTATAGAATACAAGAAGTAACGACACATATAATAAGGTTAAGTGAATTCGAGATAATACCGTTTTTCTTCAAACTCAGATCTTAGAGATCTTGATTACCATGAGCCAATGTACTATCTTGAATACATGAAATCATGAGGGGTTTTACAAAGAAACCCCAACAGATCTCTATTGGCAGTATGCCCACCTCCTCACACAAAACACAACGTAGTTGCGTACACTTATACACAAATATATTCAGAAAGGAGGTGGACAGAATGCCAAAGAACTCTGTAAGAAATTCTTTTGTCAAACCCACATGATCAAAAGGGTTAACGATCCAAACTTTACCTTTTATATACGGCAAGGAGCAAAAAGTGTTTCAATATAAAAGAAGAGAACAAAAGATAAAGCGAAAACCTAGAGCGATAGAACAATAGTGAGAGAGTATTTATGAGGTAGAGAAAGGAGCAGATGGTTTTCTCTAAATGATAGTGTATGTAGAATTGTTGTATAGCAAGAAATTTATGAACTGATAAATATTTTATTAAGGAAAAAAAAAGAAACCAAACCCTAGAATCTGTTGTCACAAAGCTACGGAGAAGATCGAACAACAAACGTCTCGAAAGCTGGAAACTAAATGGATGGGTTTAATCAAAGGAGAGGAGATCAGTTTAAAGATTCAGATTCGAAAAGACATAAGATCTAACAACTATGAACAGAAAAACAGTGAAGGGAGAGAGAGATGCTATAAACGAAGAAGATATCATGAAAACAGAAACCTAATACTATAAGCTAAACAAATTTCTATGGATTTTTGTTTTACTTTTCTTTTGGTTGTTTCTCTCTCTTTTTTAATGTCAAAAGAAACTCAACGGGCCGGGGTTCTCTTTTATGCATACGACCTACCGTTCGTTTTTCACTTTTTCTTCCTCCTTTCCATACTTTTTGTCCGGACCACAAGTTAAACGGCACCACATTTTCTAGCTGACTATGGTTTTTAATTTATAATGCTACTGAACTGACAAAATATAATTAAAAAGTTGCAAACTGGATAACAAAATTATAATCGTAAAGAAGATAGTCAAATGTTACAAGCAAATTTAGAATCACGAGTCACGACCATGTTGTCGAACACACTAAATTGTCAACGAGAGTCCACGTTTAATAACTCTTTAACTCGTTTGAGTCCTTAGTGACAAAAAAAAAAAAAAAAAAAACTCGTTTGAGTCCCGATATTAATAGGGTAGTTGCGTGCGTCCATAACAATCATTGAATAATTTTGATAAAAATTTCGATGATAGGAGTTGTTTGATTCGATAAATGGTCCGACCAACAAGCTTGGTATCTTTTCTTCCCAAATCTCCTCCGAACTTTGACAATGGACATATTACGACCCATGCTACATTAATTGGAAGCTAATAGAAAGAGAGAGATAAATAGAGTTTATCTTCTTGTCATTTTCAAAACATTTTTTACATTTTTACAAATTCTTTTGTTTATACCATGTATATATGTAAACTTTAAAATTAAGAAATACAAAAGAGAAGTAATTGTTTTAAAGTACTCGTATTATATATTCTTGAGAAATGAGAATCATGTAAAATTAAACAAATCTCTGACTTCTGTGGGAGGCAACTTCCAACTGATGGGTCCATTTACTACTCCACCATGGAGTGGATTGCAGAATCCTAGGCTCATCTAAATACTTGCACATATTTTAGAAATAAAATAAGTTTAACCTTTTAACCTAGTAATTAACCATGATACGCTACATACTCCATAAAGTATTCAAGAATAAGGTCCATCCCTGTTTGTTTTCTTACTTCAAATGACGAAAAAATACAATTAAAATGACATCATTTCATAATTTATTATAAGATCGTATTTTCCCTTCTGTCGTTTGATATGTCGCACTCATCACTCCCACAACCTGCAAAGTTTCTCATTTATTCCTTGTGACAATTTGTTTTGAAATCTTGTTTTCTTCTTATTTTATTCACTGGTTACAGTATTTTCTTAATAAACGGAACACACTCCAATAAAATTAACTTTTTATTAGAAGTATGGATGAGTAAACATTGCATGCCTTGCGTGCATTAACTGCAACAACTAATAATTTTCCCACTATTTATTGCCTCAAAATCTACCACTCCACCCAAACAGGTCTCTCCATAAATCCCCACCTCTTACTAACTTTCAATCTACATTTTTAAATCACAGAACCGAACCATCATACATTATACCACAATTCAGTAGAAAATAATGACATGTTGATTTAGTTGGATTTCATTCATTTCTTTGAGGAATTCAAGTCGTATACGTTTGTAATATCTTATTGCCTATTTACTAATAAAATCATTGTAATTATATATATGAACTATATATATACAAAAGAAAGAAGCTGAATCTTCAAAGTTAGTCTGAATGGCTATAATACAGTTTTGTTGAAGAAGATATGAACCAGGTTGACAAACTAGGTTTCGTATTTGTTTTGTTTGAATTTGAATTAATCGGTAAAACGAAGTTAATACTCTCTCGACCAAATCGAGTTTATAAAGAATAAAAAGTAGAAAAATGAAACGTCGGGTTTGTCGAATAGTCAGAGGTATGACTAAACCTATTTAAGAATTGTCTGATCACATGTTACTCTCCATAATACGTACAAGCCATCGATCTATTTACACACGTTTTGATATTTTAAAAATTCATGACAAGACGAACATACATACATGAATTTTCGGATATTGTGTCTAGAATAGTAAAGTATAACAGTGTCACAGTGTTTTTACAACAAAATACGATTTTGTAATTATACGATACACAGAGATCTTTAAAAAAATGTTATTCATGCGTGATCGATCAACGATCAAAGTGAAAACGTTAATAGATTTTCAGATTAAAGGCATGAAAATGAGAACTCTACTGTCAAAAAACGTCAACACTTCTTTTGGTTTGCTTTTAGAAAGTTTTCTTTTGTGCACCATCTTCGGGACATTCTCTTTATACAGCAAAAGTTATGGGGTCGATATCATTTAGACGTTAGCTGCATGATGGGACTGTGTTTACAAACGGGACATTCTCGCTCTATCACATGCTCATCATCATCAACATCGTTTTCTCCGGTTAACAACTGCTTAATTTCTCATACTGTTTCATATATCTGCTTTATCAAAGTAGTAATAAGCCTTGTAGCTCTAGTCCATAACCATTAAACAAATAAGAAGAAAAATTAGTATAATATCTTTTAATCCTGCATGTCACGTGAAGCCAGAATGGTGTTCATGATTGAATCGATTTTGTTCTTTATGCAGTTCCCAAGTTTTGAAAATATAAATATACACGACTGAAACAACAAACAAAACTAGTCCAATGTACAAAAAAATAAGTTGGAAAAGACTGTGTGTTGGGTCAAACCTCAAACGATAAGACATGATATGCTGCAAGGCAAAAAAGGGTATAGGGCTTTTGTTGTTAAAGTTTCAAAATAAGAATCATGAACTCCTATGAATATATAATATACACATCAACTGCTTTATAAGTTTTCTCTGCTCCTCTAGTCTCAGTCTAATGGCCACTAATAACTCGCGCATTAATTTTTTGCACTTCCTTATATTTTTAAAAAAATATCTTTTGGAAGGAATATACACATCTATATGGTTTCGAGTCTTTTGCCCATATAATTAGCTATGTAAGTAATGGTTAATCCTACTAATAAACCCTTGCAATTTCGATCATGTACCTTTTCGATACTTTTTTGAGTTTTTTATCTTGCAAACTGGATACTTAATCTTTTAAAATACAACACAAGTCAACCGACGAATAGTGCTCAGTACTTTATAAATTGAACATGTAGATAACTTGTAACATATGGCGCATGAAGACGCAAGTGGTGGACATCACATTATTTATAGTTAAGATACAGGATAGAAAGTGAATTATATCTATGGACTCTGAAAGCCAGAACCTTCGAGACGAGCAGGAAGGTTTAAAAGTAAAAGAGGTGCACAACAAGATTTTACTTGTGCCAGACGGCATAGCGATGGCCACTTGTTGCTAGAGTCCATTCTCTACCAGAAGGACACCAAGAGGCGTCTCCAAGCTTCATGCAGAGTTTCTCACCAACAATGGCTGCGTATAAGTTAGACTTTGCTTCCAGAATACGGATCGTTGACCTACTATGAATATCTTGTCGCCTCCTAACATCAATCTGTCAATGAACAAAAAGAAAGAAGACCGGTTTTAGAACCAACTGAAAACATCAGCTCGTGGTTTGCATAGATTAACAGGAGAGACTGAAAGTGAACAAACATACCAGTTTGACAATCTGGTCATGAATGGAGCTTCCCCAATCGTAGAAGTGATCATAGAACACACATGGGATGCCTGGATGAGTAAGTATATATGCATAGCCCTGCATAGACACAAACACACATCTTTCTTTCATTATTTTGATTAGAGAAAACTTGAAACGCAAGGAAGTGATTGTTGTTTTGTTTACCTCCATAATATGGTGTGAAGGGAACGGCCAGTGAGCCTGTGAGAGCAACAAAAAACAACCATACAAAGTAAGCAAACATGCGGACTCTGTTTAGCAAACCGAAGTGCATAGAATATATATTTATGTGACATAACCTGTGTAGAACCAGTGTCGTGGTTATCAAGGAACGTGACAGATCTTGAAGGCCACCATCCCATTACTCCCGGTGGCTTCCCTTGTGCATCACGTAAACGCCAATACTGTCCCATCACAGCTTCCTATAGTATATCATCAAATAACATGTGAGATTCAATAAATTGAAGAAACTATAAATCATATACACAAGGAGCTGAAACGAACAATTTGCATATATACCTGCAGGATTCCTTTAGTCGTGAAGTCAAATGCAGCTGAACGCTGTCCCGTGGCATCAATCCAATTGATTATACGCTGTCTATGGCTATCTACAAAGAAGGAATAAAAAACAGTTTTATCATTTCAACAATAGTAAAGACAAATGTTAATTAGACGTTTTAGAAGGGATTATTGATTAGGCATAGACCGATTTTTAGAACACTTAAACCAACTTTATAAATGGTTCAAGAAAAATTGTTTCGTTTAGGCCCGATTCGACAGTTTAGACCGATTTTTTAAAACACCTAAACCAACTTTAAATATGGTTCAAGAAAAAATGTTTCGTTTAGGCTCCTAGACCGATTTTTAGAACACTGGTAAAAACAGAGTTGTATGATTGAAACCAGTTGTGAAAACATTTAAAACGGTATAAGAAGAAAGAAGAAGAGTTATGAAACCTTGATTATAGTCAAGACCATGACCATTGTAGTTACAAGAATCCCAACATTCACCAACCGAGAACAACGGTTTCGCTGCTCCTATGTATTCCTTCACATACTGAGCTGAATAGCTATACACAGTTTCACATATTAAAAAAAACTCCTCCACACAACAAACAAAAAAAGCTAATCAAAATCACCTTCTTACCCTCTAGCAAAGTCAAAACGAAAGTCCTGAAACCCAACTGTATTACGCAACCAACGAAGCCAACCAATAATATCTTTCCTAACAAAGTGTTGAGTATGATCAACATTCGGAACTCCATTGAAATTATCTCCCGTGCTTCGATTCCCCTAACAAAAAAAAACGTTTTCTTTAAAAGCTCTAATGATTTGTTCAAAAAAACTTTAGAAAGATGAATCATTATCATCATCACTCACTTTTCCTCCTGTACACGAAGTAACAGCGTGTTCATCCCATGGTAGCGAGCTCCCATCGTAGCGGTTATACATTCCACCGTGTCCTCTCGTAGTGCCAATGCGATGGTTGATGACTATATCAGCCATGGCTCTGACTTTGTACAGTTTCATCTTGCCAAGCAAGGATTTCAAGAGGTGCTCGGAGCCGTACGCTGAGTTTAGCGAGTAAAGGTCCTGTGGAAGGTAACCTTCTGGTGCGAGAGACTGAGATGGTGGTGGGAGCCATGCGGAAGTGAAGCCTGATTTTGAGATGTCTGGAACTTTTGCGTCCAAGTTTTTGTACCAGTTGTGTTTGTGAGACTCCCAGTTATATGCCTGAAACAGAGTTTTTCTCTTAGGATCCAAACCAAAAGATTGAACGTTTACTTTAGAGGATGAGCCACTGCAAGCTTACCTGGAGAATGACTTCCCTTCCATTACGCATAACCGCACCTGATATATAGAGAAGCAAGAGACGTTACATAAGTACACTCATGGACAAGGCTCAATACTATATTAAATCTTTGGTGATTAAGAACATACCGATATCAGTTTGGTCATTGCATCCATCAAAGACCTGCAATTTAAGTAAACATGCTTTTAAATAAATCAACGAGAGATGGAACTTTCTATGTAACAAGAAAGAAAACAAAAAGGGGCACTTACATTGTTATAGTAGCCCATGTCTGAGAAATGAGTTCAAAGTTTAACAATTGCCTGCAAAGACACCATATATTTGCATAAGGAAGGGATAAATGCAACAATAGCAAAAACTAAGAATGATTCATTCATTATATAAAAGACTTAAATCTTTCTGATCATACACAAAGCAAAAACCTCTAGATTTAAAGAACAAAAGGAAGATCAAATACCAAAGAGGACGAGAAAGAAGCTACACAGCTATGTCTTCTTGAGATGATGTGCTTCTACAAAGTCCCTTTAAACAAACAATCCTCCTGCATATATATACCCATTAGAGAGAAAGTGTGAAGTGATCGAACAGCTAAAAACGAATCAGAATCAAAAGTCAAAACAGTTTTTGGCCGCAAACACACAAAACATAAAACTTTCTAAAAAGGTGAAAATGAAGATTGAAGAGGAAACAAAGTAACAAACGGAGCAAAACCAAAGTTGAGACGATTCGATTCCGCGGAGAGGATTATTAACAGACAGATGATGAGCCAATTGCAGAATACAATACCGTCTTCCAGAAAAAGGTTGAATCTTTTTGGAGTGGAGAATCTATCTCACTGAGAAAGATGTAAACTTTTCGCCTCCGTTTCCATAAATTGACGATGTTTGAGTTTCCTCTCATTCGTCCTCTGATTAGAAAATTCTAGACACGCGTTGACTCCTGAGAGATTACTTAAGAATTAAGATCATATAACTTTCATATGAAACGCGTAAGTAACACAAAGCAAAGACTATACACTTACCTGAAGAAGAATGATTTTGAAAGTTTCATACTTTTGTGAGCAGCGGTTGTTGTCCTTTCTCTGTTTTCTTCCTAAGTGACAAAATCTACAAACTTGTGTTGATCAATGGTCTGAGAGAATGGTGGGTGTTCGGTTTAATTTGGTTTGATTCGGGTCGGACCTTGTGGATTTTGAGTTTTGCCTGTTCTATAAGACCATCTCCAATGACTTATTCTATTTTTTACTCTATTGGAATAACTCTATAATAGAGTTTGAGTTTGCTCCAATTCTATTCAATTTTAGAGAAGAAAATAGAGCAATGAACAAAAAAAACTACAAATTATTCTATTATTTGGAGTAAACCTATTTTTCACTCTATTATAGAGTGAGAAATAGAATATCATTGAAGTATTTTTTATTCTAAATTCTATTTTAGATTGGGGTTGGAGATGTTCTAAATATGGTGCACTTTACATATTAACCATTGGCTTTCGGTTTTCGAGTCGAGATTGGGCCGGTTTTTCTTGGATCTAGATCATTCGGTATAGATGTTTAGATTTAATAAGTACTTGTAAATTTTCAGTTCGGATTCGAATCGGTTCTTTTTGAATCCGGATCAGTTCAAATATATAATTGAAATACCTAAAAATACTCATAATTTTTGGGTCCGGATCGGGTTTGGATGTTTAGGACATGAAAAAAATATAAAATGCCTAAACTCTATCAAATTTAGTCAAAATTTGTCATATATATAATATATCAAAATTTTACAAAATAGCATAAAATAAATTATTAATAATTAAAACAAAATATTTTTAAGCTCTAAAGTTTATATTTAAATTTTCATATTACTTCAAAATACTACAAAAATAATAATAAAAATTTTAACAACAAATTATTTTAACTAGATCATAAAGTAAAATATAGAAAATAGGAAACAAAACTCATAGTTTTGGATATCATGTTTCAGACATGAATCGTCGAATCAATCCGAGTCGGTTTTTTTCGGATCCGAGTCAATGTTTTTCGGTACCAGTTCTTACGGTAGAAAATTTTGGATCCAATAAGTATTTATAAATTATCGGTTCGGTTTTGGGTGGGTCGGTTCGGATTCGAATTTATTCAAAAGAAAATCACATTATGACATTTTCCAACAGGAAAAGCATTACATTCTCAACCTTATATGATTTGTCTCTAATAGATGTTAAAAAACGATCGTTAAACAATCAAGAAAACCAGTAAACATACAAAGTATACTTCTACTGCCATGGACAAGATCTTTGATATGTGTGAAGCCAAATCAAAGAAAACACAATAAGAAATGTCACAAACATGTACAAATAAAAGTTTTTAAATAAAACTCATTCTTTCTTTTTACTCTTCTCCTCTGCTCCCTCCTTCTCATCGTATATCCACGAGGTGAACACCAGCGGAACCACAACGCAGACCGCTTCTACCGCCAACCCACCAGCAAACCCCGAGTGATCATCAACCGTTACTTCAACAAACGACGCGAGAACGATCCCAAGATACCCGCTGACTATAAACGCGAGAGCGATAGCCGACATGACAAACGCCATGAGAGACCCTTCGCACCCGCGAGGACACAGCCTCGTCATCAACACCGTGAACGGCAGGTTCTTGAAATAAAACAACGTCTCCAAGATCCCCGAAACGAATAGCACGTAGACTGAGTCCGCCACTCCCAAGTCTCTGTACACTCCTCTCACGAACAAGAGGTCAGACACCACGAAGACAGCTATAGTTCCCTGAATGGCTGCGATCAGCTTCCTCGGGGAGGTAGTTTTAAGCCAACGGTTGTAAACAACGCCCCATAGTAGCATAGCAACCTGACCAACAACCTTGGATATTCCTAACAATGAGGCGTCGATGTTTAAGATCTTTGTCTGGTAAAAGAACATAGTCCCTGTAAGAACAGGAACCAAAGCGGTGGACAACGCCATCCACGCTATGGAGTAAGATATCTCCGGCTTCCTCAGCACGCGCGAAAGGTCAGAGACATGGCTCTTGATACCACCACCACCACCAGAAGGAGAATGATTCTCCGGAAGGTTTAACGACTTTTCTCTGATGGTTATAGTTACCAAGAACTGAAGAAGAGCTAACAGACCGAATACTAGAAACGTCGACTGAGAGGAAAACGTTTTGATAGCGATTCCACCTAAGAGGTTCCCAAGGATCCCACCGAGAGAAGACGCCATCCAAACAAACGAAGGCAGCTCACCTGAAAGGCTCTTTTGCTTTCCTGCTTCGGCGACGATAGCATCGTTAGCTACTTCTACAACCGAAGCGCCGAGGTTACTAAGGAGAAGATAGAGCGATAAAGCTAGGATCGACACATTTGATCTCGCCAAGAAAGCTATCGCAAGCCATGAGACTGCTTGTAGCAACGCTGCAAAACAGAGGAAAACATAAAACGACACCGTTGTGATGATTGTTGTGATCGGGTTGAATAGTATTTTATTTACCTCCAAAAGCGATGTAAGGGACACGGTGCTGGCCAAAGAAGTAGACAGCGTCTGAAACGACGCCGTATATTGGTTTAGCGACCATTGGGAGATTAGCGGAATTCTGGAGAAGCTGCAACACTGAAGGATTGACGCGGAGCTCGTCGGTGAGGAAAAAATTGGCTCCGAGCCATGGGAAGCCTCTGAACCCTTGGACGAAGAAGCCGAAACCTAGCAGCCATCTGATGCGACGAGATCCTCCTCCGTCGCTGCTCATCTGGAGAGAATGAGTCGGTAAGGTGTTTTAGAGAGTTTCTACAAGATTAAAAGAGTATAGACAGCGAAATGATCATTATTACCAGAGCAAGACAAGTATATGTCTTTTTAGGTTTTTTTTTTTATTATTTGGTTGTATAAACGTGTCCTTTTTAGTTTCAAATCTCCTTCCAGCTGTAAGCCTGTAACTAAATATCTAAATGAAAAATCATAGGCCCAACAGGCCCAGTTAAAGGGTTTAAGAGAAAACGGCGTCGTAATAACCTCGGATTCAGTAATGTTTTTGGGCTTTAGCGATGTAGCTCATATCTAAACTAAAATTAAAAGCCCAATTAATTAAACGACGTCGTAGCCATCTTCTTGTCCACGGTCGTCGTCGTCTAGGGTTTTGACCATGGAGGCGTTCGGTGGCTTCTCGTCACTAAAGATATAGACTTTGGATCCCGATCGAGAGCCAAGAACCATTAGAAGCTCAAAATGTCAACCACCATCACCGCCGACGACGTTACAGACTTCTCCGGCGGCGGAGAAGACCGGAGAAAAGTCGCTATACTCTTAGCGTTTTGCGGCGTAGGCTATCTAGGGATGCAAAGGAACCCCGGCGCTAAAACCATAGAAGGCGAGCTCGAAGAAGCTCTGTTTCACGCCGGAGCTGTAACAGAGTTCGATCGTGGCAAGCCGAAGCAATACGAGTTCACGCGGTGCGCGCGGACTGATAAAGGAGTGAGCGCCGTGGGGCAAGTTGTCTCCGGTCGATTCCACGTTGACCCACCTGGGTTCGTGGATCGGCTCAACGCTAATCTCCCTGATCAGATTAGGGTTTTTGGTTACAAGCGTGTTACGGAGAAGTTTAGCTCCAAGAAGTTTTGTGATCGGAGGAGGTATGTGTATCTGCTCCCCGTGTTTGCTCTTGATCCGTTCACGCATCGTGATAGAGAAGCGGTGATGGCTAGTTTGGGTTCGGGTGAGGAGTATGTGAAGTGTTTCGAGTGTTCTGAGAGAGGGCGTAAGAACAAGATCACTGGTGTTGTGGGCAAGTTGAAAGGTGATAGCTTTGATGCTAAATCATTAAACGTTCGGTCAGACATTACGTCGAACAGCTTTAGTGCGTTGAGAACCGATGTAAAGAGCAAGTTTTGTTATGGAGAGGAGGACAAGGAGAGGTTTAATAGGATACTGAGTTATTATGTTGGCTCGTATAATTTTCATAACTTTACTACTAGGATAAAGGCTGATGACCCGGCTGCGAATCGTTCCATCATCTCCTTCACTGCAAACACTGTTATTAGTCTTGATGGGATTGACTTTATCAAGTGTGAAGTCTTGGGACAAAGCTTCATGCTTCATCAGATTCGGAAGATGATGGGTCTTGCTGTTGCTATCATGAGGAACTGTGCTCCTGAATCACTTATCAATACTGCTTTCAGCAAGTAAGCTTCTTGTTTCTTTTTCATGGTTTTAAGCTTTTAGTGTTATGTTGGTGTTGATTCTGAATCTTTTGTTACCAGAGATGTGAATATTACTGTACCAATGGCGCCAGAAGTAGGACTTTACTTGGATGAATGCTTCTTCACGGCTTATAACAACACAAAACTTGAAGACAGTCATGAGGAAGTGTCGATGGAAGCATACAAGGAAGAAGCTGAAGCCTTTAAATTGAAGTATATATATTCTCATATAGGCTCTGCTGAGCGAAGATATGGATCTGTGGCTCTTTGGTTGCATTCCTTGAACTATAGAAACTATCCTGACCTTAACTATGGCAGAAATGGACACAACACAGAACCAGTTCTTGTCTACAAGACTGTTGGCGAGACCCAAGAAACAACAAAGCCAGAGCAAAATGATGAAAGCTCTCAAGACAAGACCTCCAAAGACATCATGACTGTAGTAGCTTAACTAATCTCAGGGTTTGTTAGAAGAGTCATCATTGTTTGTGTTCATGAGTTTTTTTCAACAATTTTGGTTTACGATTCCTGTAACTTTTATATCAAATGCTTTATACGATCCTCAATGTCATCATCATATAAAGATTTACTTTTTATTATAGAACAGAGAATTTTATTTTGAAGTTTAAAGATTAAAGATTGAGAGGAAGAAACGTGGAAACGAATCTACAGGCAGAGACGTGACGTTACATATGAGCAGAACAATAAAATCCCCTCAACGCACGTCAGCCTCTCTCTCCGAACCATAAGGCCCATTACTTCTTCTTTTTTTACCATTTTATCTTTTTAATTATAATTAAATTGTTATTTAGGGTAAATAAAATGTCAGACTTCGATTGAACCGATGAGTTTTAGGGTGTGACTCCTATCTTCGTCTGCACTAATAAGTACTCCTACTTTATAACTTTCGCTTACCAATGCATGTCAATACTCAACAGTGGCCATGCATCCAGATAAGCTACTTTATAACTGCACTAATGCACTAATAGCTCTTTTTGCCATGCATCCAGATAAGGCACCAGGGCCAGATGGGATGACTGCACTTTTTTATCAAAAGTTTTGGGATATAGTCAAGGAGGATTTAACTCTTATGGTTAATAAATTCCTTTTTGATGGGACTGTGACTAATGGATTGAATGATACAAATATATGTCTTATCCCAAAGACACCTAAGCCAAATGATATGGCTCAATTCAGACCCATAAGCCTATGTAATGTCAGCTACAAGATCATCTCTAAAGTCTTATGCCAGAGACTAAAGAAAGTCTTGCCAGGATTGATATCAGAAACCCAGTCAGCCTTTGTTGCGGGAAGACAGATCTCAGATAATATCATGATTGCTCAAGAGATGTTTCATGCCCTGCGAACTAAACCGAGTGGACGTAATAAGAGGATGGCCATCAAGACAGACATGAGTAAAGCATATGATAGGATGGAATGGTCATTTATTGAAGCTGTGATGCGAAAGATGGGATTCTCGGAAACATGGATTACATGGATCATGAGGTGCATTACGTCGGTGAAATATAAAGTTCTTATGAATGGGCAGCCAAGAGGACATATTGTTCCAGGTAGAGGCCTGCGTCAGGGAGATCCTTTGTCTCCTTTCATTTTTATTCTGTGCACGGAAGCGCTCGTTAGCCTTCTTAATCATGCAGAGAACCAAGGGAAGATAACGGGGATGCGTGTCACACGCGCATGTCCTTCAGTATCCCACCTTCTCTTTGCTGATGATAGCCTTTTCTTCTGTAAGGCGGAGCCCCGTGAATGTGAAGAAGTAATGAAAGTAGTCAGGACATATGGTAGAGCATCTGGCCAATGTATCAATTTTGACAAATCTTCCTTACTCTTTGGTAAGAGGATTAATACAGCTACTAGGCTAGAGATCAAAGATGTACTTGGAATACATAATGATGGTGGGATGGGAAAGTACTTGGGAATCCCAGAGGATATTAGTGGCTCCAAATGTAAACTCTTTGCATTTTTAAAGGACAATCTTATGCACAGAGTTAATGGATGGACAGGTAGATGGCTCTCAAAAGGGGGGAAGGAGGTAATGATCAAATCCATCTTACTCGCTCTTCCGACATACGTTATGTCGACATTTCTGCTCCCATTGGAGATTTGTGAGAACCTTGCTAGTGCCATTGCACAATTTTGGTGGAGCTCGAATCCACCAAAGAGAGGAATACACTGGGCGAAATGGGAAAAAGTCTGTCTACCAAAAGAAGAGGGCGGGATTGGTTTCCGTTTGATCCATGAATTTAATCTAGCACTATTGGCAAAGCAACTTTGGAGATTGACTCAGTACCCTGATTCACTGGTTGCCCGAGTTTTGAGAGGCAGGTACTATAGGATGACCTCGCCATTACGAGAAGTCTCTGCAAGTAACCCATCATATGTGTGGACAAGCATTTATGCTGCAAGAAAGCTTTTGCTTCTCGGGATCAGACAGAAGATTCATTCTGGTTATGAGATCAAGGTGTGGGAGGACCAATGGATCCCAACGATACCTGCTAGACCAGCTACACCTGTAGCACCTGTAATGCATCCGAATATGAGAGTTAGTGACCTCATTAACCAAGAATTGAAGGAATGGGATGTAGGGCTACTAGAGAATTATGTCCACCCCGATGACATACCACTCATTCGTAGTATGGCTATAAGTTCTGCCCATCGCCGTGATACCTTCTGCTGGAACTACACGAAGAATGGCCAATACACTGTTAAATCTGGATACTGGGTTGCTCAAAACCTGATGAAGCCAGAAGAGGACAAGAAAATACTGGAACCAAGTATTACTAAACTCCAAGCCTTTGCTTGGACGTTGAAAGCACCAAGAAAGATGTGTCATCTTATATGGCAATTGATAACGGGTCAGGTGGCAGTGACGAGGAATCTCGCAAGGCGGAATATGAGGTGCGATAATTATTGCCCAAGGTGTGGAGAACTAGAGGAATCTGTAACACATGCAATATTTGAATGCCCTCCGGCTCTCCAAGTGTGGTCCTTATCAGCAACTCCTACGAGCACAGGTATATTCCCAGTGGCCAGCGTCTACACAAACATGGACTATCTATTCTGGAGGAAGAATGAAATCTTAGCGCCAGACCAAGACAGGGATCCTTATCCCTGGTTAATATGGTATATTTGGAAGGCTCGTAATGACAAACTTTTTAGGGGAATAGATAGAGACCCCTTGGAACTAGTTCGATATGCAGAAAGTGAATGTCAAGCCTGGTTCATTGCAAACGAGATGATATCGCCAGTAGTTCAGGCCATCAGCAATGAGGAGAACCAAGTCTTAAGCTTGGGAAATATTTGTCTACTAGATGGATCTTGGACAGCTTCGGATCGCTTTAGTGGATGTGGATGGGTCTGGATGGATAGCGGGGAGAACACACAACTTATGGGATCACGGAATTTCATTCGATGTGAATCAGCTTTGCATTCGGAGGTAGAAGCACTGCGATGGGCGATGGAGAATATGCTTCAACACTCGCCATGCCAGAGCTTTGGAACAGACTGCAAGGAGCTGATTTCAATGATAAAAGAACCCCATGAGTGGCCAAGCTTTGCGACAGAACTGGAGAAGATAGAAACGCTGCAGATTTGCTTCCCGGACTTCAAAATAACCTATGTGCCACGAGTGCGCAATCTGTTTGCTGATTTTTTGGCTAAGACAGCTAGGACCTTTCGTAGAGAGTTACTTTTCATTGGTTGTTCTATTCCGGTCTGGTTACCCAGACCACCTCAAGCTTGAGTAATAGAATGGCCGTTCGACGTCAAAAAAAAAAAAAAAAAAAAAAAAAAATACTCAACAGTGGCAAATTATCAATTTTAAAAAGGTTTTAAATACCAAAAATGCTTTAATACCCAGTTTGAAAATATTAAAGATTATAGAAATATTTATTATTTTAAAATATAAAATATTTTCACATTTCTATATCTTTCTAACTTTATAAAAATTATGTAACCAGATACATTTTACTGCTTTTATTTATTAGTTGGATTTGAAGCTGAAACATTATATATTTTGAAATGAAAAGAGTATTTAAGATATTATGAGTTATAAATGCCTCACCTATACATTGTTTGTACTTTTTATTGTAAAGTATCAATTGTAAAAAGTGCATAGGTTATATTTCAATATTCATAGATATATCAAATCTCACATAAATGATCAATTTAAAGTTGCCCAAAAAAAAGATGATCAATTTAAAAGAATTTTCCCATGATTTTATAACGCACATATTTATTTTGAAAAAAGTTAAAAGTGTAAGAATTTAATAAACTTTGTTAAAAAATGCACTAAGGTGTATACTTTCATGTAATTAAGACGCAGGTGATTTGAACTTTTCTTGAATTATTGATTACGTTGGAAAGAGAAAGATGTGACTAAATTCGACTGCTCGTAAGCTTAACATATAAAGTAGTTGAAGTGTAATAATATCAGTATTAATAATAACTGTGAAAGAAGTAATTAATACATATAAGTAGCATCAGACAAATCATCATTCAAAACGCCTCGAAAATAAGAACAAAAAGTTTGAAAGCAAATATATAAACTACAAAAAGTATATAGAATTTTAATTTCCATTATAACTTTTGTGATATATATTAAACATACACATAAAATAAAGAAAATGACAAATCCTCACGTCCGTTACTTTTTAATCTTTAGCTAGCAAAAATTTAATTTATATTTCTTTCGGAATTAAATCACAAATCTTATCTTCAGTTGTTATCTTTCTCTTCTTTCCTTAAACCAAAACCAAATAAGAGAGACCAGACAATTAAAAAAAAAACACAATATTCTCTTCTCTCTCAAACTATGTCTTCTGGAAATGAATCGACGCCGTCTCAGGCGACGATAGAAACGACTGCCACGTCTCCGGCGAAGGTTAAAGAGTACCCTGAACCTTTGGCTTCACATGAAGATGTTGTGAAAGATCTTTCTCTCTTCTGGGATACTCTCAGGCGGTTTCACTCCATACTGGCCACCAAATTCATGTAACCATTCTTATTCTTACTTTTATGTAGTTCTTTTCAATCATCAACTTTACTTATTTTATATACGTTTTTTAATAAAATGATTTATTCAAGGATTCCTGTGATTGGTGGAAAAGAACTGGACTTGCATGTTTTGTATGTGGAAGTCACGAGGAGGGGAGGTTACGAAAAGGTCAACCACTTTACTTCTTGATTCTTTTTCAATACTACTAGTAGTTTATTCTCAATGTTAAATTTATGTTTTCAAAATGCATGTGAATTATAAAGGTTGTGACTGAGAAAAAATGGAGGGAAGTTGGAGGAGTGTTTAGATTCTCTGCGACTACAACAAGTGCTTCTTTTGTCTTAAGGAAACATTATCTCAATCTTCTCTTTCATTACGAACAAGTTCATCTCTTCAATGCTCGTGGTCCTCTTCTTCATCCCACAGGTTTATATTCTCATTTTACTCTATATTTACTTCGAAAATAGATTTTTCTCCGGTTACAAAAAAAAAAAAAATTCTTAGACACCTTGAATTCAACTGCTTGATAAAATGCTTACCTATGAATCATAATATGTTATTGATGTTGTCTTTGATGCCCTAAGACTAGAAACTTCAGTTATTTTTTTGTTTGCCATCGACGATAATCTGAAAAGCTTGAAACTAAAAACTAATTAAAAATAAAAATCTCGAAATGTTAAGTCAATTGTTTGATCGTGGAACACATTCTTACGACAAACGTGGGAGTCCACGATTATTTTTACCCGAATTTGATTCATTATATTATCTCTATAGTTAATGTTATAATCTTGAAACTATGAATTATTTAGCAACGATTATTCTTTTGTTACATTTATATGAAACAAGTACTTCCGTCTTTCATCTATCTCAGCTACATTTCATGCCAAGGATCCTTCAACGAGCAAGGAGATGGCTCTCGTCGAATACACTCCTCCAAGCATATGTTATACTAGCTCTTATCCTCCTCCTTCCCAAGGTTTGTTACATATTACTCCCGTCTTTTTTTTTTTGGCCATCTACATATTACTCAAGTCTTTTTATTGTTTATTAAGAATATTAATCAATGATTATATAATGCTTAACTTATATTTAGGGGCACTAGGACGATGATTGTCTTGTTAGCTTTACGTACTTGTCGTAAAATCTTTATGTTTATCTCTATACTTTTCAAATATAGCCTATAGTTCGTAATGGTCCCACCGTCATAACGTTTGATGCAAATTTATTTGGATTTTGTTGGATAATAAACCGACTACGTGGACCAAACCGGATGCGACTATAAGATAATGTCTTTTATTTAAATTAGATTATGAATACATGTGACATGAATACATGGCACAGGTTCGTCGAGTTTCACAGCCATAGGTACAATTGAAGGCAAATTCGACTGTGGTTATCTGGTTAAAGTTAAGTTGGGCTCAGAGATTCTTAATGGCGTGCTTTACCACTCAGCCCAGCCCGGCCCACCAACACCAAATGCTGATCCGATAGGTGCCGTTGTACCATATGTGGAAGCTGGGAGGAGACGACGTCGTTCTGGTAAAAGACGCAGAAGCAGACGCAGAGAGGACCCGAATTACCCGAAACCAAACCGGAGCGGTTACAATTTCTTCTTTGCTGAGAAACATTGCAAGCTCAAGTCTCTTTACCCGAACAAAGAACGAGAGTTTACGAAGATCATCGGCGAGTCATGGACCAATCTCTCAGCTGAGGAACGATTGGTAACAAATGATTAAACGGTTTGAGATTATTGGTTATTTGTAGTAAACCGGTAACTTAACCGAAATTTCGGTTTATTGGTTTTAGGTTTACCAGAAGATTGGATTGGAGGACAAGGAAAGGTATCAGAGGGAGTTGAACGAGTACAGAGAAAAGTTAAGGCTCAGTGCTGTTGACGAGGCAAACGGCAGGGTTGTCTAGGTTGGTTTCTTAAAACGGTGGAGTTCCTCTCTTGTGCGTCTTTTATCTCTTGTATAATCGAACGTCTCGCCGTTTTTCTAACTTTTCGTTATTGTAGTGGTCCAAATGTTAAACTTTAGTCCATTAAGGCCCATTCTGTAAGCTACAAAATAGGCTTGACAAGATTAGCTGCCCGTTTAGGAATTTATATTTTATTAGACTATTTTATTTCGTAATCAGAAAAGTCTTTCGATATTTTTATTATTAGATATAACTTTTGGAATATATATATAGATTCCAAAAATTGAGGTATTCAGAAAATATGATCATTTGAAAATATTTTACCTAAATAAAAAAATTTAAGATATTTATACATTAATTTGTTATTTTCTTTTACATTTATATTAAGATATAATTGTTTACTATTATAATTTAAAACCCTTTATAATATTTCAATGGGAATGCTCTACTTAATTCAGAGTTCAGAGACTTCAAATTAGTTTTGGCTAGCTACAAATGAAAACTTGGAATGTTCAGAGTCTCCTAAGCTTGTTTTCTTATGAAATGTCAAACAAGACTATCAAACAATGCCATGTCACCTCCCAAAACATCTAAAACAGCCAATCACAGCAATTTCATGCAGATAACTCTGCATCTCTCTTATTTCCTCACCACATAAAATCTCACAAAACCCTTTTTTGGCTTCACAATCCATTTTTGGAGAAATTTCAAAGTTTATCTATAAATATGATAAGGTCCTTTATTTTATGTCATTTATTTTCTAGTACAAATCACATAAACTAGCAAAACATAATAAAATGGCATCAGTTACATCAGCTACCGTTGCATTCCCATGTTTTACCGGCCTCAAGCTCGCCGTCAACGCCAAACCCACGGCGGTATCCACCGCCGCCATCAAATCTCCCTCCAAAGCGGCGCCTAAGCTATCCGTGAAGTCTTCTCTTAAAGATTTTGGCGTCATGGCCGTTGCAGCAGCAGCTTCCATCGCTTTGGCCGGGAATGCGATGGCCATTGAGATACTCTTAGGATCTGATGATGGTGGTCTTGTTTTCGTACCAAGCGACTTCACGGTGGCTAAAGGAGAGAAGATCGTGTTCAAGAACAACGCAGGGTACCCACACAACGTGGTGTTCGACGAAGACGAGATCCCTAGTGGCGTGGACGCGAGCAAGATCTCGATGGACGAGCAAGCGCTTCTCAATGGTGCGGGAGAGACGTACGAGGTTACGTTGACAGAACCTGGCTCTTACAGTTTCTACTGTGTGCCCCACCAGGGAGCTGGTATGGTTGGAAAGCTCACCGTCAACTAAACTGTGAGGTTGGTAGATGATTGATTATTCACAAACCATAATAATTTGTAATCTGGAAGAGTGAGATGAATAATAAAAACAGGATTTATACAAACGATTACTTACTGGTTTAATGGTACTGGTATAATTGGCATTGGTTCTTTGGTACTTTTAAGCTGCTGCCATTAGATCATTTGTGTGTGTCACGTCAAAATAATTGTTCTTTGAAATAAAGGTTGTTTTATGTCTCTCTAGTTGTCTATCTTTACCACATTAAGACTTCAATGTTCAATCAGAGATCCAGCGCGGCCTATTTCTAATACCGGGCTTTTAACGAATACAATTCAGGCCTCGCATGGTTATAGATATTTATAGTTTGTGTGATCCTTGCCCCATTTATACAAAACTACCACTATTTTGAAAGCCTAGGCCAATTGGTGACCAACAAAAACTGCTTTTTTGTATACAAAGAGATCAGGCAATCACTTGATATGATGTTTTTATGTCATACTTGTCCTTCCTTCTTAGAAGAATATCGTAAATTCAAAACAAAACAAAAAAAAAGTAAATTATTGTATGCATCATGATGGTTTACAGCGGGAATGAATCGAGTAAATTAATATCAGATTCATAAGAGTACAAATTGGGCCAATCTATAACGAACTTGTCCTTGCTAGTCATTACTGAATTAAAGGTGTTGTGTGCGCAAAAACATCACGTGATCAATGCAAAAAAAAAAGAAAACACAAGCTGTAATATAGTGCGGTTAAAGATGCAGAGAAAGTATGTAATAAACTATAACTCGATTATGTGTTCAAAAAAAAAAAAAAAAAAAAAAAAAAACTATAACTCGATTTTGTTGGTGTGGACCGGGGTGTGGACTCTATCTCCTTCGATGTCAATAAGTATCAGCCTGTGGGAGTATCGGGTAAGGTTTAGATCCGACCCTAACTCACATGCCCATTGAATGTATGAGGCACTAATCATTAGCCCATGGCAGGCTTGGCAGCTAGCTGGTTACCAACTAAGTTATATGTTTCAGATTGTCTTTGAAGATGTTTATACTAGTTGTGGTTAAAAAATGTCTATACTAGTGATAAATTATCTTGTTTATACGAGTTGGAAATAATATATTTTTCATGAAAGTTTTTAAAAATCCTTAAACTCAGCCTCTCTCCCAACCATAAGGCGAAAATCCCTAAACTATATTCATCTTTAGTTATATTTAAATTGTTATTTAGGGTAAATAAAATGTCAGACTTCGATTGAGCCGATGAGTTTTACGGTGTGACTCATATCTTCGTCTGCACTAACTTTATATAACTTCCGTTTACCAGTGCCCGTGCATGTCAATACTCAACAGTGACCTTTTCAGAGCTTTTTGAATACCAAAATAGCTTAATACTTAGAAGGTATTCATTGTTTAAAATATAAAATGTTTTCATATGTTTATATATACTTATTGAAAACTATGTAACCAACTATATTCACTGATTTTATTTATAAGATAGTTTACATATATACTTTAGTTTTATAGAATGCTAATATACTTTGAACTTTTATATATACTTGAAAAAATATGAAAGCAAATATATACACAACCACAAAGTATAGAACTTTAATTTTCATTATAACTTTTGTGGTATATTGAACACACAAAAAGAAATAAAATGACAAATCCTCACGTCCAAAAGAAAATGCATCGTAATGGTCTGCAGCTGGAATAAATCGAGTAAATTAATGTCAGATTCATAATTGTCTCTACAGCTGGAGATCTATGTCGTATTATGCATCATACGAACCAATTGTCCTCACTAGTCACAACTACATTAAATATGTCGTGTGCGCAAAACATCACGTGATCAATGTAAATTTTTTAACAAGCTGTAACATGGTGCGGTTAAAAGATTCGCCAGACACATCCTCATGTGATATGATCATACGAGTCATGTGAGATGGCCGATCTACCAAAATCCATAATTTAATAGAAACAATAATTGGATAGTTCAAAAACCAGCTAATCGACCAGGTATACTCCATCAGTTTTATCATTATACTAGTTCTTAATAAAGTCCTCGGTTGTACGGACAGCGTGGGAAATATATAGAATGACAACAAAAATTACAAGATTTTTCTATAGAAAAAAAGATCAAGGAGCTGGCCTGACCCTACAACGTGCAGTGAAATGCTTGTACGCTTTTAAGTAAGATGAGATCACAGAACATACATGTGTATTCAAGATAACTAAACGAAAACATCTTAGATATTTTGTCCACCAAAAACAGAAATGCAAATCTGAATATATGAATGGTAAATGGTGTTTCTACGAAGTACGCACATAACCTCATCATCTTAAAGCATTTTAGCGGAGAAATAATATTAAATTAATGACATTTATATTCATAAGTATTTATATTTTAACTTGGATTGTAATATTGTGGAATTGAATGACATGGAATTGCTTACTATTTAACAATAATTCAATTAATTAATTTACTATTTAACATGATGAAGTGAAATAGTCATTTTTATCAATTTCATTAAAATATAATTAAGTCCAAAAGAAACATTTTATCTTAGTTTGAGGAAAGCTAAATAGAATTAATTTATTCCATTTTTTGATCTATCTCATTCATCTTATTACATTAGGGGCTGTAACGGGTAAAACAATAAAAAAATTATGGAAATAAAATAAATAAAATGATAGAAACATAATACATTAAAAATTAAATAAATTCATTCCATTTATTCATAACTAAATTTGTTATGAAATAATTATCTTTCTATTTTTCTATCTATTTTTAGATTTGATAAAATAAATATATCATTCCATTCATGTCAAATGATAAAAATTAGAATTAATAGAATAAGTCATTTTACATCATTTCATTCCACAAATCTAACAATCCAATTGCAACCATAATAAATCATTTCAAATTTGTAATAGTTTGTATTAGTATCATCGTTGTGTCATAATTTGATAAAAAAAACATAATGGTCTATATACACTCCAAAATTGTATTTATGACTATAAAATTTGGTAAAATTTGACAAGCAAAACATAAAGTGATTGAATTGTATGAAATGTGTCGAAGCAAAGGCCTAACGAGACTTTTGGCAGCATCTTCCCATTCTGCATAGACAAACATTAATTACATAGTTTTGTGCCTTATGCATAATTGCGTTAGGTAGTTAGATAATATCAATAACTAGGAGTTAATGAAATTATGCCATAACATTGTCTTGTCAAGGACATGGAATATCCATTTAAGAGTGGAAAAATATTATTTCAAATTTTCAAGGAGTACTTATTGACAGCTTTCTTTGGACCCGGGGATGAGTAGAGCCTCAAAAGTCAAAACACTAGCTTACTCTAAAAGAATGCTCTCTCTGTTTTTTTAAATGTATACTAGAGTTTATCCCGCACACCGTGCAGATATATTTTCATTTTATAAATATTTAATTTTGATATTATTATATAAATTTAAATATACAATTTATATCTTAGTATTATGTATTTTATAACTCTTTAATTTTATTGTTTAGGTTTCTTATTACTTTATTAATATAGGGGTTTGTTTTATACATTTTACTTTTTTTATTACGTTTTTGGATTTTCATAATTTGAAATAATCAAATAAAAAATATTCTTCAACATATGATTTTTAAAAATATATAGCTGTAGAAATAAATTTTTAACATATGTTAATAACTTCATTAGTATAAAAAAAATCTGACATGATTAATAAATTTGAACCCGTTTTAGTGGTAGATGATAATTTATTTAAATGAAAGCATTATATTACTTAATTACGAAATTAATTAATGCAATATTTAATAAAAATTATTTAAAAATTTAGTATGATTTTGTTAGATTTTTCTCAACAGATTTTGTTATAACTGAAGATAAAATTCAAATCTATAGTTAAAATTAATTTATTATTAATATTCCTATTAATTATTATGACATATTATGTGATTAATGAAATGGTCATAATAGACTTCTAAATATTAGATAAAAATGACACTTCTCTTTTAATAGAGAAGATTTAAAACTTTCACACAAATTTTAAAAATATAATAAATTTTGATTATTGAAATATTTTTTCTAATTAATTATTTACAACAACTATTAACCAATAAAATTTTGATAAACGTAAATATTATTTAAATGATACATTACAATATATATAAACATAATTTTGAAATATTTTTTCTAAATATTTTTCTAGAAAAAACGAAAGAATATATAGCAAGCAAAAAAAAATCCAAGAACAACAAAATTATTAATGGAATGTTTTCAAAAATCATCTAAAAAAATCTTAATAATAAAAAAGAAAAACTAAAAGTAATTTTCATTTTCAAACTCACAAAAGATTACTGAGAAATATGTCAATTTCTAACTGGTTCTTTGTAAATATTAAAACTCAATTACATAATATATCAAAATACTTTAAATTCCTTTTTCTAAGATATAATACCAAATGGAAATGATCCGAGAATCTTTATTTATGGGCAATAATTTTTCCGTTAAGCCAATTTTGTACTAATATTTTAAAAGGAGTTAATTTATCAAAAGATTCCTTCCATACATCTTTGCATATAAAACCCATCAAACCGATCACAATTAAAAGAGTTCTAAACCCTCTCTCCATCTCTCTCTCTCTTAGAAACACTGATGGACTCGGTAACGCTCTACTGCACCGCCGCCCTAGCCGCCGCCGGCGGCATCTACTGGTTCGTCTGCGTCTTAGGTCCAGCAGAACGAAAGGGCAAACGAGCCTTAGATCTCTCCGGCGGCTCCATCTCCGCTGAAAACGTCAAAGACAACTACAACCAATACTGGTCGTTCTTCCGCAAACCGAAAGAGATCGAGACCGCCGAGAAAGTCCCTGACTTCGTCGACACGTTCTACAACCTCGTCACGGACATCTACGAGTGGGGATGGGGACAGTCCTTCCACTTCTCCCCTTCCATCCCGGGCAAATCCGACAAGGACGCCACGAGGATCCACGAAGAGATGGCAGTGGATCTCATCAAAGTCAAACCGGGGCAAAAAATCTTAGACGCGGGGTGCGGAGTCGGTGGGCCGATGAGAGCCATCGCGGCCCATTCAAAGGCCCATGTAACCGGAATCACCATCAACGACTACCAAGTGAAACGGGCCAAGCTCCACAATAAAAAAGCGGGCCTGGACCATCTATGCGACGTCGTTTGCGGTAATTTTTTACAAATGCCGTTCGATGATAACTCCTTCGACGGGGCTTACTCTATCGAGGCCACGTGTCACGCTCCCAAGCTGGAGGAAGTGTACGCGGAGATCTACAGAGTGATGAAGCCTGGATCTTTGTACGTTTCGTACGAGTGGGTCACGACGGATAAGTACAGAGACGAAGACGAAGAGCACAGGGAGGTGATCCAAGGGATCGAGAGGGGAGACGCTCTTCCCGGTATGAGAAGGTACTCGGACATCGCTGCGGCGGCGAGGAGAGTCGGGTTCGAGGTCGTGCAAGAGAAGGATTTGGCTAAACCGCCCGCTAAACCGTGGTGGAACAGGCTTAAGATGGGTCGGATTGCGTACTGGAGGAACCATGTTGTGGTTGTGGTTCTGTCTGCTGTTGGGATCGCTCCGAAAGGAACCGTTGATGTTCATGAGATGTTGTTTAAGACTGCTGATTACTTGTCTAGAGGTGGTGAGACTGGTATCTTCTCGCCGATGCATATGATTCTCTGTAGAAAACCAGAGAAAGCTTCTTCTGAATGATGCAAACAAAAAAAAAAAGTCAGTTTCATGTTTTGCCCGTTAAGACTCTTTTTTTTTTAATTTCGTATTAATATCTCTTTGCTGTTCAGTGTGTTTTAAATTTTTACTTCTATTCAATTTGATTGGTATAACAACTGATGATGTTTGATGAGATCTGTAAGATAAAAATAGAATAGACGGTTGAGATCTGCCGTGGATTGCGCCGGCGTTAATGGGGTTAGCACGTGTTATTGTTTACTTTTGAACTTTTAAAAGTAAAGGGGTTGGTAGTTTCGTTAGTAGGTGTCCACGTTGAGTTAAGAGTTAAGACAGTAGTGGTAACTGGTAAGTGCGTGGTCGTGGGAATTGTGGGCCGTCCGATATGTTTATTTTGTTGCCAACCGTCTGATTTATTTTATCTTTTGTATATTCTTGTTTTTGATTTTTTTTGTTAATGGTTTGTCGCATTACGGTAGTGGATGCATCGTGGTCACGCGCACTACGACTTATTACCTTAGAAAACGATGCTTTATTTTGTTCAAAGTTTTTAAAATAAGTTTTTGAGTTTCCTTTGGCCACGTCTAGCCTACAATATTATACCAGATTTTTATGTATTGATTACAAATTTTGTTAATTAAAAGGAGTTTGGTCGAGACTATAATGGGCTTACTGAGATGTGGGCTAAAAGGCCTATACTTTATTAGCCTGCCTCGTTTCCATGTATAGTGTTGTTATTCGAGCGAGAGGTTGGTAATATTACACGTGTACATGGTTATGTCGATAGACCATTCGAACTGACCTGAAAAATTATCATAAGACTTTTGACGGCCGATGCAATCAACCGGTTAAACTAGTCTCACTTGGGTGGCGATAGAAATTTCCAACATATTTGTCTTCATGCAACAACGTAAACAAAATAACGTCGATATCTTTTAGAATCTGCAATCGCTACAAAATCACATATTCGTTTGTTCCTAAGAAAAAATCTAATCTAAAGCGAACAGAAGCCACACAATTAAAATAAGTGGATATGAATTATTGAGTCCTTTTTAAAAACATAACATCTATCCACATTATACCACTCACCAATCTCTAACCAATAGTCACACACTCACAATGGCCACCGTCGCTAACTTCTCAGCCAACCGAATCACCACCGTGATTCCACGGCCAACATCCGCCGTTTCTTCCTCCTCCTCGTTCGTATTCTTCGACCCCAAACCCAACTCACTGATCCTAAAACAGAGCTGTGTTAAAAATCCCTCGAAAAGAAGATTCTCAGCCGTGAAGGTCAAGGCCGGTGCGGCGCCACCGGGGAAGGTGGGTACACCGGCAATAAAGGACGAGAAAGTGCAAAAGATTCACAGCGGAGAGGAGTTCGACGAAGCGCTTAAGAAGGCCAAGAACAAGCTTGTGGTTGTGGAGTTTGCCACGAGTAAGAGTGATCAGAGCAGCAAGATATATCCGTTTATGGTGGAGCTGAGCAGGACATGTAACGACGTCGACTTCTTGCTCGTCATGGGTGATGAGTCCGAAAAGACAAGAGAGCTTTGTCGGAGAGAGAAGATCGAGAAAGTTCCTCACTTCAGCTTTTATAAGAGCATGGAGAAAATACACGAGGAAGAAGGTTAACTCTAATCACCCCTTAACTACCTCTACACTAATTAACATAGATAAACTAATATTTAAATTGGAACTAAACCTTTTGTTAAAGATGATGTTCATGATTCCGTAGACAGAATATCTCAAACTAAGGGAAAGAAAGTACACAACAATTTAGTAGTTTAAATCAGTACTCCCTCTCCGTTATAAAAATAGATGTTTCAAAAAATTATTTGTTTCAAAAAAAGAATCAATTTTCATTTAAAGACATTTGTTAAAGTATTACTAACTAAAATTATGGAAAATAATTAATCACAGATAGTATATTTATAATCAAAATTTAATATTTTCTTATGAAAAACTGCCAAATATATATTTCTGAAATAGATGGAATAGCATTTAGTATAGTGGCTGACATTTAATAACGGTTTGGCAGGTATTGGCCCCGACCAGCTAATGGGGGACGTGTTATACTACGGGGACAGCCACTCGGCGGTGGTGCAGCTACACGGCCGAGCTGATGTGGAGAAGCTTATTGATGAGAACCGTACTGGAGGCAAGCTGATTGTACTCGACGTTGGTCTGAAACACTGTGGGCCATGTGTCAAGGTTTATCCGACGGTGCTGAAGCTGTCCCGGTCGATGTCGGAGACTGTCGTGTTCGCTAGAATGAACGGGGACGAGAACGATAGCTGTATGGAGTTTCTAAAAGACATGAATGTTATCGAAGTGCCCACGTTCTTGTTCATTAGAAACGGTGATATTTGTGGGCGGTATGTTGGTTCCGGTAAAGGAGAACTTATTGGAGAGATTCTCCGGTACTCAGGCGTCCGTGTCACTTATTAAGTTGTATCAAAACTCGATTTATTGAAAGGAAATGTTTTTGTGGGTTTTGTCTGTACCATCCGAGACCGGTTAATATGAAAAAAAAACGCATGTGATTCTTGGTTTGATTTTGCTTTGTGTTTTATTTCTTATCGTTGAAGGCACGTAAAATTATTGGTAGTCCTCGACTCTATAGTATCCGTTCCGATCGGGATTTATGATATTTTGGGTTCATATTCTTAACTACTTTTTGAATTTAACTATAAAGTTGTGGTCTACTGGTAGACGGATTCTAAGGTGCTAAGTAATTCAGGTTTGAAGGTACCTTACTACATTTCACGTTGTGGCCATGAGGATATGAGACTATGTTTTAAACCACATTCAATCCGAATAATGAGAGTTCATCCGTGGATCGCACCACCCTTAGTCTAAGTCTTTCAATGGGTTTGGAATATCCTAAGCTTAAAAGAAAGCTATTTGAATTTTATAGATGTTTCGAATTTATTTGGATATTTCTATAACTCCAATCGTAAATTTATTTGTTTATTTGTTTGTTTGAGTTGGGTTCGAATTTCATGTTTATTTACAAATGCGAGGCCTAGAAATTGGAGCGCAATTTAACTTTTCGGTAAGATAATTGATTTGTACCTACCCAATGAAGATTTTGAAATGAATAAGCAATAATATGGTTGTGAATTACATTTAATATATGGACAACCTGGTGGTGGGAAGACATCGGTCGTTGTCATACACATTGTCACCAATAGAAAGAAAAAAATAATAATTTGTAATCGTAGTTGCAAGAAGGTAGTCTCAGAGAGAGAGATTTCACTTGTGGCATATATCAAAATTGAACCCAAACAGGTATTCACACATAATTTAACTAAAGAAGAAAAATGATAATCATCAGATTCACAGTGTATGATGATCGTTATATGATTTGGTTTGCAGTAACTTATATATATAACGAAAGAAAAAGATAAAAAATTTAAAAGAGTTTTTAATCATTAGGTCTGAAGATGAAGTGGTTTAGGTGGATCCATGGTTCTTCTCTTCCACAAGTTAACTTCTGTCTTCGGTTTCAAACTCATCAACGGAGCTGAGAACGGTATTATTATATCGTCCTCTTCTTCTTCCTCGTCGTCGTCTCTCAAGAAACCTCCTCTCCTCTCATCGTCTGAATAGTAACCGCGATCAGCCGGAGATTCCTCTTCACGTTTCATCTCAACCGCCCAATCAAAACCTCCTAAACCTTCACGAGTGCTCGCAAACTTCTTCATCTGACCTAACGACGGCACCGCCGCGGATGAAACCACCGTGACCGGATGTTCAGTGGCCGCGGTGGGACGTGATTTTCTTGATGAGTTTCCACTTCCAGCCGCCGAGGAGAACGAGAAGAGGCGCTTGATCATCGAAACACGACCTTTTTCATCTCCTTTGGTTAGAGAAGACGACGACGTTTTGGGGATCTTGGGAATCATGTTTTTCTTAGGGGAGGAGGAGCGTTTTGACTTGACGCGCTTGATCTGTCCGATGCAAGAGACTTTAGGCGAAGTGGGTTCGCTCCAGACGGCGTCGCTTTTGTTTCTCCGGACACGAGCTGCTTTGGGAACCAAAGGGACCATAGGACCGGAGAAATACGCTTTGTTTGAAGAAGACGACGTCGTGTTATGGTGGTGGTGGAGATCTCTTCCGGGACTAAACGGTGGAACGCGATGTCCGAACGACATAGCTTTAGGAAGCATCTTCAAGAGCTTGTTCTTGTTCTTTGGTTTCGAAGTTGAAGTTTGGTGTTTACTGTCCATTGATTGATTCACAGCAAAAATTGAAGATAGGAACAGAGGAACTCTTGTTCTTTTTCTTGGTGTTGTGTTATATGAGATGTTTGAAGAAAGGAAAGAGAGAGGAGGAACACAAGTTTGAAAAAGTCAACGATGATGTCTGGATTGGAGGAGTTTTGGTCAAATGTGAGCTAAAAGGAAAGAACTTTGTGTTTTATACGGCCGACTTATAGATATCAAATGTTTAATGCATGTTGTTTGTTACTAGCTAAATGGCAAAGTAAACTTTCCTTTTTTTTCTACGCCGATTAGACTAATTTTTAATGAGAGCTTAGACTCTAATGTGGGCCTTAATAATCCTAAAATCAAAATTAGTACTCTTTCTGTTTTTTTTTTATTATAAGTAGTTCAAAGTAAAATTTGTTTGTTTCAAAATATAAATAATTTTCATAATTTTAAGTAATTTTTTATTTTTATTGGGTATAGTGTTACCAATCAAACAATATATACTTATTTATGGTTTAACTACATCTAATTTATCTTTCAAATGTTATTTTTGAAAAAATTAATCTGCTTACAATAAAAAAACAGAGGAAGTATTACTTTGAAAATGGTGGTGATTAGTTTGGACTTTGGACCCACATGCAAAAAATAATCAGGCAGTAAGGTAGAAGTTGGAACTCATCGACAATGCACTGGGGGGTAGTTGTGGAGCTTACATAATTCAAATTTTGATTTTGTTTCTTACGATCTAAAAATGTTACGTGGGTTTGATTACCAAATCATATTCTGATTACATGGTCAGGCAAAAATCGAAAATGAAAACTGGACGCTGAAACATTCCAATAGTTGTGTCTGTATGTTTTTTTATTGAAAGTATTAAACCCCGGTCGGAATTAGTTAATATCACATGGTTTACTTTTGCGTGTGATTAGTCGAATAGTATTATAGTCTCTGGTCCCAAAAATACAAAAAAGTCGAAGAATTTTAAACTCGAAATTATTGTAAATTACGCCGAAAATGTGACAGAAACAAAACAGACAAAAAAACTATTGAGACAATGCAGAGGTGTCCACTGTTCAGAACTGAACACTTGTATTATTGCTGTTCAAACACGATTCTAAAACTAAACCACCTATATACTTCTTTTTTTATTTTATTTTGTAAGCTATAGCTACCTAATTAATTTTGGTGTATGTCTGGTACAAGTTAATACTGCGATGGTTCCGAGGCATTCGTATAGTAGTAGTTGGGAGCATTCAATAATCATGCGAAATATTTGTTTTAGGGGTAACAATTTGATACTAGTACTTATTTTTGCCTGGTTTGCTAGTCAACAGATGCACCTAACATTTACCATCAGTCTCCAGTAAGTTGGACTTTCTCTCAAGTCTCAACCCTTTGCACAAAGGTAAAGTCTAACTTCAATGCGCGAATATCTTGCATATACATAGATAACAACAGCTCATAGACAACAGCTCACTTGTGGTGACATATCCGAATTTTTAATAAACTTGAATGAAACAAAGATAAAGTAAAAAATAAACTGAAAACGTATGCTTATTAATTTTTGGTTATAATAGTATTTTTCCAAATATATCAACGACCGAAACATGTCCAAACTTCAATTTTATTAAAGATGGTTGGTAAGCAAAACAAAAAATGTACCAAACCAACCAACAGTAAATATAATAGCCTGAATCATTATTTTTTTTTATTAATAACAAACCTTGAAATCTATCACTCTCTTTCATTAACTCACTGCATGTTTCTCACGTGACTGTCTTTTCCCATCTTCTTGTTCTTGTTCTGACGACGATATCATAATTCATATTCCAAATTCATGAAGGATAATTAATAAACTTGTGTTGATTTAATGTTATTTAAAGTGTGTTGAATTATTTTATTTTAGTTGCAGAGTTGAAAAAGACTATTAGGCAAGAGATGGAAAGACCATAGATTGCAACGACGAACAATAGATTCTGTAAATGATAAGAATAAGTTTACAAAGAGCTAAACTTGAAGGACTAGATTAGATGTTGGACATGCAAGGCAAGTAGCTAGGTTACCATGGTCAAAATAGTATGAATGTTGACTATGCTTACGTTCCAGAGTTGTAGTTAGCTTACTAGTTAGATGGGCTTTATAAAGGCCCATTATGACTCATTAAGCTATTCACAGCCTTTTAAGCCCAGTTTGCTTATTGTCGTCGTCGTCACTCGGAGACGACGAAGTTTCTCAACGCTTGATGGCTTCGAATCTTCAGAAATGGCGAAACCTGTCAAGTCGTATAGATCTGATCTCTCGGAGAGACGCTCTATCGACGAGACGGCTCCTCCACGAAGGTCCCGACACCATGGAGGAGCTCCTCGATAGACACCTCGCGAAGAAAGAGAAACCACCGCTGATCAACGACGACGAAGCCGAGTATCTGAACAGGCGGCGTCTGACGAGCACGCGCCGCGAGGCGCTGAGTTTGTACCGGGACATATTGCGCGCGACTCGGTTCTACACGTGGACGGATTCGAGGGGGGTCCTGTGGAGAGACGTGCTGAGAGAGAACGCTAGGAAGGAGTTCGAGGCGGCGCGATTCGAGACGGATCCGGAGATTGTCACGAGGTTGCTGATCGGTGGAAGCGACGCCGTTTCGTCTGCTTTGGATAAGCTCGCGGAGAAGCAAAAGGAGATGATTGAGAGAAAAACACGTGGCGAACAACCGTGAATCCGAGCTCTTGTTCGTTTTATTTATTTTGCCTAATCAAATTTAAACTGTGTGTTGTCTTGTTAATTGGTGTTTGATCAGTATAAAACAAATTATTCAAGAGGGTCTCTTTGATGAGTGAGGTATGTCTGAACAATTTATATGTATACGAAAAACGAGACGGTGAATCTATAAATCATCGTTATCTTCTTCAGCCAAGTAAGAGAAGATGACTAGTGACTACCATAGAAATAATATTGTTGGGAAAAATGTCATGAAGAATAGGATAGTGAAAGTCTGTCTCATAGGCTTACGTTGAGATGATGACTCGATTGATAGAGATGAAGAAAAGAAGTTGAGCACCATGAGAGTTGTTGTTTAACGAGTTTATCATTACAACACCAAAGAAGGTAAGAAGACACTGGTCCTGTCATAAAAAAACTTAACAGGCATTCCTAACAATTCTTTTTGTGTACATGATTTTATTTATATACATCGAGATGCTTTATTTTGTTTCTCATAATACTTATCATAGTGTTATTAATAAACTCTTCAGGTATACTGCTCCTTAAATTATGAGACAGATCAAGATGAAGAACAATCCATATACTGTTCCTTACATATACGACCTTTTCTGCTGATAACATATTTCTACAAATTTTGTTTTGAAAGAAATTATGACATGAGAGCATTCAAACAAATCCAGTTTTTGTTTTCATTTTCGATGCTTCTTGCATAATCTCTATTTTGATTATGTGCAAGCTAGCCGTGCAATTCATTTGGTTTAATAAAAGTGATTATGTCTTTGGTTCTCAACATAAAACAAACGATGAGAATATTGTACACTAATGAGACAGGGACTGTCTAAACATACACATTGTTAGTATATGCATTACCTTCTGGCGCAAGTAAGCTTGGTAAGGTCTCTTACCACTTACCACTATGAAGCCCTTTGCCATCTTGGATGTTTAGACAAAGTATCAAAAACACTACGATACTATCTGAACTTAAGTTATGTTTCTTTGGCAAATATCACTCTTTCTTCGATAAAGGTGAACATGGCCTTTTAAGAAGATCTAATGATAATAAGCTGACAGTTATTACTCTTTTTCCTGGGTAAGGCCCAAACTCTTTCTACAAACATACTTATATTAAAATAAAATTACCAATTTTTGCAATCCCATAACACAAGAACAGTAACCTCCCCAATTATGGACTGGAAGTTTCAAAAGGCCAACAACTTCAACACCATTTAAAGTCCACGTAGCGTATCAAATATGTCACCTCAACACTTCTTCTCCAGAGCAAACAAAATAACTCATCGCATTTAATTCTTCTTTTAGTTCATTTCCTAGAATCAACTCCTCCCACGAAATACTATTATCATATGCATTATTTCCAAATGCAAATATAGCATACAACAATCAGAGCTTTGGAAGTTCTTAGAATCCTCAACACAATTATACAAATCTTACATGATCTTTTAACCGCAAGGCAACCAAAATTGCCTCATACTTAAAACTAATCGTAACTTTCTTCATTTTATTATTGAACACACTCTTAAAAACATAACTAAAATATCTAACAATGTGAAGTTCACAATTTATTTGTAATATCCTATAAAATAAAACATTAAAATCAATAGGAAATTAAACAATGTCCTAACTAATAATGATTTTACAATTCTGTTGGAACAAAAATAACACAAAATCTAAAACCATATACCTACAACCCAACACAATTAGTTCGAAGCCCCAAAGAAAATTAGTAAACGGCCCAAACATTATACCACGCGTTGCACTCAATGTCAACACGACTTTCACACTCCACCAAATTAGACATAATGTTACAAAGATCTACAATTATATCTCCAAATCATTTTGTCGCTATTATTTGTTGAATCAGTTTAATTGGTTATACATTTTATAATATTTTACATCAAAACTTATATAAGTAAGATAAAAAGAATATTTAGATAATGGGTCCCGATTAGTTGAAGTTTTTTTTATCTAAAAATATGAAAAATTTTAAACTGCTGATTTAAGAAAAAATAAAACATAAAAATGTAGGGTTGTAGATTTAAGGGGAGGGTCCATTAAACTATTTGGATACTAATTGGAAACAAAATTCATAAACAGATTTAAGTGAAATGAAACATTTATACAGTTCAACCAACTAAACACAGTAACTAAAAATTAATTATTTTTGTTTATTCTACTCATCACCTTATATATAATTTCTAATAACAAAAAAATGGATAGTAAAATTTTTGAAATGCGTAAAAAACAAAAACAGTGAATAATTTAAAATGATTTTATAATTGTTTGGCTACTTATATTTTTTTATAATAGATTATAATATTATAAATAAAATAAACATATTTTCCAAAAATAGCAGATTATAATAATTCTCTATAAAAATGAAAACTTTCCAAAAATATTAGTTTGAAAAAATATTTAAAAAATAAAACCTATTGATTAAAAATTGTAAAAGAATACTCATCTATCAACAGAAACTCTTGTTATCCTAATTTCTAAAATAAAAATTTCCAAAATAGCAATTATTTTTTAAAAAATATTTGAAAATGCAACTTATTGATTAAAAATCATGAAAGGATTTTCATCTATCAACAAAATTTTCATCTATCAACAAAATTCTTGTTAATTTCTAAATCCAAAGCCCAAATCTACAATAGTTCTCTATAAAATGATTTTTTTTTCCAAAATAGCAATTATTATTTTTTTATTTGAAAATGCAAAATATTGATTAAAAATACTGAAAGGATACCCATCTATCAAAAAAATTGTTTTTATCCTAATTTTTAAATCAAAATCAAAATCTACATTAGTTTTTTATAAAAATAAAACCTTTCTAAGAATAATAATTTTTTAGAAAAATACTTAAAAAATGCAACCTATTGATAAATTTTTTTGAAAGAATACTCATCTACCATAAAAAAATTTGTTATCCTAATTTCTAAATTAGAATCCCAAATATTTATTAGTTATCTATAAAAAATGAAAACTATCCAAAAATAGCAGTTTTTTAAAAAATATTTTAAAATACAATCTATTGATTATATATTCTGAAAGAATACTCATCTATAATCAAAAGTTCGTATCCTAATTTCTATATCACAATGTCAAATCTACAATAGTTCAATATAAAAATGAAAACTTTCCAAATATAGCAGTTTTAAAAACAATATTAAAAAAAATACAACCTATTGATGAAAAATTCTGAAAAAATATTCATCTATCAACAAAAATTCTTTTTATCCTATTTTTTAAATTAGAATCCAAAATCTACAATAGTTCTCTTTAAAATAAAAAAAAATCAAGTTTTTTTAAAAAATATTAAAAAAATGCAACATATTCATGAAACATTCTGAAAAAATACTCATCTTTCATAAAATTTTTTTGTTATCCTAATTTATAAATTAGAATCCCAAATATATAAATTTCTCTATAAAAATGAAAACTTTCGAAAATAATAGTTCTTAAAGAAATATTTTGCAAATGCAACCTATTGATGAAAAATTCTGAAAGAATACTCGTTTATCAACAAAAATTCTTTTTATCCTAATTTATAAACCATAATCCTAAATATACAATAATTCTCTAAAAATTCTATTTGTATAGAATTATGCATCATTCTCCATAATTTAGTTACTTTCTTTCCTATAATTTAAAATAAAAGTGGGAATTTTAAAAACAAAATTAAAAATTTTAGAGACTTTTTCAATTTATTTTGAACTTATTAGTATTTTTGATTAAAAAATAAAATTTGGGTATTAAAATGAGCACAATTTTAAAATTTTGTGTATTAAAATTGGTAAAATAATTAGTTGAGATATTAAAGTAGGTACCGAAATGGTTTGGGTATTAAAAAACATAGCAAAATTTAGTTGGGGTATTTTTATGGAATTTTTCCTTTTTTAACAACCACTTTTTAATCATGCCACAAAGTCTTTGTCAATGTAAGTTTTCAAAAACATTCAAATTGTGAACTTAGATATGTATTTTGGAGTTTACCCATATTTCCAATATGTCACTATATCCGACCAAACCCGAGTGAAACCGAACCGCCACCAAATTGAACTATTACAATATCTGAATGAGACTAAATTTTTGCTTCCAAAACATGTAAATCCGAACTGATCCTAAAATGAAATCCGAAAGTTCATTCCTACTGTGTTGGGTTGGCTGGTGGCGGCTAATCTGTTTTTTTCCTTTGTATTTTGAATTAGGGTTTCGACTAACCCGTTCTGAGTGGACCGGAAAGTTGTTGATTTATTTTCAGTTCATTTGTATTTATTTTGTTCTTATGTTTTTCCACATGTCTTTGTAAACAAAATTAATACGAAGATCTTTTTTTTTAAAATATCTTCCCTAATATTACAATTACATAAGAGGTTATAAGTTTAAGCAAAACAAATGATCAGTCATAATCAAAGATTTTATTATTTTTGATTTTTTAATTTAATTATTTTTATATATATTTTTCTTTGCGGATTTATTTTATATTTTAAGTTATATAACTATTTATTTTGGATATAAATCTAGTGACTATAATTATTACTTTTTTTATACAGGTCCAGTGACTAACATCCAATCCAAATTAATTATTTGATTTTTGTGTGCCTATCTATAAAGTTTCTTTATGCATGCCTACCATAAAGCTTCTTGAAATTAGTATCTAAAATTTATCATATTTTAACATAATCTGATCTTTTGTTTAAATTTAATACTAAACATAAATAGATTAATTAAAATATGACCACCTATTAGGAAGAATATCTCATGAGTTCTCAAATGAGATACTTTTCTTCTTCTTTTTCATTTTCATTCATTTTTGGATGATAATCTGTAGAAAATCTTTCATTGGATGTGTTCTAAGTTAATTTTTTTAATATCTCTTACCAACTCTAGTTAATTCTGAAAACAAAAGGATTTTGTTCTCCTGTTCATTCTCCACGCACTGCTATTTTCCTTGTTTATATATGGACTAATATTTCCAATGTAATTTACAAATTCCTCCTATACAGATCCATCTATATATAATCAAATTGTGATGTAAATGATTATTTTGTCACAAACCTAGACCATAACAGATAATATAATGCAGCAAGAGCATCTTTTGTGGGAACTGGAGGAAAGTATACTCTCTCGGATTCCACTGAAATCTGTAGCTCGATTCAGATCTGTTTGCAAACGATGGAACACTCTTTTAAATGATTTGAAGTTCATTAACAATCATTTGGCTCGTCCACAGTTCGTCTTGATTTCCGAATCTAAGACTTGTTCAGTAGACGTTAATTTCGACGGTCCTTCTATAGAAGTGCATGACTTACCCTCCGATATTCCCAACTATGAACATAGGATGGTCATGAGAATGCACTATTGCGAGGGATTATTGATTTATGCCACATCTACGGGCTTCGGGATTTGCAACCCATGGTTAAGACGTATTAGATGGATCAAATCGAAACCATCATTTTGTTGGTTCATTGGGATGGGATACGACTATAGTAAACCCGACAACCATTACAAGATCTTTGGGTCTCGTATGAATTATGACACCAGGTATGTTAATACCACGGAGGTTGGATCCAATGCATGGAAATCGTACGAGTTTTCATCCCATAGCTGGAGTATGATTTGCTCTAGCTATACTATATCTCTGAATGGAACTTTGTATTGGATTGCTGTTAAAAAAAGTGCACGCCAGCCTCTTATTCTAAGTTTTGATTTTTCTATTGAAAGTCTCAAACCCTATTGTAACTTGCCTGGCAAAAACGATCTATCAAATGTTAGAGTTCTTGAGATTTATAGGAGAGATCGATTTTCTATTTTAGAGCAAGACTGGAACACAAGGAATATTGAGATTTGGGTGACAAAAGATACGATTAAAAATGGGGATGGAGAATCCGTAGAGTGGATGAAGTTCATGAATGTGCTAGTTCCTATATGGTCAAATATAGTAGTTGACGACTTAGAAAGACCAAGTTACTTCATCGACGAGAAAAGTAATGGTCTCGCATTGTGTTGCATTAATAAAAACGGAAATACGTGTATTTATATTGTCAAGGGAGATAAGTTTCACGAAATTGAAATAAATGAGTTGGTTGGGTTTGGAACTCGTCATCTTACATACTATCCGAGTTTCGTTCCACTTCCTACTGGGGCGAACGATGCCAAGTCCCATTTTGCATTCCCCAGAGGAGTAGAAGCGACCAATGGAGTTGGAGAAAACGAATGGGACGATGGCTTCTTCGATAATGTGAAGAAAATAAGTGTGGGACAAAGTGATACTGGCGTGGCCTTTGTCAAATTTGATTACTCCAACAACAAGGCAGTTGTAATCGGAGCCGTTCACGGGAATGCAACACATATTACATATGATGACGTGAGTTTTCTTATTTTATTTTTCTAACTCATGATCTATAATATAGGTTTTTTGTTATAGGTTTTAATCGATGATGATGACTACATTGAAGCTGTCGAGGGCACCTACAACGACAACTACATTACCTCCCTCACGTTCCGGTTGCACAAGAGAAAAATAGCGCCCCGATATGGACCCGAGGATGGGACGCCATTTGTGCTCCGAGGAGGAGGAGGCAGGAAGATAATCGGGTTTTACGGAAGAAACACTGATGTCTACCTCACCGCTTTCGGTGTCCATCGCAACGTCCCCTTCTAGATTTTTTATTTCCTACCAAACATTTAAAAATATTACTGCATCATTATTTATAGTGATGTTTAAACATAATGTTAGAAAGACTTATTATTTTACCATTTTTATTTGTAGCTAGCAGTGAAATTAATAGATAAGATGTATTTTCATTACAGAAAGGCTTTATCCTTTTGTTTATCAAATAAATTTAAACATATAATCGAGTAACTATATTAATGTTGAAGCTACATCTAAAATATTTAAAAATACTTTAAAATATTTAAAGTATAAATTTAATACTAGTGATAAAATATAAATTTAATTAAACAGTAATAACATTTTAAATTAATTCATGAGATACTAGTGAACTCTGCAATAGAGGTCCTCTGTATAATAAAACCTTAAATACTCCAGAGAAACATATTTCAGAAATATACCTACCGTTTGTTTTCACATCATTGGCTTAAACATTTTAAATTTAGTGTTAAACTGAATTGAATATATCGGTAGTTTGCTTATCACTGAGTCGGGATTGGGTTAATTGAGTGGGCTTCTAACTTGGGTTAGTTTTTCTTTTGTTTTTGTTTCTTAATACTTGGGGGTTAGTTAAACAAAAAATAAGAAGATAACTCGACTAGAGAGAGATAAAATCTATTCATCAATACAATTAAAACCAAGACTTTTTTTAGGCATTGCTGTGTTTTGCAAATATTTAAAGTCATACCACAGCCTTAGATTAAAACATAATTAATGTATCCTATTATACTGAAAATCAGCAATGGAAATATTTAGTTACAAACACAAGTTTCCTTATATAACTTTATCAATCTACATTTATTTTATTAAATTCATTTGATTTCATTTATTACTCTATGCAATTTTGTGAAATTCCATTCATAAATGTGGTTCCTATAATTAGTTTCGTAAATATAACAAGGAGTAATAAATTATTTAATTTAAAATATTTTATAGCTACAGAAAATAAAAATATGATTTGAAATAATAAATAGTTAATGAGTAAGTGCAACAATCTAATCTTTGTATAATAGATTTCTAAGATAATCCCTTTTTAATAGTATATATTATACATATGTCAATCCAGCAAATTTTTAGTTTTAATTAAAAAATTGTCTTATGTTAAATATTCTTAAATTTATATTCAGAGATTCAGTTTCAGAAACCTATTATTTTGACAAAAAATAAAAACCTATTATTAATGATGCTCATAGTAGTATAAAAGGTGAAAGATTTTTTCAAAACATCTAATCTTCGTAAACAGTTAATTACTCTACCAAATACAGTAACCCAAATTAGTTTAATGCAACCAATTGTGATGTCCAGCCCATAGTTACTTATTTATATCATTTATTTAAAATCTAACTATTACTGACCCATGATTGAATAAAAAAATTATAAGGTGAAATTTATTTTTGCTGATTATAAATAATGTTTTTGGTCAACTGTTGATCATTTGTTAATAGGGCTTATTTGCCAAATAACCAAAAAAAAAAAGAAAATTTAGATTTTGAGAGAGAGAGTAGAGAGAGATAGGAAGAGAAAATAGGAGAGAGAGGGAGATTTTGGTTAATCAGTGTATTTATGTTTTTTCATGTATATAAGGTGCAATTTCCCTTGTTAATAAATAAGCAGAACTACACTCTATAACCACAAAAAAAAAAAACAAATTTGCTAAGTAACCAAAACACACACTGTCTCTCTTTCTTTCTCTGTTTTTCTCTTCCTATCTCTCTCTATTCTCTTTCTCTACAAAACTAATTTTCACTTTTTTGGTTATTAAACAAATTAAATAAGCCCATAAATAAATTCCATGGTTAATTAACAAAATATACCGACAAGGTGAGTGAGTTAATAGATGTTTTGTTTTCTTGTATTTCATGTCGTAGACTCGTGTTCGGACATTTAGATGACTAAATTTAAAGATCCTCTTAGTATAGTTACATTTTAGTAATGCCCTCACAAGTATTCGTTTAATAACTATACTCGAATTAATATAATTATTCAAATTGTTCTGTAATTGTTCCATACATTCTCGTTTTAATAGATTTTCTTAGAATCAAAACAGCCATTCAAATTAATGCAATCAAATAACTAAAATAATCCAACCAACAGTCATTTTTATTTAACCTAATTATAACTAAATATAATTGTTGGTATGTGTTTTGTTTTTCAAAAATTAAAAGAATTGAAAAACACGCATGTTATATATAGTAGTTTAGAGACTCGGTGGTGTTAAATGATGTCAACAAAAGAGGACTCAGAAAGAGTGTATCCAGTTCGTTCAACAGAAAAAAAGAAGTGTATCCAGTTAATTAAAAATATCCCTTAAGAACTTTAGTTTAGTCCATAACCTAATTAAGCTTGTTTATAGTTCAAGCACCTTCGACAAAAGTAGCTGACGCAATAATTTTTGTTAAGTGTTCTGATTGAGTAAACTACTCCTAAAATGTTATAAAATAATTGAAATTTATAATATATAAAGAAAATATTTGCGTACGGGTTGAAATAATGCTGAAATTCTACACTGTTGCCTTAAAATAAATACTGATATTTTATTACTTTTTTTTTTGCTAACAATATTTTGTTACTTTGATGTACGTAACTCCATACATGTTTATTTTTCTGTATATGTTTCTTTATATAATTATATCAGCTTCTTCCTTCATCTTTGCTTACTTCTTTAATCTTGGCTTCATTCTGGTGCAAACAACGCCCCTATCGTGATTAATCCTTTCTGCCCGAACCGTCCGAATAATCCAACCAATTGGGTTTCCCCATCCGCAGTGAAACTGAAAGCCTCATCCGACTCATCTGCAGCGGCTCGAACGTACGATTCCGTCTTCTGTCCTTTGGAGGTTACAAAATACAAGTTGCTAATATACCCTGTTGGAAGCTGCGGAGTTCCACGTTTGTAAATGCCTCCGACAGTCTTACAATACCCTTCACCTTTTCCAAACGTGATCTGCATACATAAATTAAATGCATTTAAAGTAATTGGCAATATCGATCGACTGCATGCGTATGTAAAAGAGATGAAAAAGGGTGTGTAGAGACAGAACCTCCATGTTCTCGTTAGGTTGTTCTCCGTGGGTGATCGTCTCCTTATTTTCGCCCCTTGAGTACGTTAAGCTTATATAAACGATTTGTTTTTCACGAACCCCAATGGACACATTCTTTACGCCGTCGAAGTCTAGTGCACCGTCGTCGAAACTGTTGTCTCCAGCGAGTTGAAATCCAGAAGGACCCATCCTTTGTTGTGCCATTGTGTTCTTTCACACAGAGAGATAGAGATATAACAATTAAAGAGAGAGAGGGATAAATTTGTTGTGTGATACTGAGTAAATCTTAGGCGGAAACGGACTTATATATAGCGACATTTCTAACGGACCATATCTTATGCCACACGAAATCTAGTTTTTGTGATATGAAATCTACTCATCTTTGTGGAACGGTGGTTGAAAGATTTAAAGCAGCAATAAAGAGTTTTAACCGGAAAATAATAAATAAAATATAAGAAGAGAGTACAAAACTGGAAACTTTATCATAACAAATTACATTTTTAGTAAGCATCGGTTGAAGAAAGAATAAAAAGAGTAAATGAACCTGTGTAGAAGAAAAAACAAAAGCACAGACTCTTTCGAAGAATGGATGGAAGAGGTAAAAGATATTCAAGAGGTTCGAAAACATGGTGATCAAGCCTTCCTAGAGCAAGACTTTGAAACCGCCATTCACTGTTATTCTCAGTTCATTGATTCTAGGAGAACGGTGTACCCAAGTGTTTATGCGAGGCGTAGTCTATGCTATTTATTCTGCAATCAACCAGATCGAGCTCTTTACGATGGGATGATTGCGCAAGAAGTCTTCCCTGATTGGCCAACCGCCTTCTACTTGCAGTCTGTGGCACTATATATCCAAATTAAATATGATCACTTGATTCTACTGATACTTTGAAAGAATCAACTCTTCTTGAAGCAAAAAGACAGCAATGCAAGATTATTGTTTTTGCTCATTTATACTTTGTCTTGTGTAAACTCTGAGATGTGGATATAAAAAGCACAGACTCCCGAAAAAACTAGCGGGGTCATCAAGCCAATTTTACAGGGGTCATGTGATGGTAAATTTTGAAGTGACTATAATCAACTTTTGTAATTTATACGGTGTCAGTTGACATCTCTTTTGTGTGAATGGGTCCGCCACTGCGCAAAACTAAAGAGTAAGGATCGGATCCATCATTCATCTTCGCATTGGTAGGTAAACATAATCGTTTATTTGATTGCGTTATTTTGAATGGTTATATTAATTAGGGTAGTTTGTGTATAAAGACTTGAAGGGTATTACTACATACATGATAACAATAAACTATTATAAAAAAAAACTCGTTTATCTTAATTTCTAAATCAGAATGCCAAATCTACGATTGTTCTCAATAAAAAATATAACAGTTTAAAAAAAATATTTTAAAATTGCAATCTATTAGTGAAAAATTCTTAAAAAAAATATTCATTTATCTGTTAAATTTTTGTTATCCTAATTTCTAACTCGCAACCTTAAATCTACAATGATTCCCTGAAAAATTGAAAACTTTCAAAAAAAAAAGCAATTTTTAAAAAAAAATTATTTTAAAAAAAATATTTTTAAAAAGCAACCTATTGATTAAAAATTCTGAAAGAATGCTCATCTATCAAAAAATTTATTGTTATCCTAATTTCTAAACCAAACTCCAACCAAAATAGTTTTCTATAAAATGAAAATATTCCAAAATAACGGTTTAAAAAAATATTTTTAAAATACAACTTATTGATGTAAAATTCTGAAAGAATACTCATCTATCAAAAACAATTCTTGTTCTCCTAATTTCTAATTAAAAACTCAAATATACAATAGTTCTCTTTAAAAAAAATGAAAACTTTCCAAAAATAGCAGTTAAAAAAATGATTTAAAAAGTGCAACCAATTGATGAAAAATTCCGAAAGAATACTCATCCATCAACAAAAATTCTTGTTATCCTAATTTCTGAATCAGAATCTCAAATCTACAATAGTTCTCTATAAAAATGAAAACTTGCCAAAAATAACAGTTTAAAAAAATATATTTAAAAAATACAACCAGCTGCTAAAAAATTATAAAAGAATACTCATCTATCAACAAAAATCTTGTTATCTTAATTTTTGAATCATAATTCGAAATCTACAATAGTTCCCTATAAAAATGAAAAATTTCCAAAAATAGCAGCTTTTAAAAATATTATTTTAATAATGCAATCTATTCGTGAAAAAATCTGAAAGAATACTTATCGATCATCAAAAATTATTGTTATCAACAATAGTTCTCTATAAAAATGAAAAATCTCTAAGAAAATAATTATTTAAAAAATGCAACCTATTGGTGAAAATTATGAAAGTATACTCATCTATCAACAAAAATTCTTGTTATCCTAATTTCTAAATCCAAAGCTTAAATCTACAGTAGTTCTCTATAAAATGAAAATTTTCCAAAATAGCAATTTAAAAAAAAAGTTTTGAAAATGCAACTTATTGATTAAAATTTCTGAAAGGATACCCATCTATATAAAAAAAATGTATCCTAATTTTTAAATCATTATCCAAAATCTTCATTAGTTCTCTATAAAAATAAAAAATTTCCAAAAATAATAGTTTTAAAGAGTAAATGAAAATAACAAAACATATTATTTTAGTAAACATTTAGATAAACATATGTTTTTTAATAAAAAATATATGTTTTAATAAAAATAACAAAACTGAATAATAAATATATTTTAAAATAGTTTTCACAAATTGAGAGAAAACTAAATATTATTTTTTTTCTGTATATATATAAAAGTGTTTTCTCTCTTCTCATGCTGCCACCTAGGATTCCAGATCAGAAAGTCAGTGATCCTAGGCGCGCCACGTGGGAGAACAATCAATACACAGCGTTTCATTAAATTCAGACTACATACGGATGGGCTTTGTTTCTAATCGGGCCTTATATTTGCACAATTGGCTCATCCGGTCGCCAGCAGCAACAACTAAGGAGGCTCTGCGTAATTATTTTGTAAGCGTTAGTACCTAAAATCTTGGTAGTTGGACGATTCGTTTTAAAGTTTTTGCTTTCATCCTACTCTGATTATTTTATGAAATCTGATGTAGATTCTTAAAAAGAAACAAGCGTCAGTTCTAAGAATGATTCACTTCGTCTACTCTTTTGCGAACGGCTCTAGGTCTCCTCATATGCCTTATTATTTTTTCTGATTGAGCAGTGTGCTTGGTGCTGTTTAAGAACAAAGCCTGCTTAGTTTGTTTCTCATAATACTTATCATAGTGTTGTTAATAAACGTGAAGAGATACTGCTCCTTACATCACGACCTTACAGAACAATATTGTCAAATATATGTTCTCACTTCTATATCTGTTCTTGCGGGATCCATGTTACCATGTATGTCGTGATATGGTTTAATGTGGGTTACACTTGAATCATATATGTTTGTTAAATCATCATGTTTCTTTTTCATCTCTTTTGTAGACTGCTTTCATGGGTTACAAGCAAGGAGCCAGTATATGAAGATTATTTGGTCTGTAAGAGTGTTGGAGAAGGAAATAATCAATGGAGACGGAAGATAATATTGCTAGAGGACTCCAAGTGAGCCAAGCTCAAGCAGAGGAACATCCTCGAGGTGAAGCAGAGGAATATTTCTGCAAGACGAGTCAGTGACAATTTAGTTGGGGTATTTTTATGGAATTTTTCCTTTTTTAACAACCACTTTTTAATCATGCCACAAAGTCTTTGTCAATGTAAGTTTTCAAAAACATTCAAATTGTGAACTTAGATATGTATTTTGGAGTTTAACCATATTTCCAATATGTCACTATATCCGACCAAACCCGAGTGAAACCGAACCGCCACCAATTGAACTATTACAATATCTGAATGAGACTAAATTTTTGCTTCCAAAACATGTAAATCCAAACTGACCCTAAAATGAAATCTGAAAGTTCATTCCTACTGTGTTGGGTTGGCTGGTGGCGGCTAATCTGTTTTTTTTCCTTTGTATTTTGAATTAGGGTTTCGACTAACCCGTTCTGAGTGGACCGGGAAGTAGTTGATTTATTTTCAGTTCATTTGTATTTATTTTGTTCTTATGTTTTTCCACATGTCTTTGTAAACAAAATTAATACGAAGATCTTTTTTTAAAAATATCTTCCCTAATATTTCAATTACATAAGAGGTTATAAGTTTAAGCAAAACAAATGATCAGTCATAGTCAAAGATTTTATTATTTTTGAACTTTTAATTTAATTATTTTTATATATATTTTTCTTTGCGGATTTATTTTATATTTTAAGTTATATAACTTTTTATTTTGGATATAAATCTAGTGACTATAATTATTACTTTTTTTATATAGGTCCAGTGACTAACATCCAATCCAGATTAATTATTTGATTTTTGTGTGCCTATCCATAAAGTTTCTTTATGCATGCCTACCATAAAGCTTCTTGAAATTAGTATCTAAAATTTATCATATTTTAACATAATCTGATCTTTTGTTTAAATTTAATACTAAACATAAATAGATTAATTAAAAGATGACCACCTATTAGGAAGAATATCTCATGAGTTCTCAAATGAGATACTTTTCTTCTTCTTTTTCATTTTCATTCATTTTTGGATGATAATCTGTAGAAAATCTTTCATTGGATGTGTTCTAAGTTAATTTTTTTTAATATCTCTTACCAACTCTAGTTAATTCTGAAAACAAAAGGATTTTGTTCTCTTGTTCATTCTCCACGCACTGCTATTTTCCTTGTTTATATATGGACTAATATTTCCAATGTAATTTACAAATTCCTCCTATACAGATCCATCTATATATAATCAAATTGTGATGTAAATGATTATTTTGTCACAAACCTAGCCCATAACAGATAATATAATGCAGCAAGAGCATCTTTTGTGGGAACTGGAGGAAAGTATACTCTCTCGGATTCCACTGAAATCTGTAGCTCGATTCAGATCTGTTTGCAAACGATGGAACACTCTTTTAAATGATTTGAAGTTCATTAACAATCATTTGGCTCGTCCACAGTTCGTCTTGATTTCCGAATCTAAGACTTGTTCAGTAGACGTTAATTTCGACGGTCCATCTATAGAAGTGCATGACTTACCCTCCGATATTCCCAACTATGAACATAGGATGGTCATGAGAATGCACTATTGCGAGGGATTATTGATTTATGCCACATCTACGGGCTTCGGGATTTGCAACCCATGGTTAAGACGTATTAGATGGATCAAATCGAAACCATCATTTTGTTGGTTCATTGGGATGGGATACGACTATAGTAAACCCGACAACCATTACAAGCTCTTTGGGTCTCGTATGAATTATGACACCAGGTATGTTAATACCACGGAGGTTGGATCCAATGCATGGAAATCGTACGAGTTTTCATCCCATAGCTGGAGTATGGTTTGGGGTAGCTATACTATATCTCTGAATGGAACTTTGTATTGGATTGCTGTTAAAAAAAGTGCACGCCAGCCTTTTATTCTAAGTTTTGATTTTTCTATTGAAAGTCTCAAACCCTATTGTAACTTGCCTGGCAAAAACGATCTATCAAATGTTAGAGTTCTTGAGATTTATAGGAGAGATCGATTTTCTATTTTAGAGCAAGACTGGAACACAAGGAATATTGAGATTTGGGTGACAAAAGATACGATTAAAAATGGGGATGGAGAATCCGTAGAGTGGATGAAGTTCATGAATGTGCTAGTTCCTATATGGTCAAATATACTAGTTGACGACTCAGAAAGACCAAGTTACTTCATCGACGAGAAAAGTAATGGTCTCGCATTGTGTTGCATTAATGAAAACGGAAATACGTGTATTTATATTGTCAAGGGAGATAAGTTTCACGAAATTGAAATAAATGAGTTGGTTGGGTTTCGAACTCGTCATCTTACCTACTATCCGAGTTTCGTTCCACTTCCTACTGGGGCGAACGATGCCAAGTCCCATTTTGTATTCCCCAGAGGAGTAGAAGCGACCAATGGAGTTGGAGAAAACGAATGGGACGATGGCTTCTTCGATAATGTGAAGAAAATAAGTGTAGGACAAAGTGATACTGGCGTGGCCTTTGTCAAATTTGATTACTCCAACAACAAGGCAGTTGTAATCGGAGCCGTTCACGGGAATGCAACACATATTACATATGATGACGTGAGTTTTCTTATTTTATTTTTCTAACTCATGATCTATAATATAGGTTTTTTGTTATAGGTTTTAATCGATGATGATGACTACATTGAAGCTGTCGAGGGCACCTACAACGACAACTACATTACCTCCCTCACGTTCCGGTTGCACAAGAGAAAAATAGCGCCCCGATATGGACCCGAGGATGGGACGCCATTTGTGCTCCGAGGAGGAGGAGGCAGGAAGATAATCGGGTTTTACGGAAGAAACACTGATGTCTACCTCACCGCTTTCGGTGTCCATCGCAACGTCCCCTTCTAGATTTTTTATTTCCTACCAAACATTTAAAAATATTACTGCATCATTATTTATAGTGATGTTTAAACATAACTAGGTCAAGATCCGCACCTTGTGCGGGGTAAAACTATTATTAAATAACAAAAGTTATATAATATTATTTAAACTAATAATGTTTTAGCAGAATAATACTCTACAATTTTAGAAAGAAATTATAAATCAGAATTGTGGGTTTTGTACAAACAAAAATAGTTTCATTAATTGTGTGTTTGAAATCTGACTCGGATTCGCAGTCGGACCAGTAAACCTGGTGATATGATCCGATATGTAATCTAGTTTGAGTTTTAGGAAAAAATGTGTTTTGAAATCAGACCGGACCAACCGATCCCATGACATGCTCTCCTAACCGGTTTCGAATTATACTAAAAAACGGATTTGAGTTAAACCGGTAAATTTGGTCAAAACTTGTCAATTCAGTAAAACCGGTGACCCGGTTCAATATTAAACCCCGATTTTCTCAAATTCAAGTTATTTAAAAAAAAAATCAAAAACAGTATTTCATTAAAATCATTTTAAAAAATACATTTCTAAATAAATTAGTTTTCATTAAATTTTATACTATTTTTTAATTTTTAATTTTATTTTTATCATTTTAGTTATATTCTAATAATAATATATTTTATAAAAATAATTTTATAATTGTACATATATATATATATATATATATTCAATTTATATTAGAATAAAACTCGGATAAACCGATTGGACCGGTCCGACAATGCCGAATCAATATCTCGTCCGGTTTTCAAAACATTGGGAGAAAACTATTATTTAAAAAATTGATAAAATCCAGCGACCCGGCTAGCGGTTTAACCACTGGTTGAACCAGTACATAATTTTTACTTATTTTTAATTAATTGTTTTACTTGCATTACTAAAATCGGTTTTGTATTCTAATTAAGAAGCTATGTTTTTTTTAAATTTTCTAGATACACTAGGGTAAACCCGCCCTACGGGCGGGTGAGTAAATACAAATAGTATAAATTTATTTATATAAGTAATTTAGTTTTATCTAAAATAATACCAATGTTCATAATTTTTACAAAAATTTAACTATTCATTTTAGAAATTACAACTGTATAATTATTAGAAAATTGTAAAAAAAAATTAAATACATTTTTCTGAAAAATTAATGATTTTCACTATGTTAAAAATAACTTATTCACTACAATTAAAAATATTTAAAAATAGATAAATAGATAATCTGAAACTATTGTTACTCTATACATATACATGTTCTTTTTTGAGAAAATGTATACATATACATGTTTGTTAGAATCTTATATATACATGCAATAGAAAATGTATAAATGAAAATGAAGTTAATCATGTTATCAAAATATTTGAATTAAATTTTTGAAATAAATATTACAGGCTGACTTAAAAAAGATAACCTTTACAATAATTTTGTTATACATTATTATATATTAACTATATTGATTGTATTTTGTTACTGAATACAATTATATCTTTTGTTTATAAAAAGTATGCAATTTAGGTTTGAATATTTGTTATTTTTCAATTTCCAAACTAAAGTTTAATCAAACTAAGTTTTGAATTTTTTTTGTTTATAGATGAATTTTTCTCTTATGTGTTAAGTTTTTAAATAACTTTATGATGATGTGATACATGATCAAAGAAAAAACATCAGATTCTATTCAAATAAGAAAACATAGAACAATTATCATTACACTTGTCATTAAATTCAGTATTTAAAGAAACAAATACACTGTTTTTAGAACTTACTTCCGAGTTCTTTTACGATTATCCATGCCCTTTGTGGAGTCAAACATCAGTGCTGCTGGGTTTCTTGAGCAAGAACACCGCAATGAGAAGGTACGTGCTTAAGTAGACATGTTTCAAGTCATTCACCGTTTGCAAAACTGTATCTGCCTTTATGTCTTCTCCCGCCTTGTGTCATCATCATGAGGGCGATGAGACCCTGACTATCTACTATTCTTGCCATGAAATCATGTGCATACAGTGAATAAATATTATAAGAAAGACATAAAATTGGCAACTTTATGCTAGAGGTTAATTTGTTATCTATACAAACATAAATCAGAAGAGAATACATGAGATTCATTTCCTGAAGATTTGATTGTGAAAACAATCTAAAGAGGTAGAAAATTAAATATACCAAATTTGGATTTGATTAGTGAAGAGTGAACATTGATGAACATGTCAAAATAGCTAAAAGCTATAAGGAATTGGTAATGAGAACCAATGGCATGAAATAATATAAGGAATTGGTAATGAGGAATCTGGCGAGCCCGCATCCCTTAATCACAGTTGTTGTAAAGCACTGACTCCATTAATTAAGTGAACCACTATCACAAATCCCTTTAACCGTAGAAGCTCTTTCGTGAATTCAAAGTCTTTTTTGCCTGGTTCATTGTGAAGTTAGTTATACATGTTGCAGTCCATTTACAAAGCATAGTAAGATTATAGCAAACACATTCACAGTAGCTTAGCTTGAAGACAATATCTCTGTTTTAAAGGAGATGTGTGTGAGAGAAATCTTAAGTGACAAAGACGCCACGAACATGCCAAGAAGGCTCTTTCGCTATTGTTTGTCTTGTCCTGAGAGTTGACTATGTTGTAACTAAAAAGAGAGATTCGACGTAGGGATAGGGTTAAAATGCCTCTGCAATCTCAACAAAACGGGTCTTCTCGGTAAACCTAATAGAAAAAAAAAATTGTTCCGTGGAGTTAATACAAATAAGATTTATTTTCGGTGTAGAATATCAGAGCTTAAGTTAATTAAAATACACCTTTTCATCCACCAAAGTAATATAAACACCCATGAGATCACCATGCTTGTTCGCATTCTGTGCTTCCCAAAAATGCAGAAGCTTCATCACTTCGCCCATTGGTTTCGTCTTTCCATATTCCATCACTTTTCTCTTCTAGTTGAGGCCCTTCTTGTTGAGATGCACTGACAATCTACTTCATTTCAGGCGTCCAGTCGAAAGAAAAAACCTGTGAATCCACACATTTTAAAGTTAAAAAGTTAGGATCTCTACCAAATACTTCAAACAGGAAAACTATTCGAATCGTATAGAACGTTCAGACTTATATTCCTCCAAGAATGAAGCTTCAAAGATTGGCTACACTAAACACTTAATCATAAGCTATAAAACCCAATAAAGATGGATAGTTAGGAATAAAAAGATATACTTTGCAGTGGAGGAATACAAAGATATATTTGCAGAATATATGTTGTTACCAAAAAAAAAAAAAAAAATTTGCAGAATATATGTAACCAATAAGATGCAACTTCTCACTCACCTTTCTGGTGTGTCCCAAAAGAATACAACGAAAATCCAGATTCGTCGCTCTGCGCCACCGAGTACTTAGCCACTATCAAAATTCAGTCTTAAAGAAATCAGAAACAGGTAAAAGAACAAATAATCCCATACCACTACATATAGATTGGGAAGAAGAAGATGAGAAACACAAACCGGATGTATGGAGGAGCTGCAGGTGTCTCTGTCTAAGCCTATTACGGAGGTTGTTAACCGTCTCTGTAGAGACGGTGTGATATGCTCTTTGAGCTCGGAGACAGACAGTCCTGCTACCGACTTAGCCTTCTCGCTGCCGACAAGATGATTGTAAGAGGAAGAATTCTCACCTATTTATAATCTCAGATTCACCGACTCGGAATTAAAGCATGCATTCAAGGCTAGATCGTGGTGATTGAATTAATGGAGAGATTAAACACGAAAAAGAAAGAAACGGCTGCTTTTCAGTGCCACACACGAAAACGAAGAAGAAGGAGACACAACGCCAGAAGCTTACGGTCTTCTTATTCAAGTTACGGGCCTGTATTAAATCAACCGTAGCCCAATACCTTCTTAGCCAATACACACAGAAACTAAAATAGCTTAACGAAAGCCCAGATCTTACAAATACAGACACGACCGAACTAATGAAACGAAGCGTACAGATTAAAGTGGACACGTGTTGCCCTGCAGTTTACTGATTTTATGACGTGGCTCTCTAGAAAGAGAGAATTGTCTACTTTATAGTATTAGATTATTAGGTTATATATCGTAGACGACTTCCATATATTATCAAATCTTGCCTTGCTGCCAAAGTTTGTCATATTAAATATAAATTTCCTATATTTTCATCATTCCGATGTGTGTATCAAATATATTTTATTTGATTTTTAACTATCCCCTATTAAATTAGTACTATTTAATTGTTTGATCTAAAAAGGAAAACATCATTTATACCTAAATAGATGTCAATCTCTTCCATGTCTCGGTACTGGTTTACGAAAATTAATATTAATATTCTATACCAACCGATTTTTTATTTAATTTTGTTGGTTCAATTAAAAATTTAAAACCAAACACCTTCTTCTGTTTTCCAATTCTCAGTTATATAGAGATTTTATGCCATAACTATAATGGCTACCAAGGTTTTATGTTGAATTTTTTCTTGAGAATTTAAATATTATAACTGTTACTCTAGACTAACAGAAGAACATGTCCGGTTTTGTTTGTTTATCAATTTTTTCGGATATATAAATTATCATCGTTGTTTTTAAATGTATAAACTATCATCATAGTTCTCTTTGTCAACTTTTTATGGTTGACCATTGTTTACCAACACCCTTGTTTATGGTTTAGTATCGTACTATTGTTTATCAAAAAAGCTAAAATACCATGCACATGTTTATCAATCGCCAAGTTCTTATGATATCAATAGCAAGTTATGTTTTTTTTTTTAATGTTCAACCATAGTTTATATGTTTGTTACGGTATGTCATAAATCATATTTCGTAGTACTACATCCCTTTATAAAAACGTGATACACTTATATTTCCTCTAAATATTACATTCTCTAGCAATTGGATTTGGACAAACAAATTATGCAATTGAATTCTAAGCTGACACGTAAGCAAAATTAATAGCTTAATTGCGTGACACATCAGCAAGAACGTTTTTTAATTAGTATAAAATACATGTTATAACTTTTCAAATGTTTCTCTATTAATATATAGGGGATGTTAGAAAGACTTATTATTTTACCATTTTTATTTGTAGCAGTGAAATTAATAGATAAGATGTACTTTCATTACAGAAAGGCTTTACTCTTTTGTTTATCAAATAAATTTAAACATATAATCGAGTAACTATATTAATGTTGAAGCTACATCTAAAATATTTAAAAATACTTTAAAATATTTAAAGTATAAATTTAATACTAGTGATAAAATATAAATTTAATTAAACAGTAATAAAATTTTAAATTAATTCATGAGATACTAGTGAACTCTGCAATAGAGGTCCTCTGTATAATAAAACCTTAAATACTCCAGAGAAACATATTTCAGAAATATACCTACCGTTTGTTTTCACATCATTGGCTTAAACATTTTAAATTTAGTGTTAAACTGAATTGAATATATCGGTAGTTTGCTTATCACTGAGTCGGGATTGGGTTAATTGAGTGGGCTTCTAACTTGGGTTAGTTTTTCTTTTGTTTTTGTTTCTTAATACTTGGGGGTTAGTTAAACAAAAAATAAGAAGATAACTCGACTAGAGAGAGATAAAATCTATTCATCAATACAATTAAAACCAAGACTTTTTTTAGGCATTGCTGTGTTTTGCAAATATTTAAAGTCATACCACAGCCTTAGATTAAAACATAATTAATGTATCCTATTATACTGAAAATCAGCAATGGAAATATTTAGTTACAAACACAAGTTTCCTTATATAACTTTATCAATCTACATTTATTTTATTAAATTCATTTGATTTCATTTATTACTCTATGCAATTTTGTGAAATTCCATTCATAAATGTGGTTCCTATAATTAGTTTCGTAAATATAACAAGGAGTAATAAATTATTTAATTTAAAATATTTTATAGCTACAGAAAATAAAAATATGATTTGAAATAATAAATAGTTAATGAGTAAGTGCAACAATCTAATCTTTGTATAATAGATTTCTAAGATAATCCCTTTTTAATAGTATATATTATACATATGTCAATCCAGCAAATTTTTAGTTTTAATTAAAAAATTGTCTTATGTTAAATATTCTTAAATTTATATTCAGAGATTCAGTTTCAGAAACCTATTATTTTGACAAAAAATAAAAACCTATTATTAATGATGCTCATAGTAGTATAAAAGGTGAAAGATTTTTTCAAAACATCTAATCTTCGTAAACAGTTAATTACTCTACCAAATACAGTAACCCAAATTAGTTTAATGCAACCAATTGTGATGTCCAGCCCATAGTTACTTATTTATATCATTTATTTAAAATCTAACTATTACTGACCCATGATTGAATAAAAAAATTATAAGGTGAAATTTATTTTTGCTGATTATAAATAATGTTTTTGGTCAACTGTTGATCATTTGTTAATAAATAAGCAGAATTACACTCTATAACCACAAAAAAAAAAACAAATTTGCTAAGTAACCAAAACACACACTGTCTCTCTTTCTTTCTCTGTTTTTCTCTTCCTATCTCTCTCTATTCTCTTTCTCTACAAAACTAATTTTCACTTTTTTGGTTATTAAACAAATTAAATAAGCCCATAAATAAATTCCATGGTTAATTAACAAAATATACCGACAGGGTGAGTGAGTTAATAGATGTGTTGTTTTCTTGTATTTCATGTCGTAGACTCGTGTTCGGACATTTAGATGACTAAATTTAAAGATCCTCTTAGTATAGTTACATTTTAGTAATGCCCTCACAAGTATTCGTTTAATAACTATACTCGAATTAATATAATTATTCAAATTGTTCTGTAATTGTTCCATACATTCTCGTTTTAATAGATTTTCTTAGAATCAAAACAGCCATTCAAATTAATGCAATCAAATAATTAAAATAATCCAACCAACAGTCATTTTTATTTAACCTAATTATAACTAAATATAATTGTTGGTATGTGTTTTGTTTTTCAAAAATTTAAAGAATTGAAAAACACGCAAGTTATATATAGTAGTTTAGAGACTCGGTGGTGTTAAATGATGTCAACAAAAGAGGACTCAGAAAGAGTGTATCCAGTTCGTTCAACAGAAAAAAGAAGTGTATCCAGTTGATTAAAAATATCCCTTAAGAACTTTAGTTTAATCCATAACCTAATTAAGCTTGTTTATAGTTCAAGCACCTTCGACAAAAGTAGCTGACGCAATAATTTTTGTTAAGTGTTCTGATTGAGTAAACTACTCCTAAAATGTTATAAAATAATTGAAATTTATAATATATAAAGAAAATATTTGCGTACGGGTTGAAATAATGCTGAAATTCTACACTGTTGCCTTAAAATAAATACTGATATTTTATTACTTTTTTTTTTGCTAACAATATTTTGTTACTTTGATGTACGTAACTCCATACATGTTTATTTTTCTGTATATGTTTCTTTATATAATTATATCAGCTTCTTCCTTCATCTTTGCTTACTTCTTTAATCTTGGCTTCATTCTGGTGCAAACAACGCCCCTATCGTGATTAATCCTTTCTGCCCGAACCGTCCGAATAATCCAACCAATTGGGTTTCCCCATCCGCAGTGAAACTGAAAGCCTCATCCGACTCATCTGCAGCGGCTCGAACGTACGATTCCGTCTTCTGTCCTTTGGAGGTTACAAAATACAAGTTGCTAATATACCCTGTTGGAAGCTGCGGAGTTCCACGTTTGTAAATGCCTCCGACAGTCTTACAATACCCTTCACCTTTTCCAAACGTGATCTGCATACATAAATTAAATGCATTTAAAGTAATTGGCAATATCGATCGACTGCATGCGTATGTAAAAGAGATGAAAAAGGGTGTGTAGAGACAGAACCTCCATGTTCTCGTTAGGTTGTTCTCCGTGGGTGATCGTCTCCTTATTTTCGCCCCTTGAGTACGTTAAGCTTATATAAACGATTTGTTTTTCACGAACCCCAATGGACACATTCTTTACGCCGTCGAAGTCTAGTGCACCGTCGTCGAAACTGTTGTCTCCAGCGAGTTGAAATCCAGAAGGACCCATCCTTTGTTGTGCCATTGTGTTCTTTCACACAGAGAGATAGAGATATAACAATTAAAGAGAGAGAGGGATAAATTTGTTGTGTGATACTGAGTAAATCTTAGGCGGAAACGGACTTATATATAGCGACATTTCTAACGGACCATATCTTATGCCACACGAAATCTAGTTTTTGTGATATGAAATCTACTCATCTTTGTGGAACGGTGGTTGAAAGATTTAAAGCAGCAATAAAGAGCTTTAACCGGAAAATAATAAATAAAATATAAGAAGAGAGTACAAAACTGGAAACTTTATCATAACAAATTACATTTTTAGTAAGCATCGGTTGAAGAAAGAATAAAAAGAGTAAATGAACCTGTGTAGAAGAAAAAACAAAAGCACAGACTCTTTCGAAGAATGGATGGAAGAGGTAAAAGATATTCAAGAGGTTCGAAAACATGGTGATCAAGCCTTCCTAGAGCAAGACTTTGAAACCGCCATTCACTGTTATTCTCAGTTCATTGATTCTAGGAGAACGGTGTACCCAAGTGTTTATGCGAGGCGTAGTCTATGCTATTTATTCTGCAATCAACCAGATCGAGCTCTTTACGATGGGATGATTGCGCAAGAAGTCTTCCCTGATTGGCCAACCGCCTTCTACTTGCAGTCTGTGGCACTATATATCCAAATTAAATATGATCACTTGATTCTACTGATACTTTGAAAGAATCAACTCTTCTTGAAGCAAAAAGACAGCAATGCAAGATTATTGTTTTTGCTCATTTATACTTTGTCTTGTGTAAACTCTGAGATGTGGATATAAAAAGCACAGACTCCCGAAAAAACTAGCGGGGTCATCAAGCCAATTTTACAGGGGTCATGTGATGGTAAATTTTGAAGTGACTATAATCAACTTTTGTAATTTATACGGTGTCAGTTGACATCTCTTTTGTGTGAATGGGTCCGCCACTGCGCAAAACTAAAGAGTAAGGATCGGATCCATCATTCATCTTCGCATTGGTAGGTAAACATAATCGTTTATTTGATTGCGTTATTTTGAATGGTTATATTAATTAGGGTAGTTTGTGTATAAAGACTTGAAGGGTATTACTACATACATGATAACAATAAACTATTATAAAAAAAAACTCGTTTATCTTAATTTCTAAATCAGAATGCCAAATCTACGATTGTTCTCAATAAAATGAAAATTTTCCAAATATAACAGTTTAAAAAAAATATTTTAAAATTGCAATCTATTAGTGAAAAATTCTTAAAAAAAATATTCATTTATCTGTTAAATTTTTGTTATCCTAATTTCTAACTCGCAACCTTAAATCTACAATGATTCCCTGAAAAATTGAAAACTTTCAAAAAAAAAAGCAATTTTTAAAAAAAAATTATTTTAAAAAAAATATTTTAAAAAAGCAACCTATTGATTAAAAATTCTGAAAGAATGCTCATCTATCAAAAAATTTATTGTTATCCTAATTTCTAAACCAAACTCCAACCACAATAGTTTTCTATAAAATGAAAATATTCCAAAATAACGGTTTAAAAAAATATTTTTAAAATACAACTTATTGATGTAAAATTCTGAAAGAATACTCATCTATCAAAAACAATTCTTGTTCTCCTAATTTCTAATTAAAAACTCAAATATACAATAGTTCTCCTTAAAAAAAATGAAAACTTTCCAAAAATAGCAGTTAAAAAAATGATTTAAAAAGTGCAACCAATTGATGAAAAATTCCGAAAGAATACTCATCCATCAACAAAAATTCTTGTTATCCTAATTTCTGAATCAGAATCTCAAATCTACAATAGTTCTCTATAAAAATGAAAACTTGCCAAAAATAACAGTTTAAAAAAATATATTTAAAAAATACAACCAGCTGCTAAAAAATTATAAAAGAATACTCATCTATCAACAAAAATCTTGTTATCTTAATTTTTGAATCATAATTCGAAATCTACAATAGTTCCCTATAAAAATGAAAAATTTCCAAAAATAGCAGCTTTTAAAAATATTATTTTAATAATGCAATCTATTCGTGAAAAAATCTGAAAGAATACTTATCGATCATCAAAAATTATTGTTATCAACAATAGTTCTCTATAAAAATGAAAAATCTCTAAGAAAATAATTATTTAAAAAATGCAACCTATTGGTGAAAATTATGAAAGTATACTCATCTATCAACAAAAATTCTTGTTATCCTAATTTCTAAATCCAAAGCTTAAATCTACAGTAGTTCTCTATAAAATGAAAATTTTCCAAAATAGCAATTTAAAAAAAAAGTTTTGAAAATGCAACTTATTGATTAAAATTTCTGAAAGGATACCCATCTATATAAAAAAAATGTATCCTAATTTTTAAATCATTATCCAAAATCTTCATTAGTTCTCTATAAAAATAAAAAATTTCCAAAAATAATAGTTTTAAAGAGTAAATGAAAATAACAAAACATATTATTTTAGTAAACATTTAGATAAACATATGTTTTTTAATAAAAAATATATGTTTTAATAAAAATAACAAAACTGAATAATAAATATATTTTAAAATAGTTTTCACAAATTGAGAGAAAACTAAATATTATTTTTTTTCTGTATATATATAAAAGTGTTTTCTCTCTTCTCATGCTGCCACCTAGGATTCCAGATCAGAAAGTCAGTGATCCTAGGCGCGCCACGTGGGAGAACAATCAATACACAGCGTTTCATTAAATTCAGACTACATACGGATGGGCTTTGTTTCTAATCGGGCCTTATATTTGCACAATTGGCTCATCCGGTCGCCAGCAGCAACAACTAAGGAGGCTCTGCGTAATTATTTTGTAAGCGTTAGTACCTAAAATCTTGGTAGTTGGACGATTCGTTTTAAAGTTTTTGCTTTCATCCTACTCTGATTATTTTATGAAATCTGATGTAGATTCTTAAAAAGAAACAAGCGTCAGTTCTAAGAATGATTCACTTCGTCTACTCTTTTGCGAACGGCTCTAGGTCTCCTCATATGCCTTATTATTTTTTCTGATTGAGCAGTGTGCTTGGTGCTGTTTAAGAACAAAGCCTGCTTAGTTTGTTTCTCATAATACTTATCATAGTGTTGTTAATAAACGTGAAGAGATACTGCTCCTTACATCACGACCTTACAGAACAATATTGTCAAATATATGTTCTCACTTCTATATCTGTTCTTGCGGGATCCATGTTACCATGTATGTCGTGATATGGTTTAATGTGGGTTACACTTGAATCATATATGTTTGTTAAATCATCATGTTTCTTTTTCATCTCTTTTGTAGACTGCTTTCATGGGTTACAAGCAAGGAGCCAGTATATGAAGATTATTTGGTCTGTAAGAGTGTTGGAGAAGGAAATAATCAATGGAGACGGAAGATAATATTGCTAGAGGACTCCAAGTGAGCCAAGCTCAAGCAGAGGAACATCCTCGAGGTGAAGCAGAGGAATATTTCTGCAAGACGAGTCAGTGACAATTTAGTTGGGGTATTTTTATGGAATTTTTCCTTTTTTAACAACCACTTTTTAATCATGCCACAAAGTCTTTGTCAATGTAAGTTTTCAAAAACATTCAAATTGTGAACTTAGATATGTATTTTGGAGTTTAACCATATTTCCAATATGTCACTATATCCGACCAAACCCGAGTGAAACCGAACCGCCACCAATTGAACTATTACAATATCTGAATGAGACTAAATTTTTGCTTCCAAAACATGTAAATCCAAACTGACCCTAAAATGAAATCTGAAAGTTCATTCCTACTGTGTTGGGTTGGCTGGTGGCGGCTAATCTGTTTTTTTTCCTTTGTATTTTGAATTAGGGTTTCGACTAACCCGTTCTGAGTGGACCGGGAAGTAGTTGATTTATTTTCAGTTCATTTGTATTTATTTTGTTCTTATGTTTTTCCACATGTCTTTGTAAACAAAATTAATACGAAGATCTTTTTTTAAAAATATCTTCCCTAATATTTCAATTACATAAGAGGTTATAAGTTTAAGCAAAACAAATGATCAGTCATAGTCAAAGATTTTATTATTTTTGAACTTTTAATTTAATTATTTTTATATATATTTTTCTTTGCGGATTTATTTTATATTTTAAGTTATATAACTTTTTATTTTGGATATAAATCTAGTGACTATAATTATTACTTTTTTTATATAGGTCCAGTGACTAACATCCAATCCAGATTAATTATTTGATTTTTGTGTGCCTATCCATAAAGTTTCTTTATGCATGCCTACCATAAAGCTTCTTGAAATTAGTATCTAAAATTTATCATATTTTAACATAATCTGATCTTTTGTTTAAATTTAATACTAAACATAAATAGATTAATTAAAAGATGACCACCTATTAGGAAGAATATCTCATGAGTTCTCAAATGAGATACTTTTCTTCTTCTTTTTCATTTTCATTCATTTTTGGATGATAATCTGTAGAAAATCTTTCATTGGATGTGTTCTAAGTTAATTTTTTTTAATATCTCTTACCAACTCTAGTTAATTCTGAAAACAAAAGGATTTTGTTCTCTTGTTCATTCTCCACGCACTGCTATTTTCCTTGTTTATATATGGACTAATATTTCCAATGTAATTTACAAATTCCTCCTATACAGATCCATCTATATATAATCAAATTGTGATGTAAATGATTATTTTGTCACAAACCTAGCCCATAACAGATAATATAATGCAGCAAGAGCATCTTTTGTGGGAACTGGAGGAAAGTATACTCTCTCGGATTCCACTGAAATCTGTAGCTCGATTCAGATCTGTTTGCAAACGATGGAACACTCTTTTAAATGATTTGAAGTTCATTAACAATCATTTGGCTCGTCCACAGTTCGTCTTGATTTCCGAATCTAAGACTTGTTCAGTAGACGTTAATTTCGACGGTCCATCTATAGAAGTGCATGACTTACCCTCCGATATTCCCAACTATGAACATAGGATGGTCATGAGAATGCACTATTGCGAGGGATTATTGATTTATGCCACATCTACGGGCTTCGGGATTTGCAACCCATGGTTAAGACGTATTAGATGGATCAAATCGAAACCATCATTTTGTTGGTTCATTGGGATGGGATACGACTATAGTAAACCCGACAACCATTACAAGCTCTTTGGGTCTCGTATGAATTATGACACCAGGTATGTTAATACCACGGAGGTTGGATCCAATGCATGGAAATCGTACGAGTTTTCATCCCATAGCTGGAGTATGGTTTGGGGTAGCTATACTATATCTCTGAATGGAACTTTGTATTGGATTGCTGTTAAAAAAAGTGCACGCCAGCCTTTTATTCTAAGTTTTGATTTTTCTATTGAAAGTCTCAAACCCTATTGTAACTTGCCTGGCAAAAACGATCTATCAAATGTTAGAGTTCTTGAGATTTATAGGAGAGATCGATTTTCTATTTTAGAGCAAGACTGGAACACAAGGAATATTGAGATTTGGGTGACAAAAGATACGATTAAAAATGGGGATGGAGAATCCGTAGAGTGGATGAAGTTCATGAATGTGCTAGTTCCTATATGGTCAAATATACTAGTTGACGACTCAGAAAGACCAAGTTACTTCATCGACGAGAAAAGTAATGGTCTCGCATTGTGTTGCATTAATGAAAACGGAAATACGTGTATTTATATTGTCAAGGGAGATAAGTTTCACGAAATTGAAATAAATGAGTTGGTTGGGTTTCGAACTCGTCATCTTACCTACTATCCGAGTTTCGTTCCACTTCCTACTGGGGCGAACGATGCCAAGTCCCATTTTGTATTCCCCAGAGGAGTAGAAGCGACCAATGGAGTTGGAGAAAACGAATGGGACGATGGCTTCTTCGATAATGTGAAGAAAATAAGTGTAGGACAAAGTGATACTGGCGTGGCCTTTGTCAAATTTGATTACTCCAACAACAAGGCAGTTGTAATCGGAGCCGTTCACGGGAATGCAACACATATTACATATGATGACGTGAGTTTTCTTATTTTATTTTTCTAACTCATGATCTATAATATAGGTTTTTTGTTATAGGTTTTAATCGATGATGATGACTACATTGAAGCTGTCGAGGGCACCTACAACGACAACTACATTACCTCCCTCACGTTCCGGTTGCACAAGAGAAAAATAGCGCCCCGATATGGACCCGAGGATGGGACGCCATTTGTGCTCCGAGGAGGAGGAGGCAGGAAGATAATCGGGTTTTACGGAAGAAACACTGATGTCTACCTCACCGCTTTCGGTGTCCATCGCAACGTCCCCTTCTAGATTTTTTATTTCCTACCAAACATTTAAAAATATTACTGCATCATTATTTATAGTGATGTTTAAACATAATGTTAGAAAGACTTATTATTTTACCATTTTTATTTGTAGCTAGCAGTGAAATTAATAGATAAGATGTACTTTCATTACAGAAAGGCTTTACTCTTTTGTTTATCAAATAAATTTAAACATATAATCGAGTAACTATATTTCTGCAAGACGAGTCAGTGACAAGTATAGGAAACGCTCGAGAGATCTGTAGTGCTAAAAAAGTTCAAGATAGTTATCGGAGGATGAAACTCGGAAAGATTTTAGAAAGTATGGAAATGTCTATTACTAAGCCTTAGCAGAAGAAACTGAGTAAAATGTTTCGTGTACCCTCATGGATCCTTCAAGACAAGGTTTTCGAGTTCTTATATTTTATTCGGGTTCGTACTTAAATGCTTTTAATCGTTGAGACTTGAAACTTTTTTTTTGTTGGGGGTAAAATGTGAATGAAACTTTCTTTTTTGTGCACATGATTTTATCTTTGAAACGTCGCAGATTACAGAGAAACTGAGTCTATTCACATACATATTCTTGACCAATCACCACAGCGAGATGCTTATTTTATATACATCAAGAATAGTGTACTTGATTTGTCAAAAATAGCTACTGATCAGTGGTCTGCTCATCATTCTTTTCTGTTTGTGCCTCTGTTATCTCTTTATAAATTGTGGCGAGAAGGGAGAAGGCGAAAGATACAGGTGTCTATTAGCTTAGCTGATGTTGATTTTGTTGGGTTTGGAATATCATTTGAAACACGTAGATGTTTTTGGTAAGTTCCCATTTGAGCTTTATACACCTCTTAGCTGTACTATAAAACACTTGGATCATGAAACTGAGACTACACTTTCATTTGTTTCGTCAAATATCTTCAGAGAGAAGTTTGATTGCTTGCTGCTTTAAAGGATAGTGGCGTTGATATCTCTCATGCTACTGCAGAATCAATGTCCGAGACTATGAGTTTATAAACCAAAATCGAGAGATTATTCCACCTGCCAAAAGAAAGAAAGACCACGACTTAAGAAGACTCAGCATAAACAAAATCTCTGTAATGAAAACAGAGTAACTTAGCTCTAGGCATGAGATTAAGTAAAATAAAAGTAGAGTTTGGTGGTTACTTTGTCTCTTCCGCTTCTACGAAGCAGGCCTACTATCTCAGCAAGATCCGGAGGCGGTGGACATGAAAACTTTATGATTTCTCCTGTGCACGGATGTTCAAAGCTGTGAAAGAAAACATAATTAGAGAAAAGCAGTTATTATAAACATGTTCTATCTCCTAAGCTTTGAGTTTAGACTATAAAGACTGAGATTTTGAGTTATCTCTCACCCGAGAACTATAGCATGAAGACAAGGCCTATCCATTCTTGACACCAGCTCTATGATCTCTTCTTGATCACTCCGGGAGACTCTTCTCTGCAGAAGAGAAAGTGCCATGCTTTTCGTTCCTCCATACACTTCGTCACCCAGTAGAGGTACTCCCATGTACTTGGCATGCGCACGTATCTAAACTCAAATCAAGATGAAACTCAGGTAGTATATCAGCAACATAGAGGTTAAAGTCAAACTCTTGCAGACATAGATGTGAACAAATTAAAAAACAAATTTACAGATTTTGATTTCTTTCACTACCTGATGTGTACGGCCAGTTTCTAGTCTCCACTCAACCAACGCAGAGCCACCTCCAGCGAGTGTTTCAACTACCTTATACCTAAGAGAACATGAGAATATGTGAGGATACAAGCATCAGTGTTACAGTGCACTTGTAAAAAAGACTGCTCCATCACCTACTAGCAGCATGACGAGCCCTTCCACGGCTCAATGATCCAGGTATAGCAGCCATACGGATCCGATTATTCGAATCCCTACCAATCGGTACATCAATCCTCCCCTGAGACGGAGAAGGAACTCCAGTGGTAAGACTTATATAAACTCTCTCAATCGTGTGCAGCTTGAACTGTTCCGCCAAATGAGCATGAGAATGCTCATCCTGACCATCACACTTCCAGTTAAAGTCACACCTCATAAAGCAACAAAAAGAAAAAAAGACAAAAGACAGGTACTAACCTTAGCTACAACGAGCAATCCACTAGTCCCTTTATCCAACCTATGAACAATACCTGGACGAATCATCCCTTCATCATCTGAAAACGTTTCTTCTTCATCCGAATCATCATCATCTTCTTGGTTTGAATAAGTAGCAACACAAGGGAGACTACAATGGTGAAGTATTCCGTTAACAAGCGTCCCATTAGGATTCCCAGGCGCAGGATGAACAACCTAAACCACCAAACGAGAGAGATTCTTCAACACCAGTGTTCTAAAAATCGGTTTAGGCGCCGGTTTTAAACAATAATCTTCTATAAGACGTCTAAATAAACACTGCCTAGCGATTTCTTGAACATTGGTAAACACCAAAGATTCAATTTTTTCAAAGTATTAAAGAAACACGTGACTACCATGTGAGGCGGTTTGTTAACGACGAGCACGTGCTGATCTTCGTAAACTATATCTAACGGTATGTCTTCGGGTTCAGCTCTCAAAGGTTGGAGCTTTGATATCGTACAATGAACCTCATCGCCAGCTTTCACATTGTGCGAAACCTGCAAGAGAGATCTAAAGGTGAAAACTTTGTTTGACGCAAATTTTGAAGGATTTGAATCTGAAGTTCGAAACCTTATCGATGACGTGGCCATTGACGGAGACGAGTCCTTGGCGGATGCTGGACTGTACGCGAGCTCGGCTAACTCCATCGACGCGAGAGGAGATCCATGAGTCGAGGCGAATCTTGCCTTTGGAGACGGAGACTGTCTCGTCGAGTTTGAGGCCGGCGTTGTTGACTCTCGTGGTGGTGGTCTCCGGTGTTGAATTGGGGGTTGCGGAAGTGGCTGTGACGAATCTGGAAAGTTTAGGGAAGACGGAGATGAAGGAGGAAGAGGAAGGAGAGCGAAGATATTTCACGGAGGTTATAGAGAAGCTCGGCACCGGAGAGATGGAGAGCATCGTCGTCAATTTTAAAAAAAATTCCGATTTGTTATCTGGTGTTTTAGCAGCGTTTCACGAAAGCCTCTAGGCGACACAGAGGGTTTGCTATTTTCATTTAAAAGCCTCATGGGTCTCGAGTTGGGCCGTAAAAGGCTTTTCCGACAACGTTACTTTCACTAACGAACCGTTTAGGATTCGTTAGGTTTGGACACGTTCGTTCTCTGTTTGATTTTATTTATTACTTTGTTACGTACTTTCAGGGGATTTTCGTTCTTCTTATATTCAAACTCACGCAGGTAGGTACAAACAAATCATTTTAAACATTTAAAGAGAAATGTCAAAAGAATGCATTGATTCTCGTCTCATTCGTTTTTCTTTTTTGATACTTTATTATTAGTTTTATACTTTATTAATGGTGGAAGCAAAGCATCTATATGTCTAGATGAATATATCATCTGATCAGCTTCGCATCTGAATGATCTGTAGTTCCCTTCGTCATCATCGCCACAAACTCCTCATAATTTATTCTCCCATCCTATCAATCATCAACATTTATAGAAATCAACACAAAATTAATAAAAGTAATTAAATTTATTCTTACGTTGTCTGTATCAACATCATTGATGACTTCATCTATGGTAGCATCATCACCCATTCCATACTGTGTCATCGAATGCTTAAGCTCGTCCCTTGTGATGTATCTTTAAGAAGAAGAAAAATATGAAAGATTACGTTAGAAAGATAATTTCATCTTTAATATATTTCTGTCACAATATAAGGAAAAACAAAAAAAACAAACCCGCTTCTGTCTTTGTCAAAGTATTTGAATGCTTCTAGCAAATGCTCCTCTTTCTCCAATCTATGCCGATGCATTGTAGCTGTTATGAACTCAATGTAATCAATCGTCCCGCTTTTATCCACATCAGCCTATCATCAAAAACAGAATAATAATGTAATTAGCTTAATTATATCACCAAGTGGATTTGTGTTCTTGTCTTCTTACAGCTTCCATGAGTTGTTTGATTTCAGATTCAGTAAGTTTGGATCCAAGACGATGTAAACCGGTTCTTAGTTCATCAAAAGTGATGGTGCCACTTCCGTCCGTATCAATGTTTTTAAACATCTGCTTTAATCCCTTAATCTCTTCTTCTGATAAGTTTTCAGCTATGACCTATTAAACAAAAGACAAAAGACAACAGTTAACTTTAATGTTCTTTAAATCATCTTTTTGATGATGGAGTATCAGTTAACTTTACCTTCAAGGCAAGTTTCTTGAGCTTGTTCATTGCGCGGAACTGCTTCATCCTAATAAGGACTGCACTATCAATTGGTTTATCTGAAACTTCGCTATCCGTCAACCATGGATGCGCTTTAATCGCAACAAAATAACGCTTAGTTAGTTAGCTATGAGGTATATATAATGTGTCACAAATCAAGACAAATTGCAAACACATACCAAGTGCTTCAGCTGCAGTAATCCGTTTTTTAGGGTCTCTTGCCAACATCTTTCTTATCAAGTCCTTTGCACTTTCCGATATAGTAGGCCAAGGAGAAGATTCAAGATCTAAATTCCCTTCTAAGACCGCCTCAAATATAGTCTTCTCGGTCTCTAAAACAATATATAGTACCGGTTTTGTAACATTTCATTTCTTAACATTCTTCAAATGGAGTGATAATAAACTTTAGATTCACAAAAAAATGTTTTTAACATACCACCCCAAAATGGAGGAACACCGCATAGAAGAATGTAAAGCATGACACCAGCGCTCCACACATCGATCTCTTTACCGTAGTTTCGATGTAGAACTTCAGGTGCAACATAGTATGCGCTACCGACTACATCTTTGTATACTTTACCTACACAGAATAAACATGGCACTTGTTATTTGAAGGTTGTAGCATGTACAATCTTAATACACATCTCCAGTTTCAAGTCTTTTGTTTTTCTAGGTGTGAACCAAAATCTTGAAAAAGGAAGACTTTCACATCAAATAATTTCTGTTGTACTAGCATTTTTTATTTTTCAAATATGTGGGAACCATCACTTGACTAGGTGGTTGACCCAAGTCGTTTTCGAAGTTGACTTGGTGTCCCACTTGGTTGATCTCACACGGAAAGGAGATACAATGTCGCTATCTTTATTTCTTGATTATACCACAAGTTAAAACATGCTGTTTATGTCCTAAAGGACCTACACACACTCAACAAAGACAAACCTTTGAACAAGACGACCCTTAATTAATGTAAAAAGTGCAATACTCCCTCAGTTTCTAGTTTTAAAACTTGACGTTCTAGAGTTTTATAGAATTTGTTTTGTTTCAAATTAAATATATTTTTTTTCAAAATTTAATGTAAAGTTTATTAACATTATATGTTAAATAACTTTCTGTAATTTTCATTTTTTTATTAGTCTCGAGATTCGTTATGGTTAGGTGAAATAATTATTAATGTTAATATTTTCCAAATATGTGTATGTGTATTAATATGGAAAAGGAAAATATCAAGAAGATGAACTATTCTTATATTTACCTTCTTCGATGAAAACAGAGAGTCCAAAGTCTGTGGCTTTAATAGGAGAATCATCATCCGCACTAACAAGCAAGAAGTTCTCAGGCTTCAAGTCTCTATGAACAACACCCATGAAATGACAAACATGAACAACGTTCACAATCTGTCTGAAAATATTCGCAGCTTCTTTCTCAGAGTAACTCCCTTTCTTGATAATACGATCAAATAGCTCGCCTCCAGAACAAAGCTCCATAACCACGTGAAGATTGTCTTTATCCTCGTAAGCGCCTCGAAACTCGACGATGTTTGGTTGACCAGTGAGGTGCTGCAAGATCATGACTTCGCGTCTCACGTCTTCGATGTCTTTTTGACGTATGAGTTTGCGTTTGGAGATTGATTTGCATGCATACTCTCGGCCGTTGGATTTGTCAGTGCAACGGTACGTGATGCCGAACTGGCCGCGGCCGAGTTCTTTGTGGAGGTCGTAGAGAGCTGAGAGGTCGATCATTGGTCGGTTAAGGATTGGACCGATTTGAGAACCGGAGGAGGAAGGTGGGGGAGCCGGTTTGGGTTTGGGAGTGGTGGGGAAAGTACTGGTTTGGGTTTGAGGATTTGTTGGTTTAGGGAGAGGTTGGTAGCGATGAGGAGGGGTAGAATCGGAAGAAGAGGAGATTGGGATCTCCTGTGTTTGTGACTTGGAGAAGCAGAAACCCATTCTGTTGAAAAAATGTTTTGTTCGAGTGTTTTGGTTTCTCTTGTTTCTGGTGGCTTTATTGAGTTTTCTGAACATGTGAGCAAATGTAGAAAGGTCTTCTGTCTTATTCCGTGTATTTTGTTTTTTTTTTCCTGTCCATTTTATTCTTAAGGTTTTGTATATAAAGAGGGTTATACGATCATACGAATACATGTAAAGAAACATTCTGAGTACAAAATATTTGGCTTGAATTGGGGTTTGGGGATGCTTTGCTTTTGCGTTTTGACAAGGTTATGGTATCGTTTTGTTTTGTCTTTCAATGTGTCCCTTGGCCTTTCGAGAGGGTCTCCGAAGGTTCGCTACTTCCTTGGCAAAAAAATGAAATAGTAATAATTAAAATCAACGCGTAACGTGTAAACATAAACAAAATTTCAAGACGACGAGTGTAGATAACGGAGATTGCGATTGACTGGAAAAAAGACAAAACTCTGTTTGGTTCAATAGTCACTTTGATTGATTTCTTTAATTCGGTGCTCTTGTCTTATCATCATGATAGCTTTCCACTAGGGGTGGGCGTTCGGGTACCCGTTCGGGTTGAAGTCGGGTATTTTGGATTTTCGGGTATTTCGGTATAGACGTGTAGGACCCGTTCGGGTATTTCTATACTTCGGATCGGGTTCGGGTATTTTTAGTTCGGTTTCGGTTATTTCGGATCGGGTTCGGATATTTAGATTTTGAAAAAAAAAAAATTTCATTTTTTAAATTTCTTGTATTTAAGAATATAAATTTTACTTAACCTTTTTTTTTTTAATAGATTAAATGGTTAATAGATTTGGACATAACATTTTAAAACTAAAAATGCATTAATTTAGTTATTGTTTTAAATTTTGAATGTAACTTTTTGTTAATTTTTGAAATAAAAAACTTGACATGTTTTTTAAGTGAGTACCAAATCATTTTTCCGTAATTGCATGTATATCATATGAACTTAAAGTATGTGTAGTATTAATATAAATATTTTATATAAAATAAGAGATGTAACTTGAAATATAAGGTTAATTATACATATGTTCGGTTATCTTCGGATATCTATTCGGGTTCGGATATTATCTATTCGGGTTCGGGTATCCAAAATATTGGAGATTTGGGATTTTGGTTATAAATAATATTCTAAAAGTTTCTATTTATGGAAAGTTTTTATTTTATAGAAAAATATTGGAGATTTGGGATTTTGATTAGGAAATTGGGATAAATAGAGTTTTTGTTGTTAGATGTGTATTCTTTTAGAATTTTTGATCAATAGGATGTATTTTTAAAATTATTTTCTAAAAATTTCTATTTAAGTAAAGTTTTCATTTTTATAGAGAAATATTGGAGATTTGGGATTTTGATTAGAAATTGGGATAAATAGAGTTTTTGTTGTTAGATGTGTGTTCATTTAGAATTTTTGATCAATAAGATGTATTTTATAAATAATTTTCTAAAAGTTTCTATTTAAGGAAAGTTTTCATTTTTATAGAGAAATATTGGAGATTTAGGATTTTGATTAGGAAATTTGGATAAATAGAGTTTTTGTTGTTAAATGTGTATTCTTTTAGAATTTTCGATCAATAAGATGTATTTTATAAATAATTTTCTAAAAGTTTCTATTTAAGGAAAGTTTTCATTTTTAAGAGAAATATTGGAGATTTGAGATTTTGATTTGAAAATTAGGATAAATAGAGTTTTTGTTGTTAGATGTGTATTCTTTTATTATTTTCGATCAATAAGATGTATTTTATAAATAATTTTCTAAAAGTTTATATTTAAGGAAAGTTTTCATTTTTAAAGAGAAATATTGGAGATTTGGGATTTTGATTAGGAAATTGGGATAAATAGAGTTTTTGTTGTTAAATGTGTATTCTTTTAGAATTTTTAATCAATAGGTTATATTTTATATATAATTTTCTAAAAGTTTCTATTTAAGGAAAGTTTTCATTTTTAAAGAGAAATATTGGAGATTTGAGATTTTGATTTGGAAATTAGGATAAATAGAGTTTTTGTTGTTAGATGTGTATTCTTTTAGAATTTTTGATCAATATGATGTATTTTATAAATAATTTTCTAAAAGTTTCTATTTAAGGAAAGTTTTCATTTTTATAGTGAAATATTGGAGATTTGGGATTTTGATTAGGATATTGGGATAAATAGAGTTTTGGTTGTTAGATGTGTATTCTTTTAGAATTTTTGATCAACATGATGTATTTTATAAATAATTTTCTAAAAATTTCTATTTAAGGAAAGTTTTTATTTTTAAAGAGAAATATTGGAGATTTGGGATTTTGATTTTGAAATTGGCATAAATAGAGTTTTTGTTGTTAGATGTGTATTCTTTTAGAATTTTTGATCAATAGGATGTATTTTATAAATAATTTTCTAAAAGTTTCTATTTAAGGAAAGTTTTCATTTTTATAGTGAAATATTGGAGATTTGGGATTTTGATTATGATATTGGGATAAATAGAGTTTTGGTTGTTAGATGTGTATTCTTTTAGAATTTTTGATCAACATGATGTATTTTATAAATAATTTTCTAAAAATTTCTATTTAAGGAAAGTTTTCATTTTTAAAGAGAAATATTGGAGATTTGGGATTTTGATTTGAAATTGGCATAAATAGAGTTTTTGTTGTTAGATGTGTATTCTTTTAGAATTTTTGATCAATAGGATGTATTTTATAAATAAATTTCTAAAAGTTTCTATTAAAGGAAAGTTTTCATTTTTAAAGAGAAATATTGTAGATTTGGGATTTTAATTTGGAAATTGGGATAAACAGAGTTATTTTTGTTAGATGTGTATTCTTTTAGAATTTTTGATCAATAGGATGTATTTTATAAATAATTTTCTAAAAGTTTCTATTTAAGGAAAGTTTTAATTTTTAAAGGGAAATATTGTAGATTTGGGATTTTGATTTGGAAATTGGGATAAATAGAGTTTTTGTTGTTAGATGTGTATTCTTTTAGAATTTTTGATCAATAGGATGTATTTTATAAATAATTTTCTAAAAGTTTCTATTTAAGAAAAGTTTTCATTTTTATTGAGAAATATTTGAGATTTGGGATTTTGATTTGGAAATTGGGATAAATAGAGTTTTTATTGTTAGATGTGTATTCTCTTAGAATTTTTGATCAATAGGATGTATTTTTAAAATTATTTTCTAAAAATTTCTATTAAAGGAAAGTTTTCATTTTTAAAGAGAAATATTGTAGATTTGGGATTTTGATTTGGAAATTGGCATAAATAGAGTTTTTGTTGTTAGATGTGTATTCTTTTAGAATTTTTGATCAATAGGATGTATTTTTAAAATAAATTTCTAAAAATTTCTATTTAAGGAAAGTTTTCATTTTTATAGAGAAATATTGGAAATTTAGGATTTTGATTAGGAAATTGAGATTAATAGAGTTTTTGTTGTTAGATGTGTGTTCTTTTAGAATTTTTGATCAATAAGATGTATTTTATAAATAAATTTCTAAAAGTTTCTATTAAAGGAAAGTTTTCATTTTTAAAGAGAAATATTGTAGATTTGGGATTTTGATTTGGAAATTGGGATAAATAGAGTTTTTGTTGTTAGATGTGTATTCTTTTAGAATTTATGATCAATATGATGTATTTTATAAATAATTTTCTAAAAGTTTCTATTTAAGGAAAGTTTTCATTTTTAAAGGGAAATATTGTAGATTTGGGATTTTGATTTGGAAATTGGGATAAATAGAGTTTTTGTTGTTAGATATGTATTCTTTTAGAATTTTTATCAATAGGATGTATTTTTAAACTTATTTTCTAAAAATTTCTATTAAAGGAAAGTTTTCATTTTTAAAGAGAAATATTGTAGATTTGCTATTTTGATTTGGAAATTGGGGTAAATAGAGTTTTTGTTGTTAGATGTGTATTCTTTTAGAATTTTTGATCAATAGGATGTATTTTATAAATAATTTTCTAAAAGTTTCTATTTAAGGAAAGTTTTCATTTTTATTGAAAAATATTTGAGATTTGGGATTTCGATTTGGAAATTGGGATAAATAGAGTTTTTTTGTTAGATGTGTATTCTTTTAGAATTTTTGATCAATAGGATGTATTTTTAAAATTATTTTCTAAAAATTTCTATTAAAGGAAAGTTTTCATTTTTAAAGAGAAATATTTGAGATTTGGGATTTTGATTTGGAAATTGGCATAAATAGAGTTTTTTTTGTTAGATGTGTATTCTTTTAGAATTTTTGATCAATAGGATGTATTTTTAAAATTATTTTCTAAAAATTTCTATTTAAGGAAAATTTTCATTTTTATAGAGAAATATTGGAGATTTAGGATTTTGATTAGAAAATTCGGATTAATAGAGTTTTTGTTGTTAGATGTGTGTTCTTTTAGAATTTTTGATCAATAAGATGTATTTTATAAATAATTTTCTAAAAACTTCTATTTAAGAAAAGTTTTCATTTTTAAAGAGAAATAATTGACATTTGGGATTTTGATTTGGAAATTGAGATAAATAGAGTTTTTATTGTTAGATGTGTATTCTTTTAGAATTTTTGATCAATAGGATGTATTTTTAAAATTATTTCTAAAAAATTCTATTAAAGGAAAATTTTCATTTTTAAAGAGAAATATTGTAGATTTGGGATTTTGATTTGGAAATTGGCATAAATAGAGTTTTTGTTGTTAGATGTGTATTCTTTTAGAATTTTTGATCAATAGGATGTATTTTTAAAATTATTTTCTAAAAATTTCTATTTAAGGAAAATTTTCATTTTTAAAGAGAAATATTGTAGATTTGGGATTTTGATTTGGAAATTGGCATAAATAGAGTTTTTGTTGTTAGATGTGTATTCTTTTAGAATTTTTGATCAATAGGATGTATTTTTAAAATTATTTTCTAAAAATTTCTATTTAAAGAAAGTTTTCATTTTTAAAGAGAAATGTTGTAGATTTGGGATTTTGATTTGGAAATTGGGATAAATAGAGTTTTTGTTGTTAGATGTGTATTCTTTTAGAATTTTTGATCAATATGATGTATTTTAAAATTATTTTCTAAAAGTTTCTATTTAAGGAAAGTTTTCACTTTTATAGAGAAATATTGGAGATTTGGGATTTTGATTTGGAAATTGGGATAAATAGAGTTTTTGTTGTTAGATGTGTATTCTTTTAGAATTTTTGATCAATAGGATGTATTTTTAAAATTATTTTCAAAAAATTTCTATTTAAGGAAAGTTATCATTTTTATAGAGAAATATTGTAGATTTGGGATTTTGATTTGGAAATTAGGATAAATAGAGTTTTTGTTGTTAGATGTGTATTCTTTTAGAATTTTTGATCAATAGGATGTATTTTATAAATAATTTTCTAAAAATTTATATTTAAGGAAACTTTTCATTTTTAAAGAGAAATTTGGAGATTTGGGATTTTGATTTGGAAATTGGGATAAATAGAGTTTTTGTTGTTAGATGTGTATTCTTTTAGAATTTTTGATCAGTAGGATGTATTTTATAAATAAATTTCTAAAAGTTTCTATTAAAGGAAAGTTTTCATTTTTAAAGAGAAATATAGTGAATTGGGATTTTGATTTGGAAATTGGGATAAATAGAGTTTATGTTGTTAGATGTGTATTCTTTTAGAATTTTTGATCTATAGGATGCTTTTTATAAATAATTTTCTAAAAGTTTCTATTTAAGAAAAGTTTTAATTTTTAATGGGAAATATTGTAGATTTGGGATTTTGATTTAGAAATTGGGATAAATAGAGTTTTTTTTTGTTAGATGTGTATTCTTTTAGAATTTTTGATCAATAGGATGTATTTTATAAATAATTTTCTAAAAGTTTCTATTTAAGGAAAGTTTTAATTTTTAAAGGGAAATATTGTAGATTTGGGATTTTGGTTTGGAAATTGGGATAAATAGAGTTTTTGTTGTTAGATGTGTATTCTTTTAGAATTTTTTATCAATCGGATGTATTTTTAAAATTATTTTCTAAAAATTTCTATTAAAGGAAAGTTTTCATTTTTAAAGAGAAATATTGTAGATTTGGTAATTTGATTTGAAAATTGGGATAAATAGAGTTTTTGTTGTTAGATGTGTATTCTTTTAGAATTTGTGATCAATATGATGTATTTTATAAATAATTTTCTAAAAGTTTCTATTTAAGGAAAGTTTTCATTTTTATAGAGAAATATTTGAGATTTTGATTTGGAAATTGGGATAAATAGAGTTTTTATTGTTAGATGTGTATTCTTTTAGAATTTTTGATCAATAGGATGTATTTTTAAAATTATTTCTAACAATTTCTATTAAAGGAAAGTTTTCATTTTTAAAGAGAAATATTGGAGATTTGGGATTTTGATTTGGAAACTGGCATAAATAGAGTTTTTGTTGTTAGATGTGTATTCTTTTAGAATTTTTGATCAATAGGATGTATTTTTAAAATTATTTTCTAAACATTTCTATTTAAGAAAAGTTTACATTATTAAAGAGAAATATTGGAGATTTGGGATTTTGATTTGGAAATTGGGATAAAAAGAGTTTTTGTTGTTAGATGTGTTTTCTTTTAGAATTTTTGATCAATAGGATGTATTTTATAAATAAATTTCTAAAAGTTTCTATTAAAGGAAAGTTTTCATTTTTAAAAAGAAATATTGTGAATTGGGATTTTGATTTGGAAATTGGGATAAATAGAGTTTTTGTTGTTAGATGTGTATTCTTTTAGAATTTTTGATCAATAGGATGCATTTTATAAATAATTTTCTAAAAGTTTCTATTTAAGAAAAGTTTTAATTTTTAATGGGAAATATTGTAGATTTGGGATTTTGATTTGGAAATTGGGATAAATAGAGTTTTTTTTTGTTAGATGTGTATTCTTTTAGAATTTTTGATCAATAGGATGTATTTTATAAATAATTTTCTAAAAGTTTCTATTTAAGGAAAGTTTTAATTTTTAAAGGGAAATATTGTAGATTTGGGATTTTGATTTGGAAATTGGGATAAATAGAGTTTTTATTGTTAGATGTGTATTTTTTTAGAATTTTTGATCAATAGGATGTATTTTTAAAATTATTTCTAACAATTTCTATTAAAGGAAAGTTTTCATTTTTAAAGAGAAATATTGTAGATTTGAGATTTTGATTTGGAAACTGGCATAAATAGAGTTTTTGTTGTTAGATGTGTATTCTTCTAGAATTTTTGATCAATAGGATGTATTTTTAAAATTATTTTCTAGAATTTTCTATTTAAGGAAAGTTTTCATTTTTAAAGAGAAATATTGGAGATTTGGGATTTTGATTTGGAAATTGGGATAAAAAAGAATTTTTGTTGTTAGATGTGTTTTCTTTTAGAATTTTTGATCAATAGGATGTATTTTACAAATAAAATTCTAAAAGTTTCTATTAAAGGAAAGTTTTCATTTTTAAAGAGAAATATTGTGAATTGGGATTTTGATTAGGAAATTGGGATAAATAGAGTTTTTGTTGTTAGATGTGTATTCTTTTAGAATTTTTGATCAATAGGATGCATTTTATAAATAATTTTCTAAAAGTTTCTATTTAAGGAAAGTTTTAATTTTTAAAGGGAAATATTGTAGATTTGGGATTTTGATTTGGAAATTGGGATAAATAGAGTTTTTGTTGTTAGATGTGTATTCTTTTAGAATTTTTTATCAATCGGATGTATTTTTAAATTATTTTCTAAAATTTCTATTAAGGAAAGTTTTCATTTTTAAAGAGAAATATTGTAGATTTGGTATTTTGATTTGGAAATTGGGATAAATACGGTTTTTGTTGTTAGATGTGTATTCTTTTAGAATTTTTGATCAATATGATGTATTTTATAAATAATTTTCTAAAAGTTTCTATTTAAGGAAAGTTTTCATTTTAATAGAGAAATATTTGAGATTTGAGATTTTGATTTGGAAATTGGGATAAATAGAGTTTTTATTGTTAGATGTTTATTCTTTTAGAATTTTTTATCAATAGGATGTATTTTTAAAATTATTTCTAACAATTTCTATTAAAGGAAAGTTTTCATTTTTAAAGAGAAATATTGTAAATTTGGGATTTTGATTTGGAAACTGGCATAAATAGAGTTTTTGTTGTTAGATGTGTATTCTTTTAGAATTTTTGATCAATAGGATGTATTTTTAAAATTATTTTCTAAAAATTTATATTTAAGGAAAGTTTTCATTTTTAAAGAGAAATATTGGAGATTTGGGATTTTGATTAGGAAATTGTGATTAATAAAGTTTTTGTTGTTAGATGTGTGTTCTTTTAGAATTTTTTATCAATAAGATGTATTTTACAAATAAATTTCTAAAAGTTTCTATTAAAGGAAAGTTTTCATTTTTAAAGAGAAATATTGTAGATTTGGGATTTTGATTTGGAAATTGGGATAAATAGAGTTTTTGTTGTTAAATGTGTGTTCTTTTAGAATTTTTGATCAATAGGATGTATTTTATAAATAATTTTCTAAAAGTTTCTATTTAAGGAAAGTTTTAATTTTTAAAGGGAAATATTGTAGATTTGGGATTTTGATTTGGAAATTGGGATAAATAGAGTTTTTGTTGTTAGATGTGTATTCTTTTAGAATTTTTGATCAATAGGATGTATTTTTAAAATTATTTTCTAAAAATTTCTATTTATGGAAAGTTTTCATTTTTATAGAGAAATATTGGAGATATAGGATTTTAATTAGGAAATTGAGACTAATAGAGTTTTTGTTGTTAGATGTATGTTCTTTTAGAATTTTTGATCAATAAGATGTATTTTATAAATAATTTTCTAAAAATTTCTATCTAAGGAAAGTTTTCATTTTTAAAGAGAAATATTGTAGATTTGGGATTTTGATTTGGAAATTGGGATAAATAGAGTTTTTGTTGTTAGATGTGTATTCTTATAGAATTTTTGATCAATAGGATGTATTTTATAATAATTTTCTAAAAGTTTCTATTTAAGGAAAGTTTTCATTTTTATGGAGAAATATTGTAGATTTGGGATTTTGATTAGAAAATTGGAGTAAATAGAGTTTTTGTTGTTAGATGTGTGTTCTTTTAGAATTTTTGATCAATAAGATGTATTTTATAAATAATTTTCCCAAAGTTTCTATTTAAGGAAAGTTTTCATTTTTAAAGAGAAATATTGTAGATTTGGGAATTTGATTTCGAAATTGGGATAAATAGAGTTTTTGTTGTTAGAAGTGTATTCTTTTGGAATTTTTGATCAATAGTATGTATTTCTAAATAATTTTCCAAAAGTTTCTATTTAAGGAAAGTTTTCATTTTTATAGAGAAATATTAGAGATTTGGGATTTTGATTTGGAAATTGGGATAAATAGAGTTTTTGTTGTTAGATGTGTATTCTTTTAGAATTTTTGATCAATAGGATGTATTTTATAAATTATTTTCAAAAGTTTCTATTAAAGGAAAGTTTTCATTTTTAAAGAGAAATATTGTGAATTGGGATTTTGATTAGGAAATTGGGATAAATAGAGTTTTTGTTGTTAGATGTGTATTCTTTTAGAATTTTTGATCAATAAGATGTATTTTATAAATAATTTTCCAAAAGTTTCTATTTAAGGAAAGTTTTAATTTTTAAAGAGAAATATTGTAGATTTGGGATTATGATTTCGAAATTGGGATAAATAGAGTTTTGTTGGTAGAAGTATATTCTTTTAGAATTTTTGATCAATAAGATGTATTTTATAAATAATTTTCCAAAAGTTTCTATTTAAGGAAAGTTTTCATTTTTATAGAGAAAATTGGAGATTTGGGATTTTGATTTGAAATTGGGATAAATAGAGTTTTTGTTGTTAGATGTGTATTCTTTTAGAATTTTCAATAGGATGTATTTTTAAAATTATTTTCTAAAAATTTCTATTTAAGGAAAGTTTTCATTTTTATAGAGAAATATTGGAGATTGGGATTTTGATTTGGAAATTGGGATAAATAGAGTTTTTGTTGTTAGATGTGTATTCTTTTAGAATTTTTGATCAATAGGATGTATTTTTAAAATTATTTTCAAAAATTTCTATTTAAAGAAAGTTTTAATTTTTATAAAAAAATATTGTAGATTTGGATTTTGATTTGGAAATTAGGATAAATAGAGTTTTTGTTGTTAGATGTGTATTCTTTTAAATTTTTGATCAATAGGTTGTATTTAATAAATAATTTTCACCAGTTTTTCATAAAGTCTATAACTACGATTCTTTATGAATTAATACTAAGCGGAATGAGAGCTACCTTTGTTTTTATATTCCACAAAATGGTCGTAGACTTATCTATTATAATAATAACTTAATTCTAATTCTGAACCAATCTCATCAGTTGTGCAAAAAAACAATGTCGAAAATACATAAAAGTAAAGTATACGAAATTGTCGAAATTGTTATATCGTTTATTATTTTCAATTTGACTAAATTACAGAGAGAAAAAGAAAAGATATAACACAAAACAAAACATCACACAACAAAACACCATCTATATCTCAAGAGTTTTAACTTTGGATACGATAATCTCCTTACTTGCCTGACAAGGAAACAAGCACAAGTGGAGTTCAGCCTTAGGTCGTTGTTGTTGAGTCGCGGCTGTAGAATTGGTCAAGTGTCTTTGCAGGGATACGGTGAAGTAGCTCGCGTGGGAAGATACGTAGCAATGTCCAAGCCAAGTCCAGCGACTGGAAGATGTTTCGAGTGTCATAAGCTCCTTGCATCACAAACTTCCTCTCGAACTTATCCAAAAACTCCAAGTAAAGCAGATCCTCTGACGAAAGTGCTTCTTCTCCAACCACAGCTTTCATGGCTTGCACATCTTTCCCGATAGCATAGTTTGCGTATAGCTGGTTCGACACATCTGAATGGTCTTTACGAGTCATGCCCTCACCAATAGCACTCTTTAACATAACGATAAGTTAATAAGACCCAGAGAGACAAAATGTGATGGGAATGAATTTATTTCTAACCTTCATTAGACGAGAAAGAGATGGAAGCACATTGATTGGTGGATATATCTAAGAAACATATATACATTTGAATCAGGGCCCAACCATATAATAGAAGCAAAACCACAGTAAGGATTCAGGGCTTAAAGGGGCTTTCTTTACCTGTCTGTTGTGAAGCTGCCTATCGATATATATCTGACCTTCAGTGATGTAACCAGTAAGATCCGGGGTTGGATGTGTGATGTCTGATTTAACACAACAATGAGTTAAGTATTAAGGCTCTTAAGATATAATAACATGTGTATGATTTTCTTTACCATCATTGGGCATAGTAAGGATTGGGATTTGGGTGATGGAACCTTTTTCTTCCTTCGATACGCCCAGCACGTTCATAGATAGTAGCAAGATCAGTGTACATATAACCTGGATATCCACGTCTTCCAGGAACTTCTTCTCTTGCAGCAGAAACCTACAGTTTTCTCAAATCATATTAATACAGGGACTATTACTCCGGTAAAGAAGATTCAGTTTACCTCACGAAGAGCATCAGCATAGGAACTCATGTCAGTCAATATAACAAGGACGTGTTTCCCGCATTCGTAAGCTAGGTATTCTGCTGTTGTTAGGGCAATTCGAGGAGTGATGATTCTCTCAATGGTCGGATCATTGGCCTATTGAGAATGATGGAAGGTCTCAAAAATCCATTTGAATGTAAACAATGTATAATACTAAAAACAGTAAGAGGTGGCCATGAGCTTGTAGTAAGTTTACCAGATTCAAGAAAAGAGTAACTCTCTCCATTGATCCATTTTCTTCAAAATCTCGTTTGAAGAACTGAGCCGTCTCCATGTTCACACCCATAGCTGCAAACACAATCGCAAAATTGTCCTCTCCATGATCCTGAAACAAAACAAACACACTTGAGTTTCCAATAAAGCCAACGGCATCTCAAATCGAAGGCCTTGTATTTGTTGTAGTAGTGGTTACAAAGAATCACCTCAAGTAGATCAGCAGTCTTTTCCAGACGCTTGACAAGACCAGCTTGACGACAAATCTGAGCAGCGATTTCATTATGAGGGAGACCAGCAGCAGAGAAAAGAGGAATCTTCTGTCCACGAGCAATGGAGTTCATGACATCAATAGTCGAGATACCCGTTTGTATCATCTCCTCGGGATAGGTTCTTTCACTGGGGTTGATTGAACTTCCTATCAACATACACACATTAATAAAAAAGAAAACAATAGTGTATCAAAGATCTCAGTCAATTTATCTGAAGCTGACCTGAAATATCAAGGTACGCCTCTGGCAAAATAGGAGGGCCATTATCAATCGGCTTTCCAGAACCGTTAAATATGCGCCCAAGCATGTCCAAGGACACAGGTGTTTTCAAAACCTGAAACGCATCCACCAGTTACAACAACAAAATACAGAGGCTTAGATGAATAAACAAGAAGCAGAAGTGCAAAACAATCAGCCAATCAAACTCGTGTATGGTAAATTACCTCTCCTGTGAATTGTACGGTTGTAAACTTGTTATCAATTCCAGACGTTCCTTCAAAAACCTGAAACACACTTACAAAAACTAAGTAAGTCCCTGAGGAAGTGACTCTATCTCTATGGCATTGTATTGAGATAGTGATTGATCCCAAAACCTGCACAACAGCTTTCTCCCCGTCGACTTCCAGAACTTGACCACGTCTCGTTGATCCATCACCTAAACGGATATTAACAATCTCCTGGTACTTTGGACCCTGATTTTAAATCACACAAGTACACAAAGAAGTGTTAAATCAGTTAGTTTTCAAGTAGAGATTAGCATCGCTTGATGATGTACATACATACCTTGACTTTGTCAAGAATGACTAATGGTCCAGCAACGCCAGAAACAGTTCTATACTCTGCAATTCAAAAACGCAGATCACAACATCAAATCAATAAGCTAGCAGGGAGATTTCTAACTCAAGGTTCTAGAGAGATACGATTCGAAACGTGAAGCTCAGTATAGTGTGTGATCTGTGATTAGTGGTGGCTTACCCATGCCGATCTCTAGAGTCCTTCTTCCATGTCGATATCATTCGCTCCCATTTTCACAGATCAAAAGTCAAATCAAAATCAAGCCAAGCCGCTCGACGATTCCTTCCCTGAGAGCAAGCAAATCAACGACGGGGTTCGCAATACAACAATCAATGGAAACTTGGATCCAATCGTATAATCGAATCGTGAAGAGGATCTGATCAACAAGACGCGTACCTGTAAACGGTTCGACTCGAGCGCAGAGAAGGAGAGAGAGTTTGTTTCTTCACTGTGGACGTGGTTTTGGACCATATCTCAATTACTTTTTTTTTTCATTTAATTACGTTTGATAGTCTCGCACTTAGTGATATTTACTATCCATGACCAAATAAATTCTTTATTATTTTTCTTTACCCAAAATTCTTCCACACCTGATTTTTAGTCTTGGCAAAAAAAAATAATACATGCGAATCAATTGATCTGAATCCGAACCAAAAAATCTTATTCCATATCTAATTATAAAAAAAAAATTAAATGATGCCAAAAGAAAAGCTGAGTGAATTCTGATGAATGGTATTTTTGAATTTTGGGTTCCAATCTGAACAAATCAAAAATCAAAAAAAAATTGAATAACCTAATAAATCTTAATTTTTTTTATATATAAGTTCAACATCTAAAGTTTCATTATTCTTTTTATTATTCACCAGATATTTACATAGGTTTCTCATGACAATATTTTTTTTATACCAGCAAATTTTGTTACTATTAGGCTGATTGCATATGATATGTATGAAGAAGATCATTCAATTGTATACAAAGTAATAAAATCTAAACACAATTTCAGGATTTCTCGTTTTTGCTAGGCAGTCTTCTACTCTGTTTACATCCTAATCCGTTGGAAGCTGATATTATGAAACTTATTCATCCACCAGTTGATTTAAAATACTTTTTTCTTTTTTTTGCTAAATTTGATTTAAAATACTTGAACCCAGAGCATTATTGAATATTGCTCGAACCTAAATTGAGTTTGGATTAAAAATAAGGTTTAGACACAAACTATACGTATTGTCCGAACACGTAGTTTCCCATCCGAACATATGTATAACATGAATGAAATTATGAAAACGTATTTTTTTTTTTTGAACAACTTATGAAAACGTATAAGGCTGGACTCAAACTGAACCAAACGCCCATGTGGCATGTGGGATGGCGACCAGATTCTACCACGTGGGAATAAATTCAACGGCTAGAGATAAAAGAGAGTGTCTCACTTCACTTCCGAGCAATCTCAACCGTTGCTTTACATTCACCGACAGTCTCTGACTCTCTTGTCTTAATAACCCCCCTGCCATCCTAGAAGAATCGAAAGAGCGAGAAAATGATCAGAACGTTTTTCCTCTTCCTTGTCTTCTTCATCATATGGACGCAAGTCCACGCGCAGCTATAATTCCACCGTCGAAGCCCGATGGTTTCGTATACCCACCGGGTCGCCGTGTTGACCCGGATTCTATACTGATCGAGGCGTTTTATGACCCGGTGTGCCCGTACAGTAGAGACTCTTGGCCGCCGCTAAAGCAAGCGCTTAACACTACGGATCTCGCGTTTCCTTGCTCCTCCACCTACTTCCGTTACCGTTAGTACTCTGTTCCTTTTTTCCTTCCGTTACCGTTAGCTACTTACTATAAACAGTATACAAGTAGCTTAGGAGAGATCAGGTGATTTTTTCATGAAACTGTGAATGGTTTGGGTCATGCAGGTACCATGACAATGCGTATGTAACCTCTCGTGCTTTACACATAGTGAATATTCACAACGCTAAGCTACCTTCAGTTTGCTGGAAGGGTTCTTTAAGCATCAGGTTTGTTTAATATTGTTTGCATATCTTATGCATATGTCTATGTTTATATGGTTAAAACGTAAGTGTTTATTGGCAGGCAATGTTCTATGGTGCGCAAACACAACTCCTGACTAGACCTGAAGTTGTGGGAAGAATTGTCAAGCTTGGAACAGCCACGTTGGGAAACTCTTATCATCATGTTCTTAAATCTGGATTCAACGACACAAAGTCGGAACGTGCAACCAGAGTTTCATTCAAGGTAGTGACTTCAGTTTTCATCTCCGGGTTGTTTTCACTTCCCGTGTATTAACTAATTAACAAATACAAGAACACTGTGTTTTGAATGGCATTATGTGTTGCAGTATAGCGCTTCAAGAGGTGTGTATGGAACACCAACCTTCTCCGTGAATGGGTTCGCATTGCCAGATGCTGATGATCCCTCAGATTTTGGAGGATGGAAAAAAATTATTGATTCTCTGGTTCAACCACACAAAGTACAAGGTAGCTAGAGATGCAAGATGATCTCGTTTCCTTTATTTGACGATCGCTAGTACTTTACCTTTTTTCACATCTATATAATGTAAAAATAAGAGTGCTATTGCTGTGTGATGTGACAATATGCACTGTATATATAATTTGTCAAAACCTTTTTATCGTACAAATGAAACATATATTCATTGAATGACTTGTTGGGTTTCTATTTAAATAAGACAAAAGTATGACTGCTGTCTTGTCATTCATGGTTTAATTATTAATTAATTATTATGATATTGCTTCTCAGGTTTAGTGGGTCGATACTGCCAACCATACTTTTGTCACTCAACTTTTCTTTTGTATGGTTGTAGAATACTTATTACAACACTTTAATGTTCAATCATTTTAGCTAAAGATTAGGCTTTCTCTTATTGAAGTTTCCAAGAAGCATTACTTCCATTTTATTCTCAAATGACTTGGTCTCTTAATACTCTTGTTTAGATAGAGTCCCTTTTTGGTTGGGTTCTGAATAATCGTGTCAATATCTGTAAGCGCTTCAGTGTAAAACCATGTTAGTGACTAGGCCGATGACCCAGAAAAGGCCCACGAGAAAACGACATCGTATACTAAAAAAAAGCAAACGCCGTTGCCGGGGATCGAACCCGGGTCACCCGCGTGACAGGCGGGAATACTTACCAATACCTACAACGACCTTGTTGTCCAAACAATGAAATTAATATTAAATCTCCATAAAAATCAAATCTGTCTTGAAGAAAAAGAAAAGTTACTTACTTACACATACCTTCCTTCTCCTCTCCGCACAGAAAAGAAGATCTCTGAGATTCGCGGCCGAGAAGATGACGACGACGACTCAAGACGTGGAGATGAAAGACAACAACCAAACCCCAGCTCAATCCATCGTCTCCGCCACCCACCTCAACTCTCCAGCGTAATAACAAATCTCGATTCTCATCCTTTTTTACTCCTCGCTAGGGTTTTTAAAATCGATTGCCCTTTCTCCCCTACAGATCTGAAGGAGATCGCTGCTCTGATCGATACCGGCTCCTACACCAAAGAAGTCCGCCGCGTCGCTCGCGCCGTGCGCCTCACCGTCGGGATACGGCAGAAGCTCACCGCTTCCGTCGTCGCTTCGTTCCTTGACTTCGCTTTGGGCTCTGGATCTGAGGCTCACGCTCGTCTCTCTTCCTTCGTTCCCAAGGTTACTTGTGATTGATTCTTTATCTCCGTGAGAAGTTAATTTGGATCTGTGTTGATTTTTTTTTCCCCAGAGTGATGAACATGACATGGAGGTTGATACTGCTTCCTCCACTTCCTTGGCTGCATCCAAGCACGTGCCTGTGGAGCTTGAGATCTACTGCTACTTCTTGTTTTTTTCTTTTTCTGATTGATCAGAAGAAGTACAACGAGGTTTGATCTCTATCTCATCTCTCTCTGTGTTCGTAGGTTTTAATCTCTGTGTTGGATTACTTTGTTTTTGTTAATCTTGATTGATTCTGTTTTGTTAGGCCAAAGCTTGCTCATCAGCTAGCATTGCTCGTCTCAAGAGCTTGAACAAGAGAACCATTGATGTGATAGCTTCGAGATTGTATTTTTACTACTTTTGAGTTATGAGATGACTGGTGATCTTGCTGAGATTCGTGGGTTGTTTTTAAATTCACTGACTTTGTTTCTTAATATTGGCTTTTGACAGTTTGTTAGCTGATTGATTTTACTTCTGATTTGCAGTACTCTTTTGTCTTTGCACCACTCTGCAACTCTGCGCCATGATGAGTGGGTCAGGTACGTTTTTTTTTAACAAATGATGTAGAACACTTGGAACTCTTGATTTAGCTTTTGTTTTGGTTATTCATTATGTCCATTTCGTGAGTGCAGGAAACACTCTTCTGAATCTCTTGCTCGTAACTACCTGCACTACAACCTTTATGACCAAGCTGAGAAGCTTAGATCTAAAGCTCCAAGATTTGAGGCACATTCAAACCAGCAGGTATCCCTATAGTAGTTATTCTGTCTACAATTGGTTATTGTGGCTTCTAGATTTTAGTTTATATCGTTTCTCTAATGGCTCACTTATGGTTATTGTGCATTTCTAGTAGATTCTAGTTTATATCGTTTCTCTGATGGCTTACTATGGTTATTGCGTTATATGTATTCCTTTTGTATTCATTTTCA